>NW_021703782.1:110658050-110663113 GCF_005190385.1 Monodon monoceros
CACACACACACACACACACACACACACACACACACACACACACACACGGAGTTACAGGAAGGATACCGGGGAGCACCTGGCCCAGATGATACCTGCACATCAGTGTCACCCAGGGGCTGCTGAAAAGCCCCAGTGCCCAGGCCTGGCCCCCAAGGCTGCTGATCTAATTGGTCCAGGGCGTGGCCTGGACACCGGCAGTTCTGAAGGCTCCCCTGCTTTCAAAGGAGGGCAAGGCAGGGAGGGTTCGGGTTAGGGTTAGGGCAGCCAGGGTGAGAAGCTCCGACCGGGTCACTTTCACAAATCCCTCAGGCCTTCTCCCGCCAGCCCGTTCAAGGAGGGGGGATGCAGGGTAACCGGCAGCGGCATCGGCGAACAATTCTGGAGGAGTGATGATGACCACGGACACGGCCTCGCCATTCAGCTCCTGGTGACAGAGCTCAATCCCAGTAGCCGCGGACGCCGGCAGGCCCAGGACGGCAACGGCACGGCACACACCTCCCTGCCCCGATCTCCCTGCTCGCCATCACTGCACCTCTCCGAGGCCCCAGAACTTCTCCCACTGAGCCCCTGGTGGCCACGATCAGTCAGTCAGAGAGGCCTGCGGGCTGGGGCCTGCGGGCTGGGGCAGACCTGAGTCCCTGCTCCAGGGGCCTGGTGACCTCTGCTCCCCGAGACAGCACCTCTTGCTCTCCCAACCCCATTCCCTGCAGCACCTGTGGAACACTGCCCCGAACTGCAGACACAGCTTTCTAAAAGCACCCTCAGCGTGGCTCGGAGATGTGTTTGGAGCTGTCCATGAGTCTTTCCAACATCACCAGGGAGACGTCAGGCATGCCAAGTCACAGATGGCTCGGCTCGCCAAACAGGTACACCTAGCCCTAGAAACAAACCACCTTCTAAAGGGACCGGAAGGCTTCAGGGAGGAATGGCCCCTTCCCTTCCCGAGGCCTGGTATCACTGCCCAGAGGGCACCTCAGCCCTCCTGCCCTGGGAAGGGGTTGGCGGGAGGGCAGGCAACCCGCTGGTCTGGAGTAGGAGGGCTGTATCCAGGCCACCACCTTCAGGAGGACCGGAAGGCCCAGCTGGACACACTGGGGACACACAGGTTCCAAGAAGCTGACAGGGCATCACTTGGTAGAGTCTGAATTCTTTTGAACACAAGGGAAGGTTTGCTGAAACAGGGGAATGTCCAGGGCGGCCACGCGAAGGGAGACCAGCCTAACGCCCCACATGTACACACACGGCAGCACGAACACACGCACACACACACGTGCCCACTTGCACACATGCAGCCCAGGCCGCCAGATCCCCCTCCACTTCTGTCCACCAGGCCCAGGCCTCCCACACCCAGGGCTGTCAGAAATTCCACCTTCTGGGGACCTTCGTGAGTACAATTCCAGCAGCCTTTAAATCCGCCTAAGAAAATAAACATGCCCTCTCCCCAGCAGAGCCGGCTCAGGCCCCAGAATCCTGGCTGTGGCCCCACCCCTCCCCGCCACCAGTGCCAAAGGGGGATCCAACTCGGCATACCCTGGAGGACCCCGGCCAGTCCACTCACCCTCCCAGCCCACGCACCCGGGGCCCAGCCCGACGGCACGGGGAGAACCCAGGGCGCGAACTGCCCTCTGCCTCCCCGGGTGCAACCAGTGCCCACGCTAGGAAGTGGGGGCCCCGTCCCCCAGGAGACAAAGAAGATGGGGGAGACCGCGCTGAGACCCGCTGCCCTGGGCCGGGGAAGATGAGCAGATGGGGCCGACGTGCCCAAGGCGCTGCAGCCCACGCAGCTGCCCCCGACCCCCGGGATGCGCAAATGGAGCGGGCACCTCGCTCTCCCAGAGGACCGCGCCCCTCTCTGCGCCCCATACAACGTGCAGGGGACGCTAAGAACCGACGTGGAGCCACTCCCCGTGCTGGCGCCGCACTCGGCCCCTCAGTCGACCCCACGACACCCGCACCCTGACTCTGTTTCGCAGGGGAGACCGCCGCCGAGTCAGGAGGTAGCTGCAGGACGTGGCTGGGGCACGCGGCCCCCAGCGCCCGCCGGCAGCCGGGGATCAGCGCCGGCCCCGCCAAAGGAAAACAAGGGAGGCCCAGCAGAGGGTGGCTGGAGGCTGGGTGGTCCAGACACTTAGCCTCGCACGGTCTGCTCTGGGCGCGCAGCCACCTCTGCCCGCTGCTGGGCAGAGGCGAGGTGGGGAGGGGCAGGGTGGTGCTGCCAAGCCCTGGGCCGCCCGTCTGTAGGCCCGGAGTGGGACCCCTGCGCCCTCCCTGGTGCCCAAGACGCACCCGCGGGCCCTGATGCACCCCAGGTGGGCCCTGGCGAGCGGCCACCAGGCCTGGCTGGATCCCCCAGCCCAACGCCGCTGGGGTGTCCGACCCTCCCGTCAGGAGTGGCAGGGTCCATCCACGTCTAGGCTGCCCCACGGCCCGGGAGGCCTGGGGGCGGCTCACCTGCCCCCTGCCTCGCCACGTTCCCATCACACACCTGGGCAGGCCCAAAGCCCACTGCAGCCCTGGGACCAGGCCCTCGATCCCTCGGCCCTCAAGCCCAGAACACTGTCCCCTGGCTGCACCCAAGCCCCTCACACATCACTCCTGGGACCCTCCTGTGGGGCCATCAGGGCTCCAACTCCCCACAAATCAGGCCTCCTGACCAACAGGAAGCCAGACCTCAGCCCCCCAGGCTCTCCCCGTCCTGACACACGTGCACACCTGCACACTTACACAGGGGCACACAGAGACCAGAATCCACCCCCCCCGCCCCGCCACATACAGACCAGAACGACGCCACCAACACACGCCAGCCACACACAGCCCGCCCCCGAGAGGCCAGGCCCACAGCCTCTGCGTGGCCGCCACAGACCTCCCCGAGGCCCCCGCGCACCCACTCTCACAGACCCCACTGGGCGCTGTTCACCTCTCATTTGATGCTTAAAAATTCATTCACGGCTCCAGATTGGCTATTACACCTCGGCTTTAATTAAAGAGGGCCGCAGAACGGCATTTTAGACAGCAGTGTCATTTTCTAATTGACAAGGCTCCATCATCAAAAAAAGAAAATACTCAGACGGGTCTGAAGCGGAGCCGGCGCCCCTCCTCCACCCTCTCGGAGCAGGCGACGAAGGTTCAGCTTCAATTTTTAATCCGCTGATGAAATATTCACAGGCCAGGGAGGGGATCACGTTTCCCAAGAGTAGGATCCCTGGCCTCTCCAGGGGCTCCCCGAGCTGCGAGGACACCGAGTTTGGGGTGACGAGGTGAAGGCGGGGGCTGGACACCTGCCCGCCCCGCAGCCAGCACCCTGTCGCCGCCTGGGTCCACAGGCTCTCCCCTCCCCTGCGCCCTGCCCTGGGTGCATCACAAACTCCACTGCTGGGGGTTGGGGGCCTCCGGGGGGTGACTCCTTGGAGGGGGACACAGGGGCCCAAGGTCACCAGCAATGTCCCCCCAGGCCTCCTGGTCCCAGCCCTGCCATGTCTGGACCTCCAGTGCCAGTCCAACCTGCTCCAGGAGAACCAGCTCTGTCCCCAGCACTGTCGTTTCCTAAGCGAAACGTCAGAGGCCCAGCCCCCGACGCCAGCATTTCCTCATGATCAGGCATTTATACCTCAAGGCTGCAAACGCTTCTCGTGATGGTTAAGTCGGCTGCCCCCCGTTTTACAGGCGGGGATACTAAAGCGGAGTGGAGAGGTCCCGGCCGCCCTCCCAGGGCGTCTGCCCACCCTCACCGAGGAGCACGGGAACGGCCAGGTGAGAGGGGCGTGTGACACTCGGCCTCCGGCGGTGGCAGCGCAGCCCCTGCCCCCTCACGGAGCGCACAGTACAGATGAAGAGGCAGAGCCGGCGAGAGGGGCCCCAGGACTCAGCTCCCCGGAACGCGTCCCCGCGTGCAGCGGGGTGGGCGAGGACCCCGGCCCACCTCCTTCCCACCTGCCTCCGAACAGAGGGTGAAAACATTCCAGATGAGCAGCCCTCTGGGTGGGAGGGGTGGTGAACCAGGCCGCCATGCCCGGCCGGGCACCGAGGGCAAGGTCCTTCAATTTCCTGTGCAGGCCACACGGTGAGCACGGCCAGAGGACACATCCGTGGGCCTGGCATCATCCATCCTGGGCAGTTGGCCGGCGGCCCGCTGTGCCCTCCGCAGGGGAAGACCCTGGACGGAAACTACGGGCCTCTGAGGAGGATGACCCCGCCACAGGCAGCCCCAGGGAACCCCCAGCCGCTGACCCGCCACCCGTGGGCCTCTTCAGCACCAGCTGCGAGACCAGGATGGCCAGCCTCCTCTACAGATGCGGGAACTGAGGCTCAGAGGAGCCGGGGGTCTCTAACGCCAGTAGTGTGTTTGGCCCTCCACCCTGCAGTGCCAGCGCCCCCAGCGCTCTAGAAGCCCATCCCCCCCACCTCCCCCTCCCTCCCCAACCCCTGCAGCACCGTGGCAGCTTCCACGCATCCTGCCGAGCGAGCCTGACACTGACCAGCTGCCCAGCCGGCCTGGACAGGTCGTTTAATCAAAGCCTGCGATCAGCACAGCCTCTCCTGAGATCACTGGGCAGATGCACCCGCCCAGCCATCTGGCGCAGCCACTCTTTCTGACCCTGGACCCGCGCGTACCCCAGACAGAGGCGTGAGTCCAGGGCCCGGGGAAGGGGGCCCAGCAGTGCAGGAGGGGGACAGTGTTACGGGCAGAACGCTGGTATGTGCCGTCAGCCAGCCGCCAGCTGTGCCCCTGCCCGACCCCCCGAGCCAGCCGCACTGCCCGCCTCTGAGCAGCCGTCCTGGGTGGGCACGGCCCAGGAGCTTGGCCCTGGGGGACCACGTGCAGAGCTGTGATCGTTGGGTTTACACCCTAGATACACACTCAAAGCGAATATGGCCAAATTCTCAGACACGGAGATACAGACAGCCTCAGGGGGGACCGAAGACCCAGACAGCCCAGCATGGGGCCTCCGATGTCGTCAGCCCAGCCCGCCCGCGCTCACCTAGACTCTGGTCCCCGTCCCTTAATGCTCCCTGCACATAATGAGCCCCAGGGACCAAGAGGCCGCGGGCCCCAGCCCCCCCCC
>NW_021703782.1:110663213-110665645 GCF_005190385.1 Monodon monoceros
CCCCCCCCAGCTGCAGCAGCCCGACACCAAGAGACACGGCCCGCTCGGTCCCACAGACCCTGAGACATCAAACCTCATGTGGGCATCGGGCCACCCGTGGCCCCCAGGTCAGGTCCCGGCCCACCAGCACACAGCCCACCAGAGGAGGCTGCTTCTCCCTCACCCCCTCCCTGGCCAGGCTCCTCAACCCCGACACACCAGCCCCCAACTTCAGAGCCTCCCCGGGGCAGACAGGCCAGTCCCTGTCTGCTCTCTCCTGCCCCATCAGGGATGCCCCCCCACTCCCCACTCACCAAGCCCACCAAGCCCTCCACCCCGGCCGGGTCACTCCCTGCCCAGAGCTGCCCAAGCAGGCATCCGGCAGGGGATCACAGGCGGGGGCAGGCAGCAGCCCCAGGCCCGGCCAACCCTCTCTCCCGGGAGGGCCTCCATGCGGGCCCTCCTGGGCTGGGGCAGCACTCAGGGGACCCCCATCCCCACCGCGAGTCCAGGGGCAGTGCAGGTCCCTGCCTGGTGGCGGCGCGACACCAAACATCACCCACCACTTCAGCACAGGCGCTCCCTTCACCGCCTGCGACACAACTGGGTCTCCGACACGCCTGCCCCTCCCCGGAGCCTCTCTGCCCACTGGCGCCACACCACAGCTCCCACTGGTGCTGGGCGGAGCTGGTGTCCGGGGCGCTCCTGGAGGCCGGGGGGCCAGTGTTTGGGCACCACGCTCAGAATTCTACTCTCACTCGGGGGCTGTGAGCCCCCCACCCGGGTCCCAGCTGCCCCCGCCCCAGCATCCAGCATCCCTGGGAGGCATCCTGGTGAGACTGGACACCTGACAGCGGATGGACCCCAGGACAGGGCGAGGGTCTGGATGTGCAGGAGCGGCCCATCTCAGGAAGACAGGTGAGCACCGGGGTCAGGGGGTGTCCCACAGGCAAGAAGGGATCAACAGTCCCCGATATCAGCACATGGCTCCCCAGCCATGACCAAGCCTGACCTGCAGCAGGGCGCTCCCACGACCGCCCTGAGCTCAGATAGCACCCTCACTCCCACGGGGAGCTCACTGCCGAGCACCCACCCCTCCACGGATGCTGTGCTCCCCACACCAGCAAACGCCGCTCTGACTGCCCTACCGCCTGTTCCCACCCTCGAGCCCCTGCTCATGCTGACCAAATGCTGCACCGAGAACATTCCACGCTCTGACCACAGGCCCCAGATTCCCAAATCTCTCTCCCAAGACTGGACGTCAGCGTCCCCGGCTCTTCCAATCTCCATGTGGCCCTGTGTGGCCTCACTGACCACTCGGGACTCCGGCCTCTTCCCCCGCCAAGCCCCCCACAAACAGCACCACCTCTCACCAAACCTCGCGGGCACCCCAATTCCCAGAGCCCCCAGCCCTGGCCTGCTGGGTGTGGCTTTAACTGCAGCCCAGACCCACCCACTTCCCCATCCCCACAGCCGCCACCTCCTCAGGGACTGAGGACCCCACCCCTGCCCCTGGGCCTGGTCTCACCAGCGGCCAGGGCTTCCCTCTCCTGTGGGACAGGCCCAGAGCCCCACTGGAGCCCACGTGGCTCTGCCTTTCCCGGCACTACCCCTGTCCCACCTGACCGCCATCCAACACCAGCCTCTGCGCTGACCTGCCCAGGTCAGGCTCACTCCCACCTCAGGGCCTTTGCACATGCTGCCCCTGCGGCTGGGAAAGCTCTTCCTTCCCGTCTCTGCCTGGCTGCCTCTTCTCGTCCTACAGCCTCACCTCAAGCGTCATCCCACGTACCCAGGACTCGGCCATTATCACCGCAGGCCCCGTGCTCCTCTGGACGTGGGGGTGTGGAGGTCAGAGGCGAGCCCGGCTCTGAGCAGCTAGGCCACGGAAGGCTCCTCCAGGGCCCTCCCGCTCAGCAGACGCACCGACACTGTGACGGCCACCCCCCGCCCCCCAGCTCCCCTCCATCCGGGCGGAGGGCGCGCTGTCTGCCCCTGGGACGATGGAGGCACCAGCCTCTGCTGGGGGGTGCAGACAAATGCAGGCTGACCACCCTGAGACCGCAGTTAATCTCGGTCAAAAGCGTGGCAGGGGGCGGGGTGTCCTCCACCCAGTGATTTGCATTTTTATTAAATCACACAGAAAACTTAGACACGTTATTGCCTCCCTCAGCCTTTAACTCCTTCTCTGCCCTGCACTGCACACAGCCACCCCGCGGTCTGTCCCAGGGCGACACCCAGGCTCCCGCCCCACCGCCACTTGCCTGTCGCCCCCCCAGCGCCGGCCCCTGACCCTCCCCACAGCCAGCCAGGGCTCCTCTTCACAGTACAGGACAGAGCCCTCCCCACCAGCACAGGACCCTCCCCCCCCAGCACAGGACCCTCCCCCACCAGTACAGGGCCCTCCCCACCAGCACAGGGCCCTCCCCACCAGCACAGGGCCCTCCCCCCCC
>NW_021703782.1:110666045-110686273 GCF_005190385.1 Monodon monoceros
CCAGCACAGGGCCCTCTCCCCCAGCACAGGGCCCTCCCCCATAGCCAAGGTCCTCTCCCAGGGCCCAGCTCTGGCCAGTGCAGCCAAGAGGCAGTACCTCCCCCGCCTCCCACAGTGGCCTTGAGTCAGGCAAAGCACCTCCCCCTTGGACCTGTTTTCCCCCCTATGACATGGGGTCTCGCAGGCCCAGCTATGACCCCACCCTGACACCGTCCCAATGGGGAGGCCCCGAGACCTCCCACCACCCCAGGCTCCGCAAGCCTGCGGGGAGGCGGCAGGGGGCGGGGCAGCGGCAGTGGGGGCTCGTCCCTGGGCAGCCCAGCCCTGCCCCCAGCCGCCTTCTTCCTTCACCCCCTGCGCTGAAGGCCTGGGGAGGGGGCGCCAGGAGTTGGGCAGGTCCCACAGCCCCTGGGAACCCCGAAGCCCCAGCGTGCGTGCCCCCGTCAGGGGACAGACAGGAGCCCTGCCAGCTAATCGCTTGCAGGATGCACAGGGCCTCAGGAGGAAAGAACAGGCTCAGGTGGCCAAGGGTGACAGTGGGGGGAACCAAGGCCACGGCAGCCCGGGGGTCCACGGGGGCGACACCCACGCGAGACCGGAAGGAGCAACGGTGGCTGCAGGGCGACCCGGGGAAGGGCACTCCGAGGCAGGAACAGCACGTGCAAAGGCTGTGAGCAGGGGAAGGGCTGGGAACATTCTAGCAACAGGAAGCAGATCGGTACAGCTGGTCCCCCGGGGGGAAGAAATGAGAGACAGGCCCGGGGCTGGGACTTCACCCTGAGGACCACGGCAGCGTGGGAGGGGCATAAAGACCACAGCGTGATCAGGGTCAAGTGCTTCAGAACGAGTGAGCAAAAAAGCACCTCAAGGAGACGCTGTGTGGCCCGACGCCATCACATCACTCTGGGTGTCACCCCCACGTGCCCCACCCCGACAGGCCGCCGCCCCCCTACTGGCAACACGGTCCTTACAGGGCAGGTGGGGAAAAGACACCATCAGACGCACAAGGCACGGGGTCGTGGGTGTGGGGGAGGCCCTCCTAAGGGGGGCATCAGGAGGGCTTCCCATAGGAAGGGGCGTCTGAGCACAGCCCACCAAGCAGGTGCGGCACCACTGCCACCATCGCACCACGCAGTGCGCTCATCTGTGCCAGGAGTTGACCCAGATTTAGTCATGAATGAACCTGGCCGAGAGTCGAGTCTCTAATTACTTTTCACTTCCCCTCATCATGCATTATGCATTGACAGCAAGCGAGCAGAGAGAGGGGACAGGAGGAAAAGCACACAGCACAATTAATTTCAGCTCCAATTGTTCTCTCCCGCCTTGCCCGCCCTCCCCCCTGCGGGGGGAGAGCCTTTCCTAGCTGATGTTTCACAAATACCTTAAGGGGTCAAACACCAGAGCTGTTTTCAGACGCTGGCACATCAGAGCAACAGAGATGCACCCTCACCAGACCCAAGCCCATGGCCCTGGCCGCTGCCTGCGGGAGGCCACTGAGGCAGGGACAATGGCTTCTCGACCCCCAAGAACCAACCCCCCTGGCTGGCCAGCTCCATTCTGGCCCCGGGGCATGGCTGGAAGGGCCCTGAGCCTACCAGGTGCCCCCACCGCTGACGGCCCAGGGGACACGAAAATCCCATCTCCAGATTTGGCCCAAACTTTCAACATCCTTCCCAGCAGCCCCATTGCTTGGGCAGAACCTCAGGTTGCGCAAACATCAGCTCTGGGACCCCAGCGGGAGTAGTTATCCCCACCTGACAGGTAAGGAGACCAAGGCCTCTGCCCAAGGCCCTGTCAAGACTGGGCGCTCACCCGCTGGGGCGCATCCACTTCCATCTTCCAGGCAAAGAGGAACCACCAAATGCTCTACCGAGGCGGAGAGCCCTCCTGTTCAAGCGGCCTAAGCAACAGGCCCCGTGAATGCCAGACCCCAACTCTCCACACGGCCCAGAGCCCCAGGAGGCAGGCCCACCCTCCGTGGCTGGCATCGATCCCCCGCTCGCCCCAACGCCACATCCACTGTCTGACCACGGGGCCAGCGCTGACGCTGACGAGGGCTCTAAGCCCACATCCATCACCCCCTGCAGGGCGACGGGACAGCGGGCACTGTGGCTGTGGGGTGGAGAGGGCCTAACCCCAGGGGAGCGTCCAGGAGGAGGCCTAATATATGCAGACACCTGGCAGAGCAGGAAGCTGGAGGGTGAAGGGGCAGCATGGGCAGGACCCAGAGGAGGGAGCAGGCGTAGCTCCTGAGGACAAAGGGGCGCAGGGAGGGCAGAGAGCAGGGCTAGGCGGCAGTGAGAACTTCATCCCGCGGGCACTGGGGAGTCACAGAGGGTGGTGCACAGGGGAAAGGGCAGTCCAGCAGGGCAGGGAGGTAGGCCAGGAGCCACGGGAGCAGTGGGCCCCGGAGCCCAGAGCTGGCTCCAGCCCCAACCCAATCTCCTGCCGGGAAGCCGGGCAGGAACCTAGGGCTCGACTTCCCACCTTCACAAAAGAAATCTGGGCCATGGGTGCCCCGGGTCGGGGTTTCTGTCGAGAGATCCGGTCTCCCCCGCCCTGCAGGTGCTGAGTCAGAAGCCCGGGGCGGGGGCGGGGGTGGGGGAGACCCAAATCACACCCCCTTCCAGCAGCGCAGGCAGGCAGCTGAGCACGCTGGCGCCCAGCTCCCCCCACCCCCGGGCCAGACCGGAGCTCAGACGGCCAGCTCCCGGGCCCTCCCGGCCCCAGCACCCCCTCGCCGGGACGTAAGCCACAGCATCCTCACTTGTCAGCACCGGAAGGGACCCACTTGGGGCCGGGGACACAGAGGCCTGGGGCAGGACAGGGTGGACTCGTCCACGCTTGGCCAGATCCCCTCCTGGGGCACGGAGCAGGGACCCTCAGAAGGCAGGGACGTCGGGCGCAGGCCTGGGGACTGTTTCAAGGTGGGGTGGCACTGGAAGCAGGCTGCTGGGACAAAGAATCGGAGCAGGGGCAGGGCGGGCCCGCCAGGCAGAGGGAACAGCACGCGCGAAGGCTCAGAGGTGGGGACACAGACGGCGCGGCCCAGCAGGGACCTCTCGGGGCTCTGCTCCGCCAGTGGGGCCCCAGAGGGAGAAGACTGCCAGGTCTTCGGGGAGAGCTGACAGGCCTGAGCACCCCACTCTGGTGGGGCCACGAGGGCCGGCAATGGGCCTGTGAGTGTTGCAGGCAGGAGGGCAGAAGGGCAAGAGGGAGCCGGGGACGTCACATCTGCTGACCGAGCCCCCGCCCGCGCCCAGCTTTGGGGAGGAAACGCTCTTTCCCACAGTTTCGAAAGATCTTCTTTGCTTGAAGGAAGAAGCAAACCCGGAATCACACCATTCCATGGCTTGGGGCCGTGCTCTCTGGGGCTGGGGCACTGGTCCCCCGAGCCCGCCCACCAGAGAGCCACCCACCTGAACACACTTCCCTGCCCAGGACATTAAGCAGGGAAAGGCCAGTGGGGACTGGACACTTAACCCCCCAAGTCCGCGTCAAGGCTGCACCTGGCAACGGCTCTCGCTTCCTGGCCCTGGGAGATCCCTGGGCCCCAGAAGGTTCTGGAGCCAGCGGTCCCTGAAACCGCCCCTCCCAGGGAAACACTTCCTCCCAGGGGAGAACTCCCGCATCTCCCCCCATGGCCCAGCCCATCACTGGGGGCCGCAGAGCACTGAGGGGCAGCCCTTCACAGGCCCCCCAGCACCAGAGCAAGAAACGCCTCTCCCCAGCCTGCAGATGCGACACTGAGGGTCAGGGAGGCCCCCAGCCACCGCTCTTCCCTGCTCCCCGGCGAGAACTAAAGTTCCGACCCTCCTTAAGTTCACCCTCACGACCACCCTAGAAGTAAGTGTCATCACCCCACTCCACAGATGACAAAGTCCAGGCTCAGAGAATGAGATGCTGCCCCAGGTCACACAGCTGCAAAGGGCTGAGCCGGGACCCGAACCAGGCACGTGAGTCCTCCCCCCGTAGCACGCCAGGGCCACCCAGCCCACACGTGGCTTCCCAGGCTCATAGAAGGAACCCCTCACCAGAGCAGTGACAAGGCAGCCCCACCAGCCAGATGGCCCTCTGCCCATGCCACCTCCCCAGGGCGGGGCGGGTAGAAATCCCATAATCTCTAGGGCCTCTCCAGGGAGGAAGTACTCCCCCACCCCCGCCTGGGCCACGGGATTAGGTTTTCTGTCCTCTAATCAAGAGATTCCCCACAATCCTGGCAGCCACACGTGCACGCACCCCCAGACACCTCCAGGATCAGCCCAGCCACAGCACTCACGCCAGGAGGAGAGGCCACCTCGGCACAGGGCAACAGCCACGGCCGAGTCCGGCTGGGCCAGCCAGGGCGGGAAGGGCCAGGAGAGAGGCCGGACTGGCTCCTCCCTCAGCGCCCTCCACCGGCCCCTCAAGTCAGAATCCCAGACCTACCAGGTCCATCTGGGCACTGCTGGGGCTGCCCATGCCAGCCTGGGAAGCCCACCCAGCACCTACGGGGTGGCAGAGGGTCCCAGGTACCAGTGGGGCTCAGCAGCACAGAGTCCAGGATCAACCAGCTGCTTGGCACCTGCCTTACTGCCAACAGGTGGGGTGACGGGCACAGAGCAGGCACCTCGGTGCAGAGGAGGACGGGGCCGGGCCCCGGCCTTCCCACCTAGCGTGTGTCCTTTGTCCGTCGCCACTCACCTTGGCAGCCCTTCCTGACCCGCAGAGCCCTGTGTCCTCAGGTGCCAGCAGCACGCTGGGGTCTCACCCAGACTCACTGGTCCATGCTCTGACATGGACACTATGAGTGCTGCTGAGATGGACCTGTCTGCGTGGAAAACATCTGTGTCCCACGTCCCCATCCCGGCAAGCAGCCCCCCAACGTCAGGACCACGTGGGCCTTCTACTCTGACCTCACAGCCCCTCGCCAAGTGCTCAGGCCCGCAGCAGGTCCGGGATAAACCCTGCCCCTCGGCCATAATGGCTGGGCCAGTCCTGCCCAGCCCCTCCCCACTGACGGCCTGGGGCAGACAGCAAGATGCAGTGTTCCCAGCTCGGGCTCTGGGGCCCTGGCACCTGCAGGGCCTCGGCAGTGGCACCCTGGTTCTCTGCACCTCAAAATACACGGGGTTGGCGGCCCCACGCCCACAATCTGTGTGGCCTCGAGGATCTGCTGGGCCTCTGAACCCGGGCCTCACCTGCAAAGGGAGAGTGCGGTGGGCTAGGCACAGGCTGGCACCAGGCCACTTGGTGGACCGCAGCCCACCGGCCCTCCACCTGAACTCCAGCCCCACCCAGGCCTGGGAGCCACGGCGGGCCTGACCCCCAAGGTCAGGACCCTCAACCGCCAAATGCTAGCACAGGGCCCAGCCGTGCCCACTCAGGCAGGCGAGGGCCCCTCCGCCCCAGGCCGGGTCGTAAGCCCTTGGGGCGACGCCCCCAACCTGGGGTTTCCACGTCCCCCGCAGCCAGCAGCACCTGTCACAGGAAGACCTTGCGGGCCAGACCCTCCAACACCCCACCCCCACCCCGGCCCGAGGCGGGCTTGGCCGACCCCTTGGCACAGCTGGTCCCTCAGAGGGTCGGGCCTGGGCCCGCGGCAGATACAGTCTGAATGAGGACAAGCCCAGCCCTCCCCTCGGGGCACCCTGCCCGGCCAGTCAGAGGCAGAAACACTGAGTATTTATTTACCCTCATGTCCCTGACCCACCCCACCCAGCAGATACACCCACACCGGTCACCCTTTCTCCTCTGTCATGAGGTTTCACCCCCAACCTCAACTTCCAGCGGAGAACCAGGCGAGAATGGGAGGAAACTGAGTCATGAGCTGGGGCACAGCCACTGCCACCACACACTCCCCACAGCTGGCCCCAGGGGATGGAAAGGGGCCACCCTGCAGAACTCTATACCTGGGGAGAGAGTGAGCTCCCTGACACCGAGGGTGTGCAAGCCACGCTGCTGAACCGGGGTCTTGCACACACGCTTGGTTTCCCCAAGGCCCCAGGCCCGAGCCAGGAAGCCGGCTGTAGACTGGAGGGCGTGGGCCTATCTAACCCAGAGCTGCTAAAAAGAGCCAACAGGGAAGTAAAAATAGGAAATAAAAATAAAATTGCTCCAGCCAGCCCCGGTTGTTTGTGTAGGAAACACTGCATCTCCCGGCCCAGCAGGGCGGGCTCAGCTCTGGGCCCCTCCCGGACGAGGAATGTCTCTCCCCACATCCCCCCTCCTCCCAGGACTTAAGCTGTGCACCCTGGGCAGGAAGTGCCTCCGAGAGGGATCCCGAGAGCCGGGTTCAAATCTCAGCTCTGACACTCATCGACTGTGGGACCCTGGGCAGGGAGCTGGGCCCCCTCCCAGGGCTGCAGACCCCCACCCTGCCCTGCCCGAGGCTCCGGCAACACCGGCCCACCACCTCCTCTGCCAGGTTCCCCTCCGGGACCCTCTCCATCTGCCCCGAGGTGGGCAGTCAGGAGATAAGAACACCAGACTACAGTGAGGACCAGACCTGGCCCTCCGCGCGGCTCAGAGCTCAATTTCCGTATCCACACAATTAGAGGAAGTCTTCCTTCTCATCCTTTCCTGCTGGTCCTTTCCAGGGCTGGCATTAGGCTCATTCTCACTAAAGTGTGCATGACTGACCCTGGCTTCAAGACCGGCTCGTTCTCCCAGGGTGCAGAACCCCACAGAAGAGAAGGCACCCCGGCCAGAGGGCCAGGCTACGGCTCACACATCCCACCACCCACCCTGCCCCGCCCTTGGCAGGCAAGGACCCTCCACCACCCGCTTCATTCGGGGAGGCACTTGCTGGATCAACGCTCATCGATTGGCCAAGCCTGCCGAGGGCGCCGCTGAGAGGGCTCGGGAGAGCTGCAGACCATTAGTGACGCTGCGCAGCCCGAGCCCGGGCCCGGGGCAGTGGGACACCAGCCGCGGACGAGCGCCTCCACCCACCGTGTACCTCTTCAGAGTACCCTTGTCGCTCCCGCGGCCCCTTCGGCCCCCACCACTGGGTCTGACATTCGTCTAACCCTTCGCCCAGGCCGGGGAACTGGGGTGAGCCCTGGGGGACTGGCTGGGGAGGTCTGGGGGTGACATGGCTGGTCTGATCCAACACCGGTCCAGTGACCCTGCCCAACCTCTGCGCCCCACGTGGTTCTGGTTCCAAGTCCCCAAGGAGGGTCTGGGGAGGATGGGGTCCCTGAGGGTGGGGGTGGGGGTCAGCACACGCCACTCCCAGTCCTGGCCTTGCTGCCCAGTCCCCTCCGGCCCACAGACCCTCTGAGCTGGCCAGAGAGCCCGAGCTGGGGGTTCCACGGGTGAGAGCACAGGACAAGAGAGCAGACCCTGGGCCCTCTGGCCTCCGGGTCCTGGGGGCCAAGCCCGAGGTCAGGGACGCCAGCAGCCCACCCAATATAGGCGCGTGGGCCAGCGGCCACCAAGCACCGAGCGAGGAGTCCAGACAGCCAGGGATACGACAGGAGTGACGACAGTCATTTCAGAAACCAGGCAGGGGGTGTGTGTGTGCGTGTGTGTGTGCGTGTGCGTGTGTGTGCAGGGCCAGCCACCAAGAGGGGCTGAGGGTCAGCAGTGGAGGGAGGTCCGGGGCAGGCCACCTCCAGAGCCCTAGAGGGATTCCCTGAGACCCCCAGGTCCCCACGAGGCCCGTTCACTCCCCCAAGGCCATGATCTGCCTGCCCCCTCCCGTCGCCCAGGGGCCCGGGCAGAGTGCAAGGCCTGGCCTCGACGCAGGACGGACATGACGGCCGAGGGGGTGGGGGGCCCCGGCTGCCCCTCCAATAACGAGCTCCATAGCTTATCAGCCACGTGCAGGACCAGCGCGGGCTCGGGAGCCATCCCCTCCCCCCTCCGGTAGCCGGCCATGAGAGCATCCCCGCTGCCCAACGAGGAGACACAATAACTGTCCACAAGCAGATACGTCTCAGCAAAGAGGTGCGGGCAGGGCGGCTGCTGCAGCCGGGAGACACACGCGGGGAGCACACCTCTCCCGAGACCTGCAGCCAGCGAGGGCACCGGGAGCTGCGACCTTGCCCCGTGGCCCTGGGACTTGGGGTGGGGAGGGTGCCAGCCGGGGTCGGAGGGGCAGCGCCTGGACTGGGGGGTGGTCAACCTAGAACCAGAGCTGCCCACGGTCCTGCAGCCGGATCGCAGCCCGGCAGAGGAGGCCCTCTGAGCACCACGGCGTTTCCTTTTTATAAATCCCATCCCACGCCAGCCACGGGAGCCAGGAATAAGTCGGCAGGGATCCAACGCCCAGTGGCAGCCTGTCCCAGGCCGGCGGCTGTGCCCGCACGCCTGCCCACCCTTCCAGCCCGGGAGGGAAGCCCAGAGAGGCCTTGGACATCTCGGGCTGTGCTGTGCACTCTGCCTGCAGCATCTCCCATACTCTCAGGCACCCAGGCTCCCATAAGCCCCGTCTACACCTGTGGAACTAAGCTGGGACCGCCAGCCAGGCCATGGGAACCTAAGGCGCGTGCTCCAGACTGCCCAGCTGCCTGGGCCCAGGCGTCAGGCTGCATCCTACACCAAAGTCCTGACTGCCCCCCAGACCTTCCTCTAGAGTTTTCCTCATCTGGTAAAAGGCACATCACCCTTCCTGTGCTCAGGCCAAAAGCCCCAGACCACTTCTGCCTCATTACCACTCCCCCGCCCTGCCCTCTGCCCCCCGCTTCTCACACAGCAGCAGAGCCTCCTACCAAGCACAGGCCAGACGCCACCCTCCCTGGCCCAGGACCCTCCAGTGGCTCCACCTCCCCGGGGCAGGGGTTCCATAGGCTTCTCCGTGCTCTCTGATTCCATCTCTACCCTTTCCCCTCACTGGCTCAGCTCCAGCCACACAGGTAGATTCAAGGAACTCTGAGTGGGAGGCCTCAGACGGACAACACTGACGTGCAGATCCGAGGACGCAGAAACTGACTTCTCCCGGGCAAACTCCTATGCATCCCTCACAACCCAATTCAGACGGCCCAGCCCACTGAACAGCAGGGCAAGCTGATGACCCTTCTCCTGTGCCTGCCCCGCTCCCAGTAGTCCTCCCAGCGCCACACTCACACTGTCCCCTCCCCCACAGTGAAAGCAGGCATGACCACACTTGTCAACCACGAGTGACCTACCCCGATGCACATTATCAGCCCCACTTTACAGATAAGAAAACTGAGGCCCAGAGAGGTTTTAAAACTCTGGCCCAAGGTGACACAAGTGGTAGTGTGGCGGCGGTCCACGCCAGCCCCTATGACCCCAGGCACCACTCACCATCTTGGGGGCTGAGCCTCACCCGACGCTGCCTCCGCAGGGACCAGCAGGTCCAGGCGTCTGCAGACAGACAGCCGGTCAGACGGACAGAGGCACGAACAGACGGCTGGCAGGTGGGAGCTTTGCTCTGAACCTCTCGGCCAGGCTTTGATTCCTACCCTCTCGCCACCGGCCAAGTTTCAACAAGACGTGCTCAGCAGCAGAGGAAGGAACCACGTCTCGACACAGGCAGTCATCTGGGGCTGAGGACCCCCCATGCTGCATCGGGGCACTGAGTCCACGGGACACCCAGGTCCCGCCCAGCAACAGGAGGCAGCTGCATCTAAAGGACGCAGAGCAGAGAGCGGGGGAGGCTCAGCCCTGGACGGGGACACCCACGGTTGCAACCCTGGCCTCAGGCTCCCCGAGGGCTTCCAGCTGCCATCTGGGCCCAGGGATCCTCCAGGGCAGGGTCTCCGTCGATGGCTCCAGGCTCTCCCTGCTCCACGCCCAGGAATCAGCACCAGGGTAGACACACAGCAGGACTTCCCTCCCTTGAAAGTTGGGACGGACCCCCAGAAGAAGGGTGATTCAAACAATGATGCCTTTCAAAGTCACTTTGCAAGGGGTGGGCTCCACCCCCCCCGTGACGTTTCTCAAGTGGAGGGGGTGGGGGAGACATTTGCAGAAGGCACTAATTCAGTCAACAAACATTTTCTGAGGCTGGTGCAGCGCCTGGTGCTGTGCGCTCGGCAGCCAACTAGACCTGAGAGCCAAGCCCATTGATGGGCAGGGGTGCTCGGCGGTCTCAGGCCCCGCGGGGAAAGAGCCGTGCCTGACTGGCGGTGTCTGCCAAGGGTCCCGGCCGTGGAGCAGCGACATGCCAGCCCTGTACTTCCCACCTCCGACTCGGCCCAACATCCTTCCTTCCATTTCACAAATGAGGAAACCCAGATAAACAGGGAGGAAGTAACGTGCTCCAAGTCACAAAGTTCATGTGGCAGAGCCGGAAGGTTCAGGCCAGGGGCTCTGAGCGGGCCACCCATCCCCCGTCAGCGGTCTGCAGGGATCAGCCTCTTGGGGGCAGAGGCTGGCGCCCCGACCTTTGCCCAGGGAGACAGAACAGGGAAGGGGGAAGGCCCTGGCTCCCCTCCCTGCTGTCCGCACCCCTCCAGCTGGACCCAGGAAGGTGGCCACCAGTGCCGCCCCGCCCCACCCCAGGCTGTGGCCCACCTCACCACCATCTGCGCTCAGAGTGGCCTGGCACTCACTGCCCAAGGCCCCCACCTCCTAGCACTCCTCCTGACCTTGATCCTGGGCAGAAAGTCCAGGAGCAGGGGAGGGGCGGGGGCAGCTCCGCCACCTCCTGTGGACTCTGGCCCCAGTAAGAGCCATTTTTCTCAATCCAGGCAAGGAGCGGGTGAATCGAGGAACCATCAGACAGCCCAGCACTCCTGCAGGAGGTTCCACGAGGTGGGGGCAGGGGCACTTCAGGGATGGACCAAGGGATGTGGGGACAGACAGGCGGGTGGGGAAAGGACCCCCAGCTGCTCCACCCAGAGAGGGGCCCAACTCTGGCCACTCCCCCCAGGAGCCAGAGCTCCGAGCTGGCATAAGAACACAAGGTGGGCCAGCGTGGGCCACGCTCCAGACCAGGACATCCCAGGGCCCGGGAAGCAGAGGGGACATCGGGCCCGCAGACATCGGGCTCAGAGGGGCTGCCTGCCGCCAGGCTGGGGGTGGCCAGGTCGCGGCCAGGCCCACTCCCAGCCTTACCTCCTCCCAAGGTTAATCACTCCCAGAGCAGCTGACCACACCCCTCACGCTCACGTGGGTCCTCACCAGCACAGGCCGGTAACCAGCCATCAAGGGGCCAGGTAGAGGAGACTGGCCGTGCCGTTGGATCCTTCTGAAATCCTCCAGGGACAGCCCACCCAACAAACTCTTATTTATCCCGTAAAACCTAACTACAACATCACCTCCTCTTTGAAGCCTCCCTGACTTCCCCAGGCAATTTACAGGTGGAGCAACTGAGACCCAGAAAAGTAAATTTGCCAGCCCAGGGCCACACAGCCCCCAGCTCAGAGCTGGTACTCATTCATCACACCAGCACGCTTTGAACACAAGAAAGCCAGAAAGCAGAGTGGGCGGTGCCTGATGCGGGGGGGGGGGGGGGAGGCTGGAGGGTCACGTGACACTGAGCAGAGGCCCGAGCTCCACACAGGGGCAATGGGGGCCCGCGGAGAATTCCAGCTTGGGGATGTCAGGGCCCAAGGGGAGAAGGGGCCGGCCCGGCCTTGGGTGGTGGCTGGCGTGACAGCACCTGCAGCTCCCCTGCCCCCGCTCTGCCCAGCCCCCATCAGTAAGATTATTCCCCCCTGACATGCTGCTTTACCCCCAAACCGTCTCACCGTAACACTCCCAGGTGAAAGCCAGAGCTGGACCCGGCGGGACTGACCACACTCCCCACCGCGGCCGACTTCCTACCTCCCACAGCTCAGATCCTGTCCCCTCAACAGAGGGAGGGCACGGAGCCACTTCCTGAGGAGGGGATCCCCAGCTCTGCCACCCCAACTGCAAGGCCACCAGCTCAGGGGAACAGGGCCAAGGAAGGGAGGAGCAGAGGCCTCTGGTAGCCAGAGGGCCCCAGGGAAACCGAGGCCCGCGGGGAGAAGGGACCTGCCCGGGCACGCAGCAAGCTGCTCAGAGAGCCAACTGGACCGTCCACCCAACCCTGGGCTGCAGCCCTGCAGGGGAGGGGCCCTCCTGCCGCCCGGAGGCGGGGGAGGGGTGACCACCGGCCTGCCCAGGTGGGGCAAGACAAGGGGGTTCAGGGGACACCCCAAGAGCTCAACCATACAGGTCTCTCCTGGGAGCAGCAGGGACAGCCTCTACTGAGGGCACCCCAAAGCTGCTCCAGATGAAGCCGGGTCACGGGGGTTCACAGCCAGGGCACCTTGGGCACATCCTTCAAGCTCCCCAAGACTGAAGTCCTCATCCCCAAAACGTGGACACAACAGCCCCACCCCAGGGCCTGTCCACGTGGAGGGCACTCAGCCCAGGCCACCACCCTGCCACCGCGGCCCAATGCCGCCCCACGCCGGGCCCGGCCTCTGAGGGCCAAGCAGCCAGCAAGGCGGGTTCTCTGGACAGGAGGCCTGCATCTCCTGGAGAGCGGGGGCCGGGCTGGACCACCAGCCCCTCGCCAGGGCCCCAGGCGCATCCTCCATGGCGTGGGGTGAGCTGCCACTGACGGCAGTCGTGGGTCACCTCCACCCCAGTCCTCAATCATGGGCGCTTTCCTGGACGGCTTGGAGACCACCGTGAGCACTCCCTTGGCTGACCCTCCCGTGTCCCTACGAGGCAGCGTCGTCACCCCGCGTCCGAATGAGAAGCGGCGGCGCTGAACCAGGGTAGCCCGGCACCCCGTCCAGAACTGAGCCCACCGCCCCGTACTCTACTCGGTCGGCTCACAAGCGAAAGACCGCGCACAGCCTGGCGGGAAAAGCACTCAGGCTGCCGGAGGACACGGCCCCGCAGACCGGAGGGAGGGGACCGGGACAGGGACCTCCACGGCGGGGCTCGGGGCCCGCCGCCCGACGGCGCCTCCTCCAGAGGGCCGGGCAGAGAGCCTGTGAGTACAGCGACTCCGGCCACCTGACCTCTGCCCGGGGCCAGTGTGGACACTTAAGCTAAATTGGTCAATTACGGGATACTTAGATCCCTCCCCGGGGCTCCCCAGCCTCCCTCGGTTCTGGGCCGCAGCACCAGGAGGCCAGTTGAATCAGTAACCTCATTACAGCCCAGCGGCCGCACCCGGAGCCGGCTTTGAACTCCGCGGGGTTTATCCATGACCACTGCAGGATTTACACACGGCTGGCCCGGGCCCAACTTGCTCTCCCCTCCCTCTCCTCCCCTCCGCGCGGGAGGCTCCAGACTCAGGACGGCCGCGGCCTCTGCTGAGACCCATCACCACCGGCCCGGAATCCTGGGCACAGCCAGAGAAACCGAGGCACGGCGAGACACCACTGTTGCTCAGATGAGCCCATGGAGGCGCAGGGGTGCCGGGGCCAGGCTCTGGGTCACCAGGAAGCAGACCAAGGGCTCCTCTTTGTGTCCCCAGCCCCAACTGACGGTGCGCCCCACACCTGTCTCAGGAACTTGGGACCAAGGGCCAGCCGTGAACATCACGAGGAGGGACCCCAGGGCAACAACTCACACCGAGGCCCTCAGTGGCTCCAGCCCCACAAGGCCCCCCAACATCCCATTTCCCAGCCCCAAGGTCAGTCCCCACCTTGGTCCTCGAGTCCTTGCTCTGACCCCAGGAGGCCCGGTCGCCCTGCCCCGGCACAGACAGCCCATCCCCCAACTTTGGTGCTCTGGGCCCGACACGGCCTTCCGGGACTGGGCTCAGCCCTCTTGACTTCCAGACTGTTCCATCACCTTTCCCAGAGACCCCAGGCCCCCTCGCTGAAGCCACTAGCGCCCCAGGCCCTGGAACGTCTCGGATGATGTAATGGGGGGCCCATGGGGTGGAGAGCACGTCCCCAAGGACAGGCCAAGGGCCCACGGGCCAGAAAGGGAGAAGGGGACAGGAGAAGAGCCAGGGCCGGGCAGGAGTTGGGGGGTGGGGGGGTCCTCTCCCAGCCCCGTGCTCAGGGAGGTGAAGATCTCCAACCCAGTGGCCCAGCCTGACCCCCCCGCCAGGAAGCCACTTGGGGTCCCCGCCCCCAGTGCAGGCCGCTGCGCTGAGACCCAGCCAGAGCCCACTCACAGGGGCACCTACCCCATCGGGCTCCAAGCCCGCCCAGGACCCTTCTCCTCCAGCCCAGCCTCTGCACATAGCTGGAGGCCTAATTCCGACCCCAGGGCCCCGGGGCCCCTCCTGGTCACCGTGTCAACCAACCAGCTCTCACACAACACGGCCTCTCCTAGCTCCGGCCACATGGGCTGCTGGGCCCTGTCTCAGGTGACCCTCCACCCGGAGCGCCCCTCCCCCTGACCTGCCGCAGCCCTGCCTCTGCTTCAGAGTCCACGCCAGGACTGGCTCCCACAGGAAGCCCGGCCGCCCTCCCGCTCACAGCCAGCTCCGGCCCGGCCGGCGCTCGGCAGGTGCTCCCCGGGCGCCGTGGGGACTGAAGCCAGCCAGCAGGCCCAAGTCCTCCTAAGGAAAAGCGCATTGAAACTTTATTAGAATCAGTTGGGAAGGCCAGGCCCGTGCGCGTGTCCGTGCACGCGTATTTGTGTGCGCGCGCTCGTGGGAGTGGGTGCGTGAGCGCCCGTGCGCACGTGTGCACGTGTGTTCGTACGTGTGCGTGTGTTCACAGCTGTGCACCTGTGTGCGTGTTGTGCGTGTACGCGTGGAGGCGTGCGGTCACGTACACGCGTGTGCGCTGCCCACAGGGAATGCAGAGATAAGGGGACCAGGTGTGGCTGTCCTCGCCCAGTACCCCCACCAGGTCCCTCAGGAATTTGCTGCCAGACAGCTCTGCCCTGGCGGGGCGAGGACGGGGACCCCAGGCCACGGGCGTCTTGAGGCTGCGCCTCTAGCTGTCACCCAGCCTGTGGTTTTCCAGTCTATCAATAATACCCTCGACCCTGCGCCACCCCCAGCCGGGGACAATCCCGGAGGAGGTTCGGGGTCTCCACTCCCCAGAGGACCTTCGAGGGGTAAACAGGGACAGAACGGGGACAGACGGGGACAGCGAAGCTTCAACCTCCACCAAGTCTCGCAGAACAAAACGTTCCCTCACCTGAGGGCCCAACACGCATAACAGGGCTCCCGGGGAGCCAGGACGGGGCACAGACCCAGGCCCCGCCAGGAGAGCGGCTTCTGAAGAGGCCACCTGACGATCAGGAGGTCGGGGGACAGCGGCGCCACCCCAGGGACTGGTCCTGGCCCAGCTGGTGCTCAGGCCCCGCCACTGGGACACCAAGGTGCTGAGAGAAAGCAGGCAGAACCGTGCAGAGGCGCAGCGCGGCACAAAGACCGCGACGGACCTCACGTTTCCGTGGGCCCCGCGAGGCTGTCACGAGGTCCTAGCAACTGAGGCCCAGGGACACAGCAGGCGCCCAGGGAATGGAGCCATCATGTCCTCGGATGGACGGCACAGTGCCCCGGACACGTCAGAAGAGATTTAGAGACATGGGACAGACGCGGGCCAAGGAGGCCCATCTGGCTTCTGGAGACCAAGGAAATGGGTCCCTGAGCGGCCGCCCCGTTCACTTGCTTCACTCACGCAGGGACGCGGGTCCCAGGCACGAGAGGACACACAGACGTAGGGACACAGGACAGACAGCGCCAGGCACAGGGCAGGCAGGGCCCAGCTGCGGGGCCTAGAGCGAGCGCACACCGCGTGTCCCCACTGTCCTCCGCGTCGGCCGGGCCAGGTTTACTGAGCTGCTTTCCGCTCCACCACGCTCACTCGGCTGCTGAGCTAGACGATTGCTTTGTAACTCTAGGGTGCAATTTCTCCGTCTGTGAGGCACTGGGGCACGACTGCTCGGAACATCCCGCACCAGGCTCAGTGGGCGCGCAAGCGAGGCCCTCGCCCCACCAGCTCCTGCGGGCCTCGGGGAGGGTGCACAGAGCAGGGGCCGTGTCGGTGCTCGCTCAGCATGGGAGACGAGGCCGGGGGCAGCCCTCCTCTCCAGCGGGGGTCCCGCAGCCCTGAGAGCAGCAGCCATGCCTCTGCTTTGTGCTCCTGTTTCAGCCTAACACTCGAGAACCGGGCCACTCGCTGATCCAGGCAGGGGGCACGGGGAGGCTCTGGCCACGGGCCTTGCCTTCGAAGAAGGGCCGTCAGGTAGACACGCCCCTGAAATAAGATGGGCTGCCTTTCCGCCAGCACCGTAGAAGGGCCAACACACGTGTCCATTTTACAGATGGACAGTTAAGGCTCCGAGAGCCCGGCAGGCAGGCCACACACACAGGCAGCAGGGACAGAGGACCCGATCCCCAGTGGCCTGACCACCAGCCCACAAGAGGACATGGTCCCCCAGGAAGGTGCAGCTCCCAGGGTCTGCTCCCCCTCTCCCCGGGAATGGCCGGGTCATTCGAGAGAGAGAGCAGGTAGGGGGAGCAAGTGACAAAGGGGCCTGAGGAGGAGAGGAAGGGAGAGTGAAGATGGAACTGCCCCTTGGAAAACGTAAGCAGTGCAGGCAGGGGAGGGGAGGAGCCCGGCCCTCTCCCCGCACCTTCCATAGCATCCAGGTAACAGACCTGCACCGTGCACGTCAGGGCAAAGATATCTGATCCCCAAGCAGACCCCAACCTCACCAGCCACCCAGGTTCTCAAGGGCCTGCACCCCTGCCCATCCCTAACCCTGCCTGTTGTCAGCTCCCATAGGAACAGACCAGTCGATGGGACACCTCAAGGCCCTGGCCACCAGAGCCAGCTAGACAAACTGTGACAAACTAGGGGTGGATGAAAAGGGAAGGTGGATCAGGTCTTGTCCTGAGCCAGTTCAGTGGCCTCTGCTCTGTCCTACGGACAGCAGCTGAGTCGGGCCCAGGAGCCCTCCCCTCCTAGAGGACGGGCCTTCCTCGAGACCACTGCCTACCGTGGAAATACACCAACTGTGGAGAGAGCCCGGGCAAGCCAAGAAAATGAAAGTCCGGAGGCAGCTTCCACCGGCTCTGGGCAGGCGTTTGGGGCCTTCCCCCCGACCCCACACCACCTCCTGTGCAGCCACTGTCTGTCCCCCCTTGGCTCACCGAGGGGCCCCTCTCCTGATGCCAGAGCCCGTGGTACCCACACCCAGCCCCATTCTGTACCACACAGTAATCCCACCACCAGCCCCCAGAACGGGAGACAAGGACCACCAACCGAAACCCGCCCACAGAGGCACAGAGGGGGTGGGGCAGGGGCCGGGGAAAGGCAGGCAGAGGGCCTCCTGGAGGAGGCCCAGCTCCCCGCAGGCCCGGAAGGACAGGCACAGCTGGAAGAGCTGGTGGAGCTGGGATCAGGCCCCCAGCAGCTGCCCCGGGGCGAGCAGGGCTGCCCGCTCAAGTCTGCCAAACCCCAGCTCAGCGCTGCCCGCCCGCACGCCCTCCGTGGCTCCTCCTGGGGGTCCCCAGCTCGCCCCACCCATGTTTGGGCAGAGTGGGTCAGGGCTACACGCTGGGCCCAGGCACAGCAGACAGGCAACCGAGCCCAGGCAAGGATGCAGGCCAGCAAGGCCACGGCCACGGCCACACCCATCTGAGGGCTGTTTTTCTCACCCTGACACTTCCCCCGTCAACAAACAGAGCCCCCTCCAGAGTTTACCAAAACAAACGCCCCAACAGTCAGCAGTGCCCAGGCCAAGGCAGGACTGCCTCGCAGGCCGGACTCCAAGCCCAGCCTCCAAGCCCAGCCTCCAGAGAGACACATGACCCTGTTATTTCGGGAGGCCCCGGAATGTGCTCTATTTTGGGTCCCGAGGGCTCTGATGTTACCAGATGCCCCTTACCAGGGCTCCAAGCTCTCCCAGGTCCCCAAGAGCTGCCCAGAGGGTGACCAGTGGACCTCCTGCTCTGCTACTGCCCCCCACCCTTCCCTGGGCAAAGGGGCTACTAGCAGCCAGGGGTCTGGGGTCTGAGACCCTGGGACACTGCGGACTCAGCCTTCCAGTCCCACTGTCCATCCTGATGCCAGCGCACGTCTCCCCTCGACGGGCACGGGCACTGGTCCGCCCTGGGCAGTGGCAGCAGGGGCAGGGAGCAGGGGCTGCCTTGGGCACGCTCCTTGGCCTCCAGATCTGTACCTTGGGCTCAACCCCGCCCCGCCCCCACTGGAAGGCTCAGCAACTGGGAGACTCCCGGGCGGGTGACAGCAAGCACCCAAGCCCACCGAGCCCCAGGCGATGGGTGCTGGAAGGAGCAGGCCCTCTGCCCAAGGCCCCGAAAGCGGCCAGACAACCGTATGGGGCAACGCCACCTGCCCAGCAGCTCCAGGTCCGCCCTGGGTCGCCAGCCGCGCCTGGACAAGCCGGGCCTCCTGATACTGACCCCCAACGAGGGATTAGGCCGTGTTGACAAAAGGGCTTAGGCAAGTAGCCGCTTAAATGGACCTTCAACTCCACTGGACTTCAGAGCTGCTCACAAGCTTAGAAAAAAATAAAGTGTAGCCAGAGCCCAGGGCGCTCCACTCAGGCCTGGGGCATGAGCTGCCTGGGAGGCCACAGGCTGAGTCAAGGAGACAAGCTCCCCCAGCCAGCCAACTTGCAGCAGCGGGGGGGGGCGGCGGGGTGCAGGGGAGGGGGGGGGGGGGGGGGGGGGGGGGGAAGGGGGAAAGGTGCGGGGAGGAACACAACACCTACCCAGGTTCCTGGGGCACGACCTTTCCTCTTCACAGGAACTCCAGCACAGCGACCCTACAGCCTGGACCCTATGTGTGCTGACTCCCAGGACCCTCCCAGGATGTCAGACACTGGGACCTGTCCCGCTCCAGGTACCCAGCCATGGCCCTGCCTCATCGCGGGGGCCAGGAGGGGAGCAAAGGCAGAGCTGAGCATTCTTGGTCCAGAGGGATGCTCTGTATGTGCACACACGTGTGCAAAGCTTTAACGGGGGACAGGAGAGGCTGTCGGCCTCCACGGGGCCCTGCCAGGCCCACGCCAGGCCCAGCAGTGGCAAGTCAAACAACTCAGCTTTCAATCCTGCTACACACACACACACACACACACACACACACACACACACACACACACGGTCACCAAGGGCTGGGGGTTCAAATCCAAAATCCATCACTTTGTAGCCTGTGGCCTCAGTCGCTCTCAACCAGGTTTCTCATCTGCAAAATGGGCATAAGCACCCACCCTGGGGGCCCTGGGGAGGAAGGAGGGTGCTCAGCCTGGTGCCTGCAGAGGTCTTCGCTGTACAGAGTCAGGGAAGGAGTCTTAGATTTGACAAACTCGGAACCCTGCCCCTGTCACCCTGCCATATGCCCCTCTGTGAGCCGGCGCCGAGCGGAGTGCTCAGACCCTCGCCCAGACATCCCGGGGAGGGGGGCCAGCTCCACGCGGCTCCCCTCCACCTCCCCGTCTCACCAAACGTCCCTGCAGCTGTGCTGAGTTCTGGCAGCCAAGCCGGTGGCCAAACTGCACCCCGGGCTGCAGGAGGGTGGGCAGGCAGGAGGGGCAATAGACCGCGGGTTTCACCCCCAGTCAGCTGCTCTAATTTCCATTCAGCACAGACCCTTCGCCCAGCCTGACAGCCTAGCTGCCGGCCGCACCACCAAAAGCTCATGCATAAAGTCTCCCCACCCCCTCCCCCCTTCCCGGCCTCTCACTGGCTCCCAAACCCTAGGGAGGACGACGGCTCGGGGCACCTGGCCATGCCCCCTCCTCCTCCTCCGTGGGTCCAGACCTTGAACTGGAGATTAGTCCGGGGCAGGGAAGCCACTGGGTGGGATGGCAGTGGGAGAACAGGAAAACCGGCCCCCCGTACCTCTAGGGTGTCCACCCCAAGTGCAGGGCCAGCTCCAGAGAACGCCCGGAGAACACTCTGGTGCGCCTGAGTGAGGGGCCCCATTTCTGGAATGGGGCCCCAGGTTTGATGTTCCCGGTCTTACGGCCCCTTGGCGACCCTGCCCACCCGCGCCCGGGCTGCTCTGGGGGAGGAGGAGTCCGGAGTGTTCCAGGGCCGGCGGCCTGCTGGACTCGGCATACCAGGCGGCGGCGCAGAGGCCGTCCCGATGCCAGGGCGGCTGAAGGCTAGGAGCGCACAAGTTGCGCCGCCCCGCTGGAGGTGGGCGCCCGGGCGGGGGTCGCGGGCCGCTGCCAGGAGGGGCCAGGAGCCCCCCGCTTCCAGCCGACCGGCTGCCCCTCCGGCCCCGCCGCCCGCCCGCTGCCCACTCCCGCTCCGCCACCAAGTCGGCGGCCCGGCGCGGGCCGGGGGGCCGCCAGCCGCCCTCGCCCCCTCCCAGCCCGGCCGGCCCGGGTAAAAGTTGCTCGGCCCACCCGCTCCCGCCCGGCGCCCCAACTCCGCGCGGGCCGGCTGGGGGCACGGGGCT
>NW_021703782.1:110686673-110865820 GCF_005190385.1 Monodon monoceros
CCCCCTCCGCGCCCCCACCTCGTCAGCCCGGAGCGCGCCCCCCGCCCCCCGCGCGCCGCCCGCCCAGCCGCCGAGTTGCGAGCGAGCAAGCGAGCGGTGCAAACTTGCAAGTTTCCCTCCACCAGGGGTTCCCCGGAGCCGCGCGGGGGCGGCGGGGGCGCAGGGGCGGGGGGGGGGGGGGGGGGGCGGGGCGGGAGCAGTATTCCCTCCCCGGCCTGCCCCAAAAAAACCACCCGGCGGAGCAGGCGGAGAGCCTGGCTGGAGCGACCGGCACGGCCGGGCCATTGTCTGGGCGGCCGCACAAAGCGGCCGGCCGCGCTGCGCGCCGACCCTGGCCGGCACGTGGGGAAACTGAGGCCCTGAGTGGCCGTGAGCCCGGACGCGGGAGCACAGGCTGGGCTCCGTCATCTGGGGAGTGTTTTATTTTCTGGAGCCCCCAGTCCGCCCCCGACTTTCACACTCAGGGCAAGCAGAGATCGAAGGGCACCCCGGCCCCGCCCCCACGGACCCTCCCCTGGCCCCCCGGGAAGGAGGGGCTCCCGTTTCTGCTGCACTGTGGCCCTGGCTTCGGGGAGCCCTCTTTAAAGGCACCAGGCTGGGGACCCAGCTGCCGGGAGTTGGGTGCTGACTTAGTGGCCGGTGGCTATTTTTACGCCTTGGACAGTTCTCTGCCCTGGCTTTTAAATTCATGACTTGTTTGTTTAAAAGCGAAAGGAAGGACGCCTGTCCCGACGGCTCGGGCTGCTGGAGTTGGGGCTTCGGTATGAGTTACCTGCGCGGAGCCGAGCCTCCTGAGCAGGCGCAGGCCAGGCGCTGCCGTGCCGTCGCTGTGTCCGGCCTTCCAGCGCTGAGCCGCCCTCCTCACAGACCCCTGCTAGACCCATATTCCCAATGGTGACCCAGGCTCGTTGGGGTGGGGGTTTGGGCAGAGGGGCTTACCAAGGTCACATAGGCTGCACGTGGTGGCCCCCGGGCCAGGGGGCACTGATAGGGAGGTGATGACTGGATGGCGGTCACCGCTGCCCAGGGACAGCTACTGCCCTTCACAGCAGAGGGGGTCCTACTGCGGGGTGCACCACTGTCACCTGTGTGACCTCAAGCCAGCCTCACCACCCTTCCGGGCTTTAGTTTCCCCTCTGTGGAATGGGGGAGCAACGGGACCACCTCCTACTGGACAGCCAGGAGCTGGATCCCACCAAGGCCATTGAGACCCTTCCAGGAGGGAGGCCCTCGGGTCACTTGGAGCATCCTGAGGCAGGGCGCTGTGGGACAAGTGCTGGTGGGGGAGCCCTCCCTCCCCCAGCACAGGCCACGGCCCAGGCTTGTCCTGTCCCCTGGCTTCTGCTTGATCCGTGCCCCATCCCCTCACGGAGAAAGCCCTGTCTTTGCTGGCTCCTGGGCCGCCGACCCATCTGCCCTCCCTCCAGCATCAGGCTGTGTGAGCGTGGCCTTCATCCGCCGTCATCACAACAAACGCACCCCCCCTTTCCCCCAGCACAGCCACCCGCTTCTACAACTGATTTCCTCCTGCCAGGGCTGGGGGCAGGCAAGCACCCAGGGAAAGGATGAGAAGGAGCAAACGGGTGCTGACACGTCTGGGGTGTGTGCCGTGTGCCAGCCCCAGTTCTCAGGCCTGTCTCCGTCACCTCTGGCTTGGCCCTAGCCACGTACAGCGTCAGTGGCCCGTCTGAACCCCATCCTCCCGGACTGTCCTCCTGACCCGCATCAGACCTCGCCACTCCCGCCAGAGAAGAAGAGGCCAGATGCCCTCGCCACTCGGGGGCCCCACTGGGCACGAGGAGGAGAGCTCCAACAACCCGTGGGCAGTGGGCGCTGCTGCCCACCCAACTGATGAGGGCAGGGAGGCTGGGAGAGGCGACACGACGGAAAAGGCCATGCTGCAGTGAGGACGAAGCCCGCGCTTGAACCCAAGGCCTGTCCTTGGAACCTCTGGGCCACTGAGGGTGTGAGCCTGCACAGGCCCCCCGGGCTCCCCAGTGACCTGCGGTGCAGCACTGCCTTCCTGTCACATCCTGTGTGGACAGCCCATCCGTGCTCTGCTGGATGAGGACAGGTCGGGGGTGTGCTTCCGTTGCTGTGGATCAGTCGTTCGTTCAACAAACATCACTTAAGCCTTTACCAAGGGGCCAGACCCTGTGCTCAGGGAACTCATGTGGAGGTGTGGTCCCAGATGAACAGGCAAGGGCCGATCCCAACTCTGCCTCTTACCATACGTGTGGCCTGGCCAGGTCACTCCCTTCCCTGTGCCTCAGTCTCCTTATCTGTAAAGTGGGCATGGCCACCCCCTCCTGCTGAGTCATGGAGATGACTGAACAAGGTAATGCAGGAAGAGTCTGGGCCCGAGGAGGTTCGTGATAGTTACCGCCACTACTGTTATCACTATTATTATAAGACGGTGAATTAGGCCCTCTGGTAGCCCCGGCCCAGGGGGGAAATAAGACACATCCACCCTCCCCCAGCCCCTTCCCCCTTGCCCTGGAAAACTCGAGACTCCCTTTGGAACTGTTGGCACTTGGAGCCAGGGAGACACACACAGGCAAACTTCCATATGGGTTCCTCATGCCGGGCAAGGCACAGGCACCCAGATTGCCGAGGCTGCAAGAGGGGCTTCTGTTCCTAAGAGAGACCTACGAAGGTGTCCCCCAGCCCCAGCCTCGCCCAGGGCTCCAGGAGACCTCATGGACAGTGAAGGGAGCATGGGGTCCAGAGCCACGCAGACCTGGCTCCAACCCATCCTCAGCGCCTACAGATGCCGAGCTGCTCTCAGCCTCCCCTTCCCATCTGCAGGGGTTCGGGAGTGGCAGTGGGCAGGGGTGTTCCAGGAGCCGGCTGGCTCGGAATGGGGAGGGGGGCAGACACCCGGGCTCCTTGACGGAAAATGTGTGTGCTGCTTGTTATTTCTATTTCGCACTCCCCCCTCGAGCTGGGGCGTCTTGGTGCAAACGATCCCACAGGACACCGCCCGGGACGGTGGCTGCCCCATTTGGAGTCGCCAGGTCCGAGCTAACCATGGAAAAAACCACCCCCAGCCTTCCTGCCATGTGCTCCTGCAGCCAAAACTATTTTTATAGTAATATCCATCTATTTACAACCTGGGATCTGAGAGGGTTTTGTTTTTTGTTTGGGGCTTTTTATCCCCTCCTGAAGGATGCTTTTTAAAGGTACTTTGGTTTTGTCCATGCGCCTGTCTCAGCTCAGTCTTGTAAACGGTCTCTGGAATCACTTGGTGAATAATATTTTTAAAGGCCGGTGTCTGCCAGGCTGGAGCCCCCAAGGCTGGCATCTGGGTGGACGGCTCCCAGCAGTTGCGGGGGCACCTCAGCTGCTTCCGGTTCCTTCACCCAAGGGAGGGTCCGTGTGATCCCAAACTGGCAACCGGCAGGATCTCGCAGGGGGTTGGGGCCTTTGGCCCCCGTCAGGCAGGGCAGGGGCTTAGGCACTCCAGCCTGCCCCAAAGTCCCCCAGCCCGGAGGGCACTTTCTCACCGTCTCTGTGGCTCCTTTGGGGGCGACAGTCTCTATCCTTGGTGACAGATGACTCAAGCTAGGAGGTGGGGATGAAGCCCAGAGAGGCAAGGGCTCACCTGAGCTCACGTGGCGAGACAGATGGAGCTGCCCTGAATCCTGCCCTGTCTCTCCATCGTGTGGGGGAGTGCGGGAAAGCTACGTGTCCACCCTCAGCCTCTAGTCTGTCCTGCTTAGTAGGGAGAAGAGAAGGGATTGGGGCGGGGGGGAGGTGGAAACGCAGTGGAGGAGAGGACGCCTTCTGTGAAATGTCTGCTCCCATCAACAGGCAGCTACCAGCCCTGAAGGACAGCCAGCCCCACACACCCAGACCAGAAGAGGCCAGAGGAAGGTTAGGCTCTGTTTCAATGAGATGCACTGAAGGCAGCCAGCTTCCCTCCATCGTGTGCGAGCCTCTTTCCAAACCTCTGGGAGCTGAAAGGCAGTTTGAGCAAACCAGTTCATGTGAGACAGGCCTGAGGGGATAGGGGCTGCTGTGTGAACAAAGACCGGGATTTCGGGGCAGCTCCAGGCAAGAGCTGGTGGGATCCTTCCAGAGGCCTCCAACAAGATGCTCCCTCCAAACCCCAAGGCCACTTGGAAGGAGTCACAGATGACGGGGGAGGGGGGAAAGGAGGAGTGGGAGGCAGCTCGGGGGGTTAGAGTGTGCCAGGTGGTCCAGAGGGTTCCGAGCCAGCAGAGGAAGACACTGGTGTTTCCTGGGGACTCTTGGTGCCAGGTCTGCCACACACTGCCAGGCACCCTCTCCACCAACTCCACCCCAGCCCTGCAGACAGATTCCTGCTTCCCCATTTCACAGATGGTGATACTGAGCCAGAGGGGAGCAGTGACCGGCTCCAGGTCATGCAGCGGCTCCAGCACCGAAGTCAACAGATTCACAATAGAGGTTGATGGTCAGACCCCCTTAGGCCAACCACCCACCTCAGCCTCTTGCCTTCACAGTGAACTGCCCCACCTCCCTGCTTCTCACTGGTGTGTGGATGGTGAGACCAGAGTCCAGAGAGAAGGGCCAGGCAGCCGACTTGGAAAACTGGGTGCTAGGGTGGGTACCAGGAGGAGGAAGCCTCACCTGGCTCAGCCACCAGTCCTCACATGGCCCTCTGTGAACCTCAGTCTCTTCTTCTATAAAATGGAAGAAAATAGCCAGCTAATCATGGAGCCTTTTTTATATGAAATGAGAACATCGACAGGGACATCAACGTTGACATATACCAGGAGCTCAGGAGAAGGGCTCAGGCCAAGAGTCCCAGCCTGGGGTGCCAATTCCATCCTGGGCCTGGCTCTGAAGACGGCCTGCCCCTCCCTGGCTCCCCTCCATCATGCCCCTCTCCAGACACCGCAAGAAGATAATGTGTTTTACCGGGAGCATTTATTATCAACAACTGCTACATAAATCTCTCTCTGTATACATACATGTACATAAGAGGTGGAAAAACAGAGCAGAGCCGCTGTGCGCAATCTCGCTGATGTAGTCAACTTGCCCCCAAAAAGATAACGGGAAATGATTCAGAATATTTATTTGGCAGACATGATATGAACCGTAATACCTACGTCTCTGTCATCCACCAACGTGGTTTAAATATTGTACATGCGGCCACTGCGGCAACAGGTACGTCTCTGTCATCCACCAACGTGGTTTAAATATTGTACATGCGGCCACTGCGGCAACAGGGAGATGGGAGTGGATACTGATAGCAGCCGTAAAGAGGAGTCCTTGTGCGTTGAGGAATGGGAAAGTAGCGGAGGAGTTTGCCCCGCGCTCCTTGTGCTTGCATCGAGAGAAACCTTTCCTGAAAACACGGGTCCGCCACCCCCGGGGCAGAGACTGCCCGGCACGCGCTGCTCTGCAGCACTCGGCCAGCAGCGTCCCAGGAGGGCCTGGCCTGACTCCAGGCTGCAGCTCAGGGTCCGCTGAAGCTGCCACCCCCGCAGAGGAGGCCCCAGAAGGCCCAGGCCCCACCCTCGCTGGCCGGAGACCCCTGCCTGATGGGCCTGTCCTCAGCCTCCGTCCACCCAGCGTAGAGCAGAGCCCTGGCGCCGCCCCCATCCCCCCGCCCCATCAGGTCACTCCCAGCTTAGAGACCCTTTCCTGCTCCCCATTCCCCTCGGGATAAAGTCCAAGGTCCTAAGAAAACCAGCCAGGCCCACCCCCCGCCGATTCATCTCCCTCCTGCCAGCGCCCGGCCTGCCCACAGGCCGCCCCCATCCCAGGCAGACTGCAGCTCTGACCGTCGTCGTCCACACCGGCCACTCTGCATTCCACTGGAAGGTGCAGCCCCAAGGCGGCCGCTGTAGGCAGGCGGCCGACCGCCCCGACACACGCCCCCGAGCCTGGCTGGGCCGTCTCTGTGCCCCACGACAGCCCGCACCCTCTCTATCCCTCCGTGAGGTCCCATTCCTTGCCATTCCCACCGGCCTGCAAGCTCGCCGAGGCTGGGGACCTGGGGATGGGACCACCGGCTCTCCGTTTCCCGACCCAGGACATCGTGGGAGCTCAAACTATTCACAGAGGGAGGGCGGGGAGGTAGGAGGATATGCTGTTTTCAGGGGCCAGGCTCCTACCATCGCGGCAGTGGCTCCTCTGCAAGCCTGGGGGTGGGCCCTCAGGATCCCTGTTTACATCTCCGTCCTTCTGCACTTAGAAAAACCACCTTTCCCTCCCAGGGCCTCGGTTTACCCATCAGTACAATGAGTCTCCGGTCCCTGGGTCGGGCATGTACCCTGAGCAAGGCTTTGAGGGTTTGCTTTGGGAAGAACCCAAAGACTTAGCTCTGAGAAAATCTCCAGGAGGGTGTTTAACCCCCTCCACCGTTACCCACACCACGCCCCACCCCACCTGGTCCCACCCGCCTGCCCCCAGGCCCAGAGCTCCCTCTGGAGGAGCCCCATCCCCAGGCCGAGGCTGACTATTGGCCTTTGTTTCTCCCGCTAACCGGGGTCCCTGCTCCCCAGAGGAGTCGCTTCTGAGCTGTCCTGAAAAAGAGGGGCTGTTCTGGAAATGTTGCCCAGGGCGAGAGCCCAGACCCACCTGCCTGCAGCTGGCCCAGGAAGGGGGACATCACCCTCACAGGCAAGACGGACGGACAGGAAAGGTGAGGCCCGGCCGGAGCGGCGCTAATGAGGGCGTTTCCCCGGCCACAGGCGCCGTCCTCCATCACCGCCTCAGGGAAGCCCACTCCTCCTGGGCCCCTGCCGTCCACGTTCCCCACCTCCTGCTTCCAGGCGGGACTAGCCACATGTGGGCACCCACCAGGCGCCCCCACCAATACGTTGCCAGGACAGGGGTTTCTGCTTCGCCGTGGCAACCCGGGGGTCCTCCCAGCCTCACCCTAGAGCCCCGGACCCTGTGTGCAGTGGGCTGCCCTCCCCTTGCCCCCTCTCTGGTCACTCCGTCCTCATCTCTTCCAGAGATGTGAGCATCAGGGCTCCCACCTTCCCCGGGGTGATGGCGACACAGGACGGGGGACAAAAACCAGGCGGTCAGGGGCCCCACGCATGGCCTGGATGGCTGCCCGGATCCAGTGGCTTCGAGTGGGCATAGCAGCAAGGCCCTTTCCTCCCAGGCCTCAGGGAGGGAGGCAGGGGTGAGACGGGGTCGAGGCCAACTGGGGCTCCGGAGCCTGCCCACTAGTCCCCCACCCCTGAGGGGCCAGTCCAACCCCCGAATCAGGAGGGAAGCCCCACTAAGGGGGGATGACGGGGCTGATCCTGTGGCGCCCAGGGTGGACCGAATGAGATCAAGTCACGAAGCCCCTCCTGGGCCTGGCCTGAGCGAGCAGGCAGGAAACCGCTTGGGTGACTGGGTCACCGAGCCGGGCCGGGCCCAGCCTCCGTGGTCACTGTCAGGGTACATCTCACACCCATCACCCCCCAAGGCACTCCACCCAGAATCCAGTCGAGCTCACCCAGGCCAGGTCCCAGCATCACCCGGTTTAAGCCTTGTGGCCAGAAATTTACAGATCGTCCTAGCATTTAGATGCGGGTGCCTGATATTGCAGGGCACCGTGCCTCTGGGTGGGGACAGGCCCATTTCAGCCGAGTCTGCCCACACCACGCTCACGGCTGGGGAGACGGCCGTGGCTCCGGCCCTTGGAGCTGAGCTGGTTAAGGGCTCCTCCCCTCGAGCAGTGCTCTGCTGCTTTGGCCCCTGGGTCTCAGGTCTTAAGAAGCGTACGCTTGGGAACTCCCAGCAGGCCCTTGGGGCTGCTCAGGGCTGGCTGGGAGGGCACAGGGACACCAGCAGAGGTGAGCTCTCGCCTTGCCAGCTGCACTCCTATCTCCCCTGGGCAGGAAGGGTGAGGCAGAACACCTGGGGAAGCTGCTGTCCCCACACAGCACCACCCTCGCCTGTGTCAGGCCGTCCTGAGGAGCTGGCCGGCCAGGCTGGCCCCGTGAACTCCTGGCACACGGCAGTCCAGCTGCTGGCCCTCTCGGCTCACCAGGTTCAGAGAAACATTAGCCGACCAGGACACTGTCACCCTGATAGCCTGACCGGTGTCACTTCCTAGGGTTCAGACTCAGGGAGGTGCCCTGGTCGGTTCAGCCTGTCTGCTGGCCGTCCTCTCCCCAACCTCAGTTTCGTCCTCTGCAACAGAAGCCTGCTGCCCCTCACCCCACTGGTGTGTGATCCCAGAGCTCTGTCGTGGGGATGACCCGGTCGCAGCCTCACCGGGAGCAGAGCGAGAGCCACGCCCGAATCTAGGCCGGCTGCTCTGCACCCTAAGGAAACGGACACTCAGTGGGAGACTCAGCGAGGAAGATGAGGCCCGGCGGCAGCTGGGAAGGTGGGAAACAGCCTCAAGGGACCCTGACGATCGTCTGTCTGTTCAATAATAAGGGATCAGGGACTTCCCCGGCGGTCCAGTGGTTAAGACTCCGCGCTTCCAATGCAGGGGGTGCGGGTTCGATCGGGGAGCTAAGATCCCACATGCCGCGCAGCTCAGCCAAAAAACAAAAACAACAGTAATAAAGGATCAGCTCCGATAGAACACATGCGTGTGCTAAAAACAATACACTGCCAAGTGGGAAAAAAAATTCCAATTATAAACGCATCCACAAAACTCAGGAAAGAAGCCCCTCCTCCCGTTTGTTACTGGTGGGGAGTTCTAGCAATGGAGCCAGGAGCTTTGCACATCCTCCTTTATAATTTTCTTCGTTTCTCTGTAATGAGCCTTTATCACATTTAGAATCGGGGGAAAAAAATAGGGTTAACAAAAGCCTGTCTGAATGCATCTGAAATCTGACTCTCGGTGCTGTAGCCAACCCCGGCTCAGCTCAAAGACCCAGCCCGCTCCCACCTCCCTGTGGACCCCTGTGACAGCCTCATGGGCCCTGGAAGCCAGTGGTCTTGTCTCCTCTCCATGCACGACTGCTCCCCCCAGCCTCCTCGTTGTGGGGGACTCCCAGCCCCCACCATCCTGCCACCCCCATCTCCGGGCAGCCTCTCCTCCATCGGCGTGGAGCCGGAAACACCCGCGTCTACCTTGTACCGATAAGGATACGCTCTCACTCGCTCGATCAGCTACGGGGCTATTTATCTGATCTGCCCACCTTGTCACCGGGCCAGGTGAGATTAATAATACACTTAATTTCACAAGCACAGAAGGTTTCGTCTAAGTGGCCAAAATATTTGGACCACAGCATGACAAGTGAGATCATTTCGGTGGTTTTAAAGGCTGACGCAGAAGCCACTTGGCTTTTGTTCCTGGCTGTCTGTTGCCAATTCAGCTGAATGGCTGGCTTCATCCAAGACGTTCTGAGCTGCAGGACGGTGCCCTGGACCCTGGCACCCCGCAAATGCCACCGTCCCTCTGCGGTGCCTCCCGGGAGTTAGCGGTCAAGGGTCAAAGGGGAGGGGGCGACGAGAAAGAGGACACCACAAGGTCCAGGACCCCCTCCCTCCATCTCCAGGTGACGCTGTGGTGTGACACACACCGAGCTGGACCAGACACTCACAGACCAGAGAAGGGGCAGGACATAAGGCCAAGGAGAAAAAGGAGATGAGGGATCAGAGACAGCCAGAAAGGGCTCTGGGGCCCTCTGACCAGGTGTCAGGGCACGGCGCTCTGAGGTGCCTGGACATGGGGCCGGGGTCTGGCCAGGGGACATGAGAAGTCAAAGCCTCCTGCTGGGGAGGTCAGCCGGGTGGGTGGGGTGAGGGCAACTACGGGGGGGCAGGGGTGGGGGGCAGGATGCTCAGTGGGGAGCAGTGGCTCTGCCCCTGCAGGTCGGAGTGGCCCAGGTTTGGAAGGGCCTCCAACACCCAGCTAAAGTGCTGTGGAAACGGGGGAGTGGGACCCCCGGGAGGGTCCGAGCCCAGGGGACCCACCCTCAGGTGACAGTAAGCTAGGTGCTGCGTTCACTGAGGGCTTGCCCTGACGCTTTCATTCATACACAGAGACAAACGCCATGATGGGTTCCGTTTTGCAAAGGAAACCAGCTCGAGATGCTGTGACTTGCTTTATATAGTGGCTGGCCTGGGGCACCTCCCAGAACGCGGTCCAGGATGGTCTGCAACTGGAGCCTGGTTCCGAGAGGGCAAAGCTGATCAGACCTGGCCGGAGGAGGAGGTTGGGGGCACTCCTGCACGAACCCACCCCCAGCGCAGCCCAGGTCAGCTCAGCTGCGGGGCCCCCCGCTGCCCTGGGCTCCAAGAAGAGCCTGCGGCCTCGCCCTGCCCTGATCACCTTCCAGAGGACTAGAGAGAGAAGCTGTGCCAGGCAGGACTCGGGAAGCCCCCAGACCACTCTGATCCCCGGGAGGCCTTCTTTCCCTCCTCCCAATTTTACGCATGGGACTCCATGGCCCAGAAGAAGGCAGGGGCTCGCCCAAGGCCAGCTCCCAGACCTTCCAACCCTCAGGCGCTTCCAGCAAGCTCTGGAGCTGAGTGGGGCTTGGCCCTCCCTCTGGCCCCGCCCCCTCCAGCGAGCAGCAGGGATTAGCGCCTCTCCGAGGTCCCTGCCGCCTGGCCTGAGCTCTTCATCATGCCCGCTGCCCCCGGGAGCGGCTTTGTCTAGACGCCACTTGACAGATGGAGCTGAGCAAAGGACTAACAGGATTTCTCAGCCCTGTCACTCCTGCCCTCGCCCCCTTCAGCCATCTGAAGACGAATTAGTGTTGCCTCTCCTCCCTCCATCAGACCACCAGCCCTGAGCTGCTCCCCACGCGGCTGCGTTGTATGGTCAAGCTCAGAGCTAAGCCGGATCTCAGGCCTCTCTGAGCGGGATCCACAGGCCAAGGAGCCTGGACAGACACACAGCTCTCTTGTGAGCTAGGCAGCCCTCTGCGCCCTTATTGGGGGCCCATGGGGTGGAGGTGCAGAGAGAGCTGGGCCTTCTAAGCGACCTGCGTTTGGATCCCTGCTCTGCCAGCTCATGAGTCCATGGAGCCTTGGCTGCCCTGCTCCTGCTTCCCCCCGACTAAAGCAAGGGCCCCAGGACCTTCCAGGAAGGCCCTTGTAAGTGTCCGAGATGCAGCTTGCAGAGGGTCAGGCCCATAGTAGGTACACGGTACCTACTAAGTATCGCTGCTGTGATTGGACCAATGACGCCTACAAAGGGTGCTAGTTAACTGAGCCTCGCGTCTCATTCTAGTGGACCCTCTAACAGACAGTGGGTTTGCTGGGTCCCGTGAGGAAAGGTGCCCACAACACCGTAACTGCCCCCAGGGGCGTCCAGGGTCTCTGTCTGGAGCTGCCAAGGAGTTCTGGGCAGGCGTCTGTGTCAGTATCTCCGACAAGGCTGCACAGGCCTCGACTGGCCCAGGGTGACGCCCTGCAGGGCCCTGATGGCTTCACCCCTCCCACGTGGAACCCACAAGGAGAGACATCTGGGTCTCAGTCACCCGAAGTCTCCGGGGCACTCCAGGGCAGGATAGGAGGACTTGTGGCATGTCCTGTGGGGCCTGGCAGACCTGGGGTCTGGCTGTGTGTCTTGGGCAAGTCACTTCTCTGAGCCTCAGTTTCCTCACCTGTAAAATAGGAACCAGCACCAACCCCACCCCCTTAAGGTGGTTGCAGGGCCAAAGAGTGTGGCACAGTGCACGTACAGAGCAAACATTCAGTACATTTGCTTTAAGAAAATAAAATCAAACTTGACTGTGGGAAGAAGAAAAGGAAACTCCCAGAGACTCCCCAAATTATCCTCATGGCTGAGGAAGGAAGCCGGTTCTTTTCCCGTAAGCAGTGCACCCACTCTTCCGAGCAACCCCACCCCCACCCCGCAACTGGCTGGCCTACCGTCTTTCCTAGGGTCTTTTCAGGAAAAGGTGGCCCCGCTGAAGCAGAGGGTCCAGCCCCACCCCTGGCCAGCACTGCCAAGATTTTTATTAAATATCTGATATAAGATTTATCAAGAGGACACGGCACCACTTCCGCACTGAGAGCCCACCCAGCCCATCAGGGAAGGTCGCAGCTCTGGGCAGCAGAGACACCGGTGTTGGATTTCCTGCTCCTTCAGAGATTAGCCCTGTGACTGGGAGCCTGGACAAGACCCCAGCATGTCTGAGCCTCCTTTCCATCTGTAAATGGGGCACAGACTCTGCCGGGGTGGCAGTGAGGAGATGGAAGCATGGTAAGCTGTGCTGTTGTCACGATTATCAGGCTTCAGGCAATGACCCACAGCCTAGACGAGGAGGCAAGACAGATTTCTAAGTTCATAGATAGATGGATAATGGCAGCCATGACATTGCCTTTATGCATGAAGTAACCGAGGTCCAGAAAGATGAATGGATGCTGGCACAAGACGGTTTGACCTCGGCCTGGAGCAATGACACAAGAGGAGTGCAAGATGGACAGATGGCCTCAGGCAGAAGCCTGGCAGCATGGCTTTGGGGAGGAGACGGGTGATGAGGTCTGAGCTGGGTGGGGTGAATAGAGCCCTCGTGAGAATCCAGGAGATCCCCCGCCCTTTCCACAGCAGGCCAAGGAATTCACTGCTTCATAGGCCAGTTTCTGTCCTCATGCCCAGAAATGGAATCATAGGTGTGACTCCTGGATCCGGCCTGTTCTCTCCAAATATTGGGAATAACGTTGCAATCAAAAAATGACCCCACATATCAAAATTTTGGGGATGCAGCTAAAGCGGTTCTTAGAGGGAAAATTATAGCTTTAAATAATTATATCAGAAAAGAAGAAAGATCTAAGACCAATGACCTAAGCTTTCACCTTAGGATAATTTAAAAAAAAAAAAAGAAGAGCAAACTAAATCCAAAGTAAGTAGAAGGAAGGATATAATAAAGGTAATAACAGAAATTCACGAAATAGAAACAAACCACAGAGAAAACTGACAAAGCCAAAACTGGGTCTTTGAAAATATCAACAGAATTGACAAACCTCTACTTAGAATGATCAAGAAAAAAGAGAGAGCACAAAAATCACCAGTATCAGAATGGAAAGGGAGTTATCACTACAGATCCTATAAATATTAATAAGAGAATTCTATGTACAATTTTATACCAAAAAATATGACAATGTAGATGAAATGGACATATTTCTTGGAAAAGACAACTTACCAAAACTGACAGAAGGAATAGAAAATCTGATCAACCCTATAGCTATTAAAGAAATTTAATTTATCAGAAATAATCTCAAAACTCTAGACCCAGATGGTTTCACTGATAAATTCTAGCAATCGTTCAAATCTTATATCAAATATTTAATAAAAATATTTTTCAAAGATTTAATAAAATACCAAAATATTAACAAATTAAATCCAATCCAAAGTATTAAAAAAGGAATGATACCTTGTAAGATAATATCTCATTGAGATAATATTTCAATCCCTGAGACTCAGAAATGCAATGTTGGTTTAACATTTGAAAGACAATAGGATTCACCATATTAACAGGTTAAAGGAGAAAAATCATATTATTTCAAAAGAAAATATGATTCTCTCAAAAGATTCAGAAAAAACATTTGACAAAATTCACTACCCATTCATTATAAAAACTCTCAGTAAACTAGGTATAGTAGGAAACTTCCTCAAACTGATCCAGGGAATCTACAATAGACCAGCTTATAGTCAACATCATTCTTAACAGTGAAAAACTGATGTGTTTCCCTGACACTGGGAACAAAGATGTTCTCTTGCTACTCCTGTTCAACATTGTACTGGCCATCCTAGACATTGCTATAAGCCAAGATAAAAGAAATAAAAGACACAAATATCAGAAAAGAAGTAAAACTGTCCCTATTTGTGGATGATATGATTATTTATGTAGAAAATTCCAAGGAATGTACAAAACAACCACAAGAACCAATAAAGGAATTTAGCAAAGTCATAGGATACAAAGTTAGTGTAAAAAATCTATTGTACTCTTACATGTAAGCAGCAAACAACTGGAAAATAAAGTCTTAAAAATTCCACTTACAATAACACACAAAAAATAAAGTGCTTAAGAATAAATCTAACAACATTTGTCCAAGATCTCTATGTTGAAAAGCACAAAATAGTGCTGAGGGAAAAAGAAATAAAGATCTAAATAAATAGAAGAATGTACCATGTTCATGGATTGTAAGGCTGAATACTGGATAAGATGACAATTTCCCTACAATGATTTGACACAATTCCAATCAAAATTTCATCAAGCTTTCTGATAGAAGTTGACAACTAACCAGAGTCAGTGCACAGGGGCACCGGCACCTCTTCCCCTCCAGCCTGGGGACAGGAGGCAGCAGGAGTTGCAGCCGGGGCAGCCCACCTGCCAGCAGCTCCGACTCCTGCTCTCTCCTCCCTCTCTATTCCCCTTTCCCTCAGGGCAGCCTCAGTCAACCAGCCAGTGAATCCCCCAGAAACGGGGCCTGGCAGGAGAAAATGCCAGGCTATGGTCAGCATGGGACTGTGAGCTGCCTGGGTGGCATCCTCCAGCCAATCTTGTCCGCCAGGGCTGCCCTGCCCTTGAGCGAACGTGCCTGTGGCCACCGGTGGTACCCCGCCAGGGAGATCTTGACTCACACTGTTTAGGGCTCTTTCCAGGCACACAGGGCCTTCCTTCGGTGACGTTTTACAGCTCTGTGAACACCTGCCTTCCCCCTTGCTGAGAAGTTGGAGCCAAGCTGACTTTGCTCTTTGTCTGAAGTGGACCCCATAGCAGGGCAAGGTCCAGGCAGGGGGCTCAGGTCTGTGATGTCAAACCAAGCAGCCACCTGTAGGGGGATGTTCATTCAGGAAGTGGCTGAGAACCAGAGCCATCCAGTTCCAGCTAGCTATTGCTGCATTACACATTGCCCCCAAATTTAGTAGCTCACAGCATCTATTTTATTATATCTCAAGATTGTGTGGGCCAGGAATCCCACTGGGGTTCAACTGGGCAACCCTCCAGCTCCATGTGGCACTGGGTGGGTTCACTTGGTGTTATTCAGCTGACAACCAGCCTGGTCTGGACGGCTTTACTCTCAAGTCTGTTTCCTCACTGCATGACTAGAAGGCTGGGCTCAGCTGGGACTGTCACCCAGATCACCTCCACATGGCCTCTCCAGCAGGGTGTTCTCAGGGTAGCTAGACTATGCATAGCTGAGGGCTCCTAGAATGTCCTAAGAGGTCTGGGGGTCAAGGAGGCTGCAAGACTTCATCTGACCTAGCCTTGGAAGTCACATGGCATTATTTCCTTGGAGTTCTATTGGTTAAGCAAGGCATAGAGCCAGCCCAGATTCAAGGGAAAAGGATTTGACTCCACCTCTCTGTGGGGGAGGGATCACTTTTGTAAGGACTCTCTGGTGAGGCTGTTTCCTTGGCGGGCTGTACAGTCAGCGCATGAGAAAGGTGTTTCATCATCTCCATCCCAGCATCATGGCCACCACCATCGTCATCTTCACCATCCTCATGGCCACCACCATCGTCATCTTCACCATCCTCATGGCCACCACCATCGTCATCTTCACCATCCTCATGGCCACCACCATCGTCATCTTCACCATCCTCATGGCCACCACCATCGTCATCTTTTTTACCATCATCACCACCATCACCACCGTCACCAATCTTCCTCTTTACCATCATGACCATCAACCTGTACTTGCGCCTCTCTGAGGCTAAGGCTGTTAGAACCCCTACGGAACAGATGAAGAAACCCAGGCACAGAGCACCTTGCCCATGCTGACCCTGATAGACAGAAGTTCCCATGAAGTGTACACTTTTCAAGCACCTAAAGTCACGGAATTAAAAAAACAGCAGGTCACCAAGATGCAAGTTGGTCTGCACCACACCCTCTCACATGAGCTCCCTTTAAGCACTGGTGCCCCTAGTCTTCCCAGAGCTCTTACCGAGGTTAGCGCACACGTCCTCACCACAGCCTTGTGGGGGAGGCTTTATCATCCCCAAACTACAGTCAAGGAGATCGGGGCGCAGAGAGGCTCAGTCTCTTGTTTCCAACATTCTCTCTCTTCTTCTGCAGCTACCTAAGCTCAGGAATAGGGCGGAAGCGGGTATGCCGGGCAGACATTGGCGGTTCTGTCTACACTAATCAAGTTAATTGGATAATTGCCACTTCATGGTGTTTGGTGTTGACACAACCTTGAGCTTGGCTTTTTTACAGAAGGTTTCCTCTGAACCTCTCTAGGAGGCTCCTCTGGCTATGAATAGAGCCTCCTACTCTCCAGGCCAGGGACGCTGGGGGTCTCCTTTTCTAGCCGGTGGGGGCAGGGGAGGGACTGGCGGACAAGAAAGGCTAAATGACTGTCCAAGGTCACGGAGTGACCTGTGGACGAGGTGACAAGAGAAGCCCACGCCTGCCCACTGCCTCCGGCTCTGACAACTAAGTCACCCCAAAGAGACGTGTGTGGTTTCATTTCTATTCCATCTGCAGGAGGGGGAAAAAATCAATGTTTGCTAAATGAAAAAGAAAAAGATCGGCAGGCGGAAAATGTATTTTCAACCTTTAATAGCGTGTTACCGACAACGGCAAGTCCATGGAATACAGCAGGCCCACCTGCCGTGGGGCTGGGCTGTGATGCAGGGACATGATCTCAGTGGCCAGGTGTCGGGGATGGCGGAGGACAATGGGAAGGGGCACAGACACCCCCGTCTGCCAAGCCTGGGGTGGCTGGCAGCCTCTGAGTGAACCCTAGGTGGACGCCCCCAATGGGCAGAGAGGGGGGTCAGCTGGGCAAGTAGGACAAGGACCCCTCTGTAAGGGGGGGCGGCAATCTGAGAAAGATGTGGTCCTTCTGCAGAGCCCAAGCCCTGCTCGGGCCACGAGACTCGACAAAGAAGGGCCAGGAGGACTTGGATGAGGTTTCCTCCAGCAGGAAGGACGCTGCCCACTCAGGTCCCCCACAGGCTCTGGAGACCTACACCAGGCACCTATCAGGGCAACCTGGACTGGCGAAGGTCTGCTTTCATTCATTCCTTGATTCTGGTGTCTATTTAGAAAGAAGTTGTTGAGTATCTCCTGAGTGGTGGGCACACTGCCCAGTGCTGGGGACACAACAGTGACCAGGGCAGAGACTGGCCCTGTCAATGGGGTTTCTGGTTTGGTAATTACAGTGATAGAGGATGGGCATTAGGCAAGGGTGGGGGAATGATGGCCAAGGGTGGGGGGCACCAGGGCTGGGGGTGTAATCCAGCCAGGGGCCTCTGTGGAGGCTCCCAAGGAAGGGATGCAGCATGTCTCAGAGGAAGTGTGTTCCAGCTGAAGGAGAGGGGCCAGTGAGGCCACAGAATGCACCAGGCTCCCCGGGTCCCACTACGGGGAGAGGGGGCGGGGGAGAGAGGTGAGCCATGGGCTGGAGAGGTGGTGCCCGGGGTCCGCCTCTGCCCTCGCTAAGCCGGGAATCCTCCGCAGGGACTCAAACAGACACCCGTGTCAAGGTGGATCCAGACTCTGCAGGGGAGGAAGCATGCACAGCTTTCAGGCCTCTTGAAGAAAACAAATAAAAATTGCAAGTACAAAATTAGGTCCAGGGCCTCAGAAGCAGGCCCTGCAGGTGAGGGATGTAACAGTCAAGCTTCATCAGCCTCCTGGGAACTCCCCTATCCATCTATAGATCTTCATCTCCTCCACGATTTCTCTTAAAAACCTGTTTCCTTTACGTTCCATTCTGTAACCCTCGCGACCATAATCACAGGGCTTTATCTGACCCCAAGTAGCCTCAGGGTGCTCCATCCAGCCCTTGCTGCCTGTCCGTCTCTTGGTTCCTTCATTTTTTATTTCATTTATTTATTTTTTCTTTTGCGGTACGCGGGCCTCTCCCTGTCGTGGCCTCTCCCGTTGCGGAGCACAGGCTCCGGACGCGCAGGCTCAGCGGCCATGGCTCACGGGCCCAGCCGCTCCGCGGCATGTGGGATCTTCCCGGACCAGGGCACGAACCCGTGTCCCCTGCATCGGCAGGCGGACTCTCAACCACTGCGCCACCAGGGAAGCCCGGTTCCTTCATTTTGATTCGGCTCTCGGTGACCTGTGTTTTGTTGTTGTTGTGTGTGTGTGTGTGCGTGCGCGCACGTGTGTACGCGTGTGTGTGCGTGCATGCGTGTGTGTGTGTGTGTGTGTGTTTTGGCCACACTGTGCAGCTTGCGGGATCCTAGTTCTCTGACCGGGGATTGAACATGCGCCCTCGGCAGTGAAAGCGCGGTCCTAACCACTGAACTGCCAGGGAATTCCCTCTTCCATGGCTTTAGGTGCTCAGTGAGTGTACATTTCCCGGGACCTGGCAGGTCTGCCAGTGTTCCCACCGGCTCCCCAGCCAGACGCCAGCTCAGCTCAGGAAGACTCAGGACCCTGGGACGTGCCTTCCTTGTCTTGATCAGACCTCGGTGTCGCCTTGCAGAGCGACAGGGTTTACAGGAAGAGCACCTGAAAGGAGTCAGGCCTGGGGAAGGCGTTTCGACCCAGTCTGAGGGGACAGATAACCGACAGTGAGACAGGCCAGAGCCTGCCGTGACCACAGCCCCTGGAGCCTTTGCTGGGGTCCTTCCCACCCATGATGCAGAGAAAAGACATCTGGAAACTGTAGAGTGCAGTGCCCATGTGCATATGTGTGAGATGTTGTCACATAATGCAGTCTGCCCCAGATGTGACTTCTGTCTGTACTGGTCCTTTGTGGTGTGAATTTTTAAGTTCTTTCCTTTTTAAACAAACAAACAAAAAAGTAATTCATTTGAGAAAGTCTGGAGAATGTAGAAAACTAAAGGATAACAGACAAAATAAAAATACCAATAATCCCAGCATGAAGAAGTAATCATTATGAATACTTTGCTTTTTTCCACCAGTCTTGTTTTCTGTGAATATACACATATACACATTTTTTTCACCTAGAGAGCATACTATATTTACCATTTTGCGCCCTCTTTTTTCTATTAAAATTATATAATGCACATTTTCCTGTCTCATTAGATACTTAAATTATCATTTATAATGGTTACACTGGGGTCCAGCAGACCGATTTAGATTAATTTACTCAACTCTTCCTAGAAGTAAGGACCTCTGATGAATGTCCTTCTCCGTACATCTCTGTACATCTTGGTTATTTCCGACTCCCTGCCCATGGGGCAAGGAGTCAGAGGAGTGCTCACTGCCAGGCTTGACACCTGCTACCAGATGGCCTTTGGTCCAGCCGTGGCCCTTGATCCAGCCATGCCCACACAGCCTGGTGATCCCAGGAAGGGACCGGCACCCACTTTTACTGAATTCTTGGCAACTTTTTTTGGTGTCCTCTTGGGGTGTGAATTTACGTTTCCTTTATGACCTGGGTATGTGAACACTGCCTCATGTTCTTATCGTCCACAATACTGATCAGAACTCTGCTTCCCCTCCCAGAGACAGAACTTCCAGGAAGAGCAGACGCAGTTTGTCAGCTGTCCTTTGCCCATTTTCCTCTCCAGATGCCCATCAGTGGGGGGGCCTCTCATTGGTGCTCTCAAGCAAAGTAATTTGAGGAGTGCTTATAAAGGGGAGGATTTGCAAAGACGTGGGAAACTGCAAGAGGCAGGGTCCTACCTGGGCTGGAAGCAAGGACTGTCACCACCCGAGGCTTGAAGGGGCAAGGGGGAGGGGGTGGTGACCTGAACCCGGAGGCAGAGTGGGCTTGGGGTGGGGGGCACCTGGCAGGCACTGCTCTTCCGGAGAGAAATCAACATCCTTACCATACCTGCTACCCTGCCTCTGAAGCTGGAGGGCAGCAAACTCTGGATTCCACCCGTAAGGGTCAGCCTCTGAGAACACAGAGCCACGGGGAGATGAGAGAGGGTCCCCCAGGGGCCTAATTTCTCTTTTTTAAAAAATGTAATTTGGGACTTCCCTGGTGGCACAGTGATTAAGAATCTGCCTGCCAATGCAGGGGACTCAGGTTTGAGCCCTGGTCCGGGAAGATCCCACATGCCACGGAGCAACTAAGCCCGTGCGCCACAACTACTGAGCCTGCGCTCTAGAGCCCACGAGCCACAACTACTGAGCCCGCGTGCCACAACTACTGAAGGCCGCACACCTAGAGCCCATGCTCCTCAACAAGAGAAGCCACCGCGAGGAGAAGCCCACACACCGCAATGAAGATTAGCCCACACTTGCCACAACTAGAGAAAACCTGTGCGCAGCAACAAAGATCCAATGCAGACAGAAATTAATTAATTAATACATTTTAATTTTATTTATTTATTTTTTTGGCCACACCATGCAGCCTGTGGGATCTTCGTTCCCCGACCAGGGGTCGAACCGGGGCCCCCGGTAGTGGAAGCGCAGGGTCCTAACCGCTGGACCGCCAGGGAATTCCCAGCATTTCTCATGGATCTGTGGACCCTCTCTACTATCGTGGCATCGCCCCCCCCCCTCCAGCACCCAGCTTCGGTGGCATAATCCACTTTCGTTTTCACTGTCCGGCCTTGGCCGCTGTGCACAGGACAGGATGCACGTGGGGATGTTTTCACCATCAGTGCCCAGGTTTGCCAGCCTTCTTGCCTGCTAAAGAGACCGTGTCAGGCAGCTTTAAGGGTATCAGCTCAGCCGAGAGATTGTCCCAAGGCTTAATGCAGCAGGAGTAATCACGGTGAATTATCGTCGATTTATCTGGAGGGAGTAAAAGCAGCATACCGAAGGGTCGAAGAAGCTGCACACACCAACTCCAGAAAGGTTTTGATTTTAAATGTAAACTTCACGAGTTCATGCGTGGTAGGCATTCTCCAAATCGGCCCTAATGACCCCACCGCCTGGTGTCCACACCCTCGTGTGGTCCCCTCCCATGATGAATAGAGGCGGCCTGTGTAACCAGTGGGACACTGTGGACATGATGGTGTGTGGCTTCTGAGGCCAGGTCCTAAGACATTTGGCCTCCACCTGGCTCTGTCTCAGACCACTGGCTCTGGGGGAAGCCGGCCATCCTGTCCTGAGGATGCTCAAGCAGCCCTGTGGAGAGGTCCGTTTGGGAAGAACCGAGGCCTCCTGCCAACAGCCAGCACCAACTTGCCAGTGACGTGTGCGAGCCCCTTGGAAGTAGACCTTTCAGTCCCAGTTAAGTCATGTCAGCCCAGTTGACATCTCGACTGCAACCTCTTGAGAGACTCCAAGCCAGACCAGTTTAGCAAAGCTGCTCCCAAATTCCAGATGCACAGAAACTGCGGGAGATCATAAATGGTTATTATGGCTTTAAACTGCTACATGTAGCATTATTTCTTATACAGCAATACAAGCACAGTATTTCACTGCAAACCTACAGAACAGTTTGAAATCAAGGGCTGGAGTCCAAATTCTGGGTCTCCATGTGAACCCGTTGGAAGCACCTAGCAACACAGGGGCTGCTGGAGCAGACCTTAGGGAAGAGAGTTCAAGACTGAGGGTTTGGAGTTCAGAGCTCCCCATGGAGTCAGTGTTCCTCTCTGAGCCTGTCTCCCCGTGTGTAAAATGAAGGAGCTGCGCTAAGAAACCCAGACCTTCTGAGATTCCGAGGTCAGCATGGACAGAGCCCATCCCACTCCTGACGCCTGCCTCACTTCCTTGAGCAGAGCCTGGGCTGTACCTGTGCCCCGATTCCAGAAGCACCAGAAACAGGACCCGCTCTGCTACTTGTTTGGCCAGAGAAGAGGGCATTGCCCCTGGCCAGCCAGAGGTCCCCCAAATGGCTTTGTGTGTGTGTGTGTGTGTGTGTGGTGTGTATTTTTAAAATTGAGATATAATTCACAAACCGTAAAAGTCACCCTTTTAAAGTGTACAACTCGGTGATTTTTAGTATTTTCACAGAACTGTTCAGTCATCATCACTAATTCCGTAAGGTTTTCATCACTCTAGAAAGAGACACTGCACCATCAAGCCGTCACTCCCACCCCCCAGCCCACCCCCCAGCCCCTGGCAACCACTTATTTACTGTCTCTGTGGATTTACCTATTCTGGACATTTCATATAAGTAGGATCATACAGCATGTGGCCATTTGCACGTGGCCTCTTTCATTTAGCGTAAGGTTTCTGAAGTTCATTCACATCGTAGCATGTGTCAGAACTCCCTTTTTATGGCTGAGTAATATTCCATTGTACGGATGAACACATGGGATGAACACGTGGTTAGCCGATGGACATGTGGGCTGTTTCCATCTCTTGGCTGTTGTGAATAGAGCTACCCTCACCCCCCACCCCAGGAAGCAGAAACCAGCCAAGGAAGCTGACAAGCAATTCTCTCATTACGGGAAGCGTCAATCCCTTCATCTACATTTTAAGGTCAATTTGTGAATCGATCTCTGGGAGGGAACCTGTGGCTTTGGATTTCCAAAAGCACTTTCTGTACCTGAGCGAAGTGGGGGCTGGCCCGAGACCTGAGCCCCCAGTTCCAAGCTCCGTTCCTCTGATGCTCTAAGGCTCAGCCTGGGCCTCGGTCTCCCTGTGAGGTCAGGGGTCAGGGAGGACCCTCGCCAAGACAAAGCTACTCCTGACTTTGTCACTCAACCCTGACCCCCGTGCCCAGAGGCCCAGAGGCCCAGTCTCCTCCTCTGTGAAGTGGGGACACTGCCACCCACCTGCTAGGACTGTGGGAGAGGTCAGAGGCCGTGCTGGAGAACACGTGAACGTGAGTAAGGGGGTTTACAGAGAGGAAGTGAGAACGTGGGCCGATAAGGACAAGTGGTGAGTGAGGAACAAATCACGGCGTGAATAAGCAATCGGACAGATGACAGAAAGAACAGATGCTCCTTTGGGGGTGTTGGATGGGGGTCCTTCCAGCCGGGCCAGTTGCTCTCCCACACCAGGGCTGGACACAGGGCTGCCTCCCCTGGGCCCACACATGGCCTGGCTGACTGCTGGGAGAGGAGGGAGGAGGGAGGAGGGAGGAGGGAGCAGATTACAGCTAGGGCGAGGCTGGGGGCCCGGCCCCTGAGAGGCCCAGACTGGGTCCCCAGGAGACCCCAGGAGCAGAGGGGCTCCAGGGCAGGGATGGGCACCCTGTCTTCAGCCCTCAAGGCTCACACCTCCTCTTGGTGCCCAGTCCTGGCTCCAGGCAGGAGTGCCAGGGCCACAGGGCTGGCGGGTAGGCAGGCCTCCGCTCCCAGGGCTCGGGGCCATCCATCTTGGTCTGACCCTATTAAAATACATTATAAAGGGAAGAAAAGGGTGGGCCAGAGGGTGAAGGGGAGGAAAATGATGCTGCGTCAGGCCTTTGTTTGTTCCTCGTCCATGACCCGGAGCAGAGAAGATAAAAGGGGGCCTGGGGCTTTGTTCTCAGGGGCTGGGGGCAGCCAAGCTCAGTGGGGGGGGGGCTCTGTGGGAAGAAGAGAGGCCAGTGGGACGCACCGTCTCGGGCCTGCCCCTCCTATGCTGGCTTTCGTACCCTCGGACACCACAGCTGCCTCACACCCAGATGCATGCCAGCGCCGCCGCCGCCCACCCCCACCCCCACCCCCCGCCCCACCGCCCCGACCCGGCAGCTCCAGCTCCGGTCCTGCAGACCTGGGGCAGAGAGGCGGGCTCCAGCTGCACCTGGGGTGCAGGAAAACCATCCTGGGTCTTGCAAAGATGGAGCTTTGGAACTTTCCAGCTCCTGAAGCTGGTTCCCAGCTCCTGCTGGGGGCCCTGAAGAGCCCACAGGGGAATAGTAAGAAGCCACGCACGGGTGGGCCCTGCCTCTGAGATGGGACCCTGGGCAGCTGACCCAAGAGTGTGGGCCATGTAGGCGGCCCAAGCTTTCATCCTGGTGCTGGGAAAGGGACAGAGCCACCCAGAAGCAGATTCTTCCCTGATGCCCGTGGGCACTCCCTCCGCCAGGCCCCGCTGAGAAGCCAAACCCCACAGCTTCCTGGGGGTACCTACTGAGAACCAGGACGGGTGACGCCTCTTCCCAGGGTGATAGCTTTGATCCTTGACATCAGCGGTTATGGATTCAATTCTATCCCTACCCCCAAAAGCTATGCTGAAGTCCTAACCCTCAGGATCTCAGAATGTGGCCTGATGTGAAATAGGGTCACTGCAGATGTCATTAGAGTGAGGGCATGCGGAAGCAGGGTGGGGCCCCGTCAGCGATGAACCGTGTCCTTACAAGGAGGGCGCGGTGTGGAGACAGAGACCCGCACGGGAAGGCAGAGGCAGAGATTGGAGGAGGTGCGGCTGTGAGCCCAGGAACGCCCAGGCCACCAGAAGTGGGGACAGCCACTCCTGGCAGAAGACATGGGATCCCTTCCTGTTCCAATGCCCTAAGAAGGTGTTTGCACAGCAGGGCGGGGGCCGCGGCTCTTGGGTTTGGGAAAATGATGCCCTGATCCAGTTAAAGAGCCCAGGGTGGCTTTGCTGGCCGTGAACGTGGCCGGAACACTGTATCAGAGTCAGAAAGCCCGGAGGCTGGAGGCAAGCGGGCCCTGTGATTCCCTATTCTTGTCCCTTCTTGGTGCGCTGGGGACTCACCATCTCCAGGTCTGAGGCCGAGGGTCTTGAGCACGTCGCATCCACGTGCCGGGCCTCCCAGGCCACACACTGGGAGCGGCACAGCTCGACAGAGGCGAGGGCCGAAGCACACCATTCACGGCCAATAACTCGGCCCGGTCAGCTAGCTGTGCCCAGCCCTCCTGCCCGGGGCACACACATGGGCCCACAGATCTGCTGCCACAGTGCCAACCTGCACTGACTCACCTTGTGAGGTCCTCCAAGCAGAGGCCGGGGCCCCAGCCGGAGGCTCCTCCCATATTTACGACGTGCATTCCCTGGGATGAACAGTCCACAGTGCAGACCTGGCCCTCACAGCCCTCACACTCTGGGAGGAGGGATGTGGGGTCACACCTGCTGTGTTAGGGGCTGTAAGAGTTCAGAGCAGGGACCCTAACCGGCCCGAGGAACCAGGGCAGGCTTCCTAGAGGAGGTGTTGGTCAGACCAGCAGGGAAGGGTGTCCCAGGCACAGGGCACAGCCTGTGCAAAGGGCTGGAGAAGACACATCCCATCATGAGCGTGTGTAGCCACGAGGTAGAGGTGGAGGTAGGCACAGGAGGGGCGTGGCCAGCTCCCACAGGGCCTGTCAGTCACATGGCCCAATCGGGGCACTGGGGAGCCACAGAAGGCTTTGGGGGAGAGGAGGAGGGTCGTTGGTGTGAACATCCGGGAAATGCTCCGGATGCCACGTGGAGACGTGGGGGCAGGTGTGCAGGCAGGGAGCCCCTCGGGGTGCACATGCCACCACGAGGGACACCCAGGACCAGGCCTGGGGGTGGGTGTGGTGTGAGGTGGGGTAGAACAGGAAGAACACTTTGCACCTCTGGCTGTGTCTGCTCCACTTGTTTTCTGGAAGGACTCTGCCCCCTCCCCATGCCTGGTAGCAGGCTGGTTCCCGGCTGGCACCTTGCGAGGGGTTGGGATTTCCATCTACACCTTCCCTGCTGGTCTGTGCCATGAGTTCATCTCCTCCCAGGCGCCGGGGCCAGGGACCCACCGGGTGTCCACAAAAGCAGGGTGGGCGGAGGCCCCCAAAGTTTCCTCATCAGAGAGTCGTATGTGTGGTTGTACGGGGCAGGCAGGGGCGCATTTGGTGCATGTTGGGGGGTCAGCACTGGGGAGAAAGGGTGCAGAAAGGCAGAGGGTTTTGTTTCACTGGAGAGAGAAATGCAGGCAGATGCATTAAGATGAATGTGATCGCCACTTTTCTGTGTCCGCTTGCCTGGGCCATGGGGGTCCCAGAAACTTGGTCACACGTTATTCTGGCTGTTTCTGTGAAGGCATTTCTGGACGAGGTTAACATCTGAATTCTTGCACTTAGCAAAGCCGATTGCCCTCCCCAGAGTGGGTGGGCCTCATCTAATCAGTCGAAGGGCTGCCTAGAACAAAAAGACAGGCCTTCCCTGAATAAGAGTGGACTCTCCAGTGACTGCCTTCAGACGGTCTGCACCGTTGGCTCTCCCCCTGCCAGCCCACACTGCCCATCTGGACCTGCCATCACGGCAGGAGCCAACTCCCTATAATAAATGTTTTTCTCTATTGGTACCCACCCTCCCCGTTCTGTCTCTCCAGAGGACGCTGATGGATAACACGAGGCTCCCACCCAGGCTGGCTGGGACAGAAGCAGCTCTGCAGACCCAAGGGGTGGCCAGCACCCTCTTCCCATGGCCTTCAGATACCGGCCTCCAGAAGCAAGGGAAGCGGGGGTGGGTCTCAGCTGGTGGGAGCAGGGCTTAGGCACTGCTGTCAAGACTCCAGCTCCTTCCTGGGAGAACAAACAGGGGTTTTTGTTTGTTGTTGTTGTTTGGGACCCCAGAACCTCTGGGATCACACTGGTAACCAGCTGAATTTCTGCCATTATCACAAAGACCCGCGAGGTGGCCTGTGCCCTAAATTGGGGAGAGGGGGTGGGACCTGCGCTTTGATCATGTCTGGAAGAGGCAGCGTGTAGAACACAGACCCAGTAGGAGGGTGTTCCGGGCACCATATTGGAAAGGGCACCAGGCAGGGTCCCCGCTGGCAGTCCCAAGAGAGAGGGATTTGTCCAGCCTGTGATCCCCAGGTCAAGCTGGTCTTTTATTCCCCCTCATCGTGAGGGCGCAGGCGGGAGGTTCTTCCCCAGCCCATTTCCCTCCCAGCTGACACTCACCCCCCTACATCAGGGATGCCTTTCCTGGAAAGAATCGCCTCTAAGGTGGGTCAGTTCAGACAGTGAATGGGAGCATCAAGCCAGCACCCGACCCGGCACACAGCAGGCTCCGGACCCACGGCCGCTCTGTCTCTCACACCCAGGTCCAACCCGCCTGGTCCACGCAGCCTGGGGTTCCAAGGAGAGGTCCCGGGGACAGTTGAGGCTGGCCACCGGGGGAGGCCCCACTTCCCCACCGGGGCCAGCAGGGCGGCCACTGTCTTTGTTCCATAAATTGAGCTTCTGTGCAAGATTCATTTGAAGATCCACACCTGCAGCTTAAACTGCTGACTTGGGTACACAGAGGCTTGGGGCGTGGACACGTCCCCTTTCCGGTGATGGTCACCGAGTGAGGAATGGAGCAGAGTCTCCATCTTGCAGGGTCAGGTCCTCAGGGATCAGGTGTCTGTGAAAACTATCCCCAGAGAATCACCCGGAAGCTCCACTTGCAGCCAGGGCTAGGGTTCCAGAGGTTGCCCCGAGCTCGTCAGGAACAGGACAGATCGAATAAACGTCTTTCGGAAGCCTCACCGCCTCTGGGAGACTGGGCGTGTTTGTCAGGCGTCTCTCATTCACTCAGCTCGATTTCACTGTAGTCCCATCTTCCCAGGGCTGGGGAGACAAAGGTGATGAGACAGCGAGTTTACCGTCGGGGGGTGGGGAGGTGGGGAGGAGAGACCGCCCTACACTGCCCTTCCCGTCTGGAATGATTTCATTGCTCCTGTGACTGACCCGGGCATGGAAGGAACAGGCAGCCAGACAGTCTGTGCAGGGAAGCAAACCGCAGCACTCCTGCCCCGGCCTCCCTGGTCCGGGGATGGGGGCTCGGGGATGGGACACGTGTAACTCCAGCCAGGAGGTGAGACCCCGGGCGGGGGCAGCGTCCACGTGGGCCACAGGTAGTGTCACTGTCTGGACGAGCCCGACTCTCCCACCGGCTTTCCAGGACAGAGGGTCCGTGGGAAGGGCCTCAGCCCATCTCTCCCGCTAGCCCTAGTGGACTCGCTGCATGGAGCAAAGCTGACGTGGAAATCGGGGTGACTCGCCAGACCCCTCCACGCCCAAGACGGCCTCAGTCATCCCGCGTGAGCGGCAACTGTGGGCGGTTCCAGGCTGCCCCAAATCCCCGCACGCCAGCCAGGGAAAGGCCCGACCGAGCCCTGCTGGCAAGTCGGCGGCCCCTCCTCCAAGATGCTCTGGAGTGCAGACTGCTCAGCTGGCCGAAATGGACATTCCTCATCTCCCAGCACTTACTGTCATTTGTATGTTTCTCCCCAGAAACGGGGATTTGGACATGAAGGTGGTTCGTGACACCCGAGTTTCTGTGCGTGTGTGAACAAACACATCCGTTTCCCCTTAGGACTGGGAGAAGGCCGGGGGCCCGAGGGTGCCACCTGAACCAGCAGATCTGACGGAAGCAGCCCCCGATGCGGGGCTGAGCCCGGGGTCCTCCCACTAGCGGCCGGCGGCGGTGCCAGATCTGCAGTCTGGTGGCCTCTGCTCCTTCCTGTGGCATGGGAGGCCCCCAAGACCTGGCCCCACCCCTCACCACGCCTGCAGGGCCCCCTGTCCCCGCCTTTGCCTACCGTGCCCCCTCTGCTGGGAGTGCCCCTTGCTCTGGGTCTCCCCACCATCCTTCCAGACTTAGCCCGAGCATCACCCCCTCCCCAACTGGTCCCTCCTCCGCCTCCCACCCGGGTCTCCTGTATGGACCCTGACACATATATTCATAATCATCTCTTCCCACCTGGCTGTGGACAAATGCTGGAAGAATCTCAATGTTATCACAAAATTCTCACCCCAATATGAACTAACGGGCTCGACTTCAGTTCAGACATAAGGAAAAGGACACGTCCACGCGCACACAAGCCACCAGCAACCCAGCACCTACTAAGTGCTGCGGGCACCCGGGGCCCGGCACAGAGCAGGGACCACAGCTATGGATGAGCACAGACCTGGGAGTCCTACAGCCACCAGTCACCTCCCTGGTCTGGCTGTGTGACCTCCCCAGGCCTGGCTCACAGCACGCCCCTCTTGAGTGAGAATGGACGCAGGACAGAGGTGACAAGGAGCCCTGCCCTCCCTAAAGGGACAAGACTCTCTTGTTGAGATGTGGCAGAAGGGGGGTCAGATGATGGTCTAGAGCCTGGAGACAACCTGGACCAGCCCCAGGAGCCCCGGGAGACAGGGGCCAGCAGGGCCAGTGGGGCAGTGTGGGTGGGCTTCCCAGAGGAGCCTGGGGGTCGATGGTGACACCTGGGAGGGGGGCTCTGGCTCAGGAGAGAACACAGGGAGAAACAAGACCCGATCTCAGACATGCTTGTCCACTCACTCATTCCCTCACTCACTCAGCCTGCAGTGGCTGGGCCCAGAGCGGTGCACTGGGAACCCCCGGGAACAGCACGGACAACACCTACACTAAGTGGGAAAGAGGGAGACAGGGATCCAGGTGGTGACAGGTGCAGATGCTAGAATGCAGGCTGGGGTCCAGGAGGGCGCAGGGGGGCCAAGGCTGGACTTCTCAGGGGTCTCAGCAGGAAGGCCCAGGCCCAGTCTGCTGGCCTCAGGCTTGGGCAGCTGGACCCAGCCCTCGCTCACCTTTGCCCCCCATCTCTCCTCACATTCAAGTTTGAGGATGTGGGTCATTTCGCTCACGGGACGGAGCTGCATATCCAAGAGCTCAGGCTGAGCAGGGAAAGGATGCCCCAGACCTCCTCCAACCTCTGGGGGCCCCCAGACCCCAACAGGCCCGTCCTGGGCTCTATGGGGAAGGGCTGCCAGGGGTGGGGGGCATGCAGCAAAGCCCCCATCCAAAGTGTGAGCGTTCTGCCCTTGGCCCCAGGCCCGCTCTGCCTGGAGCCCAGCGTCACAGAGGAGGGAAGGAGGTGGCCCACACCGGCCGTGGCTTCCTGTGTGCCCGCCCCCAGCCTCAAGAGGGAGGGGTGGCAGCCTTCATTGATTTAATTTTCCTCCTCAAGGACTTCCCTGGTGGTCCAGTGGTTAAGACATCACGCTCCCAATGCGGGGGGGGGGGGGCAGGCTGGGTTCGATCCCTGGTCAGGGAACTAGATCCCGCATGCCACGACTGAAGAGCCCGCACAGGGCAACGAAGATCCCGCGTGCCACAGCTAAGACCCAGCACTGCCAAATAAATAAATAAAGTGATCAACTATTTAAAAAAAAAATTCTTCTTCGAATATGCCCTAAGCAATCTGGAATTTCAGGAGCAATTCACAACAGCGATGGAGAGGGCATCTCAGGTACAGCTGTTTGATTCCCAGTAGCCTGGACAAGGCAACCTAGAGATTGAGACACGGACGCCTGGGTCCCGAGGGAAACACGACCACACCTGTCACGAGATGCCCTGTGACATGGATGACGTCGCCTCCACCGACACCAATATGTTCATTCAGGCAAAAGGCATTTGTCATGGTGGTGGGCCTGGGCTGCCCCGGGTGACCTCCCTGAGTGCCCCCTCCCCCATATGCGGGAGCCCCGGGCTTAGCGTCGGGAAGGAACACCCTGGAGGTCCCCTTCGCTCTCCTCCGGGGAGCACCTTGGAGGCCCTGGGAGCCTCCACCTGGCTGCTGTAACAGAGCTCGCTGGGCCTGGTTGCTGCCCCTCTCCCTGGCCTCCGGCACCGGGGGTGGGGCCACTGAGGCCCTGAGATGCAAAGCAAGTTGCCCAAAGTCCCACAGCCCGGATTTAAACCCAGCCCGTCTGTTTCTGGAGCCAGGGCTCTGAAAGGCTGTGCTCACTGTTGCTGCCTCTCCTGGGGGCAGGGTTGGTGGGGTCTCTGGTCTTGGTGCCTCTGGTCTCGGTGCTCTGCCAGCCCCGCCCCCACTAGTGTGCCGTGGAGCAGGCTGGGGGGCACTTCCGGGCGCAGGCACTGAGCGCCCTGGCGCACCAGGAGCAAACTGAGCCGGGGGAGACAGAGGCCTCGACGCCTTCTCGGGCAGGGCCTTGATTTACTCCCCGGCAAAGGGCCGTGGTGGACCAATGGGGGCGCTGTGGGCTGCCAGCCCTCCCTGAGGGGCTGGGGAGGCAGCCGCCAGCCCCCTGGGTACCCCGATTTTGTTCGTGTCTCTGTGCACCCTGCACTGGTGGCCGGAGCAGAGAGGGAGCCTCCCTGGTGACTCCATGCCATTCCAAGGCCACATCTGGGGCCACATCCCCAGCAAGAGGCTGACGCCCAGAAGGACCCCCGGTGGAGCCGGGACCCCTGAGGTTGGCCCCAGCATCTTCACGGCAGCACAGGGATGGCCGGGCCACCGGAGCCGTACTGGAACAGAGCGGGCAGGAACTGCACCAATAACCAGCGGTCCCCAGAGACGCAGCACGGCTGCACCGGGCCCACACGCAAGCACACCCGGGGAAATCCACACACTCACACGTGTCTGCACACCTGCAGGCAAGGAGCCCACCCATGACCACATGCTTGTGCGCTGTGGTGTTAATATGACGGGTCCACACGACTGGGCCACGCGGTATCCAGGTATCTGGTTAAACATGACTCGGGGCGTGTCTGGGAAGGTGTTTCTGGCGAGATCAGCAGGTGGATCAGTGGACTTTGTAAAGTGAATTGCCCTCCCCAGTGTGGGTGGCCTCATCCAATCTGCTGAGGGCTTGAATAGAACAAAAAGACTGAGAAAGGGGGAACCAGCTCTCTCTGCGGGCAGCTTGAGGTGGGACGTGGTCCCCTCCAGCCCTCGGACCCACCTCACAGCAGCAGCTCTTCGGTTCTCAGGCCTTTGGACTCAGGCTGGAATTTACACCACCGGCTGGCAGACAGGAGACAGTGGGACTTCTTGGCCTCCATGACCTCGTGAGCCAATTCCTCACGGTAAATCCCTCTACACGCGCGCACGCGCTGTTGGCACTGCTGGATCTTTTGCTCTGGAAGACCGTAACACACTGCCCCACACGCCACCCTTGCGCCCTGTGTGCGCAGCCGTAAACGATGACGCAGGCTCTGTGCGCTGAGGACTCTGCGTGTCTCCACGTAGGGGCTTGACTCCATCTCCATGAATCCTCACGGCAAGTGTGTCACATCAGCTCTGCCATCGTCACCGTCTTCAGACGAGAGGACTGAGGCACGGACATAGCTGGTGGTGAATGACAGACAGGTCTGGGGTCCCCTGTCCAGCTCAGAGCTGTGCCTCAGACTCCCTCAAGCACCCGTGAGGACAGCACCCGCAGATACCGGCTGAAAAGGCACGTTAGTACAGGCTCCTGGGTACCCCAGGCTCAGTCGGGGTACACAGGCCCACGTGCACCCACAGGCCCGTGTACGCCCCCCAGCATGCTCACACCCACAGGATGCACCCACAGACTCCCACGAGTCTGGCGTGCACAACCACAGCAGTGCAGAGTCACGTCCACACCCTCCCTCCCCTCCCCGCCGCACAGCGGTGTCCAGCCCCTACCGGGAACTGCGCAGAAGACAGAGGCCCGCCCCGCCCCCTCCCCGTCCCCAAAGCAGTGACCAGACGTGCTCGGCTCCTGTCCGTGCGATGACTCAGAGGCCAGCAACCAGTCAGTGAAACGGCGTTCATTCTGCCGGGGTCACCCCTGGCGCTTCCATCAGAAGGCAGACCGGTGCAGCACGCCCAGCAGCCTTCGGGCGAAGGTGAAGGAGGGGGTCCAACCCAGACCCCGTCACTCGCAGCTGGGAGAGGTGGTGCCAGGACAGCCCCTCGGGCCTCCAGCCCAGGACCCTAGACAGCCCCCTTCTCCGGGTGGTGATGGTCCCCCAAGCCCCAGCTTACGTAATGAGGGCAAAGGAGCTCCCAGAGCAGCCCCACCCCGTGGGGCCCAGAGAGGGTCAGGAGAGCCCCCCGGGGTCTGAGTCATGCTGCAACCATTAGGGAATGGCATGGGGACCATACTCTCCAACCCAAATACCCCCTTCAATTTGCCCCGTGTCTTGCCAAGTGTAGAGAATACTTAACTGTTTGTTGAATGAACCATCGTCGCATAACTGATAACTATTAACGGCACCTGCCTGGACAGGAGAGCCGCCCTCTAGAGCAGACATCGGAGCCCGCCTGCCTGACTCGAACCCTGCCTCTGCCGCCTAGCAGCAGTGTGGCCTTGTGGTGTCGCATCCCCGTGCCCCCATTTCCACGTTTGTACCCTGGGGCCAGTCAATGGACCGTGGAAGGGTCCGCTGGAGGACGGTCACCCAGTCAGGGTGAGAGCTCCACGTGGCTCATCCCAGCCCCGGCGCACCCCAGCCTCACCCCACACTCCAGGTGAGGAGCCCAAGGCCCAGGAAGGCCATTCACCAAGGCCCAGGCGAGGCCGCCATGCTTAACGCTCACGTCCCAGGACCCGAATTCGCCCTGGGCTAGGAAGAGGAGCCCCAGGGCTTCAGCGGAAGCTCCGGAATACCGGGATTGTGTTAGCTCCTGGGACAAAATTTCTCAAATCAAAGCCATTCCAGAAAAATCCACAGGCTATGTTTGCCCTCAGAAAGGTGATTAATGGTAGGATTTCGCTCTCTGAACAGAACTTGTCCCATGTCGGCTGGTACTCACGGGAGGCCCAGCTGCCCGCTCTGCACAGCCGGCTCACCTCGCTGTGCAGTGCCGTCCCGTTCCGGGCTGCGGAGAAGCCATCTGAGCGCCCCTCCCTGCCCGAAGACCGGGCGCCCTCTGGCTCCTGGAATACGACACCCTGCATCCCAGGGCCAGGCTGTGGTCAGTGGCAGCCGAGTTACGGCGATTCAGTTGCCTACTTCGGGGGTCAGGCTCTGGCATGGCCTCTCTGCCCCAGAGCCTGGCTGAAGCCAGTTTGCCCTCCTGGGTTTGCCTGGGCAACACCGGGCAGACCCTTGATCACCCTGACCCACCCTGCCCACCCCCCACCCCCGGCCCCACGCCAAGACCCTGGTGACTCTGATTCTCAGGCACGAGAAACCCCCTTTGTCTGGCCTGCCTGGCAGAGGGGGAGGGGACAGCTGTGGCTTCCTCTGGGGTGGGGGAGGGCTTGGCTACATTAATCCCGGGGGCTGGGCACGCCCCCCCAGGCCCGCCTCGAGCCCAGGTGCATGACTGTCACCAAGATAAAAGCAACATAATTAAGTTCCAATCAGCGGGGTGATTTGTTATCATAATGTAATATTTCCCTCCAGCCCCTGGGCCCACAGATCTGTCTCCGTCAGGCCTACCCTGGTGGGGGTCCCCGTGTGCGTGGGCTCCAGGCTTTCCTGCCACCCAGGGCCCAGCTGCTGCAGGAGTGACAGCATCAATGTCCACACCGCCTGCCCCCTCTCGGCCACACACATCCCTCCCCCAACTCCAAGCTGCTGAGGTGATAATGAAGTCATTTTTCTAAGGAATGTTCACCTGGAAGACAGCCCCGTCCGTCTGCGGACCAGCTAATGGAGCTGGAAGGCAGGCCCAGGGGAGAGGGCAGGCGGGCAAGGTGGCGGCGAGGCGAGCGGGCGAGGACGGTGAGTGTGCTGCGAGCTGCCGCCCCGGGGGGTGATTGATGTGGGAGCTCCTCGGAGCCAAGGCACTGCCGCTGCCTCTGCCCTGGCTGGATGCAGCCACTGTGTCGGAAAGAAGAAATCCGGGGGACAGGCAGGGTCCCCCAGCAGCCAAGCCCACCTGGCCTCCGGCGAGGAGGTCGGTGGCGAGAGCTCCAGCTGTAGCCTCCCGGGCCCAGGAGATACCCAGCCACCTCCAGAAAGGACCCCGGTGTCACCGTGCCACCCGACCCTGAGATGCTCCAGCCTGCCATGCCCGACAGGGTCTTGCCACCAGCACCACAAACCTCTGGGAAGATCTGGACGTTTCCCTCACTCTCCTCTTTGTATACACTCGTTGTTCAGTCCCATGGTGGCCAGGAGCCTGGCTGGGGGCCTCGGCTCAGCAGGTACCCTCAGGGCCGTTGTGCCTCCTGATGCCTCAGTTTCCCCATCTGAGAACTGAGCATCATGAGGGGACCTGGGCTGTAGGCGTGATGAGCACAGAGGCCCTGGACGTAGCACCCGGTGCAAAGGAGAGGCTCAGGGCTCTTATTATGATGTGAGTGGAAGAGAACCAGGCAGGAATAATCCACAAGGTAGCCCGACCGCTGGAGGCCGGGGTGGGGAGGGGCCTCCGGGGAGTCTGTTTACGCCTTTCTGTTTTTCTGTGGCTTCCACATTTGCTAAAACGGGTCTGTTGACTTTCACGGGGGAAGCATGGGCTGTGTGTGGCCGGGAGCCCGGCGTGCGGGCAGCCGCAGCGGCTGGCGGGTGGGCCCGACCTGGGAGGTGGCGCGGCGACGGCTCCAAGCACAGAAGGTGTCTGTCTGTGCGGACGTCGTTGGCGTGTGTCCTGGCCCCGCAGCCCGCTGGCCGCTGTCTTCCCGTCGTGGACAGCGGGGACTGTCTATCGGGGCGACGGTACCACCCTTAATAGCAGCTCCCCTGTGCCAGGCGCGGGGACCTGCACTGCACACGCTGTCTCCTTACACGCTGTCTCCTTACATCTCACACCCTCGCTCCTCAGAAAGCACTGTGCCCACGTCAAGGGCAAAGGAGCACCATAAAGGGCCTGTTTTCTGTTCTTCCCCTGTGATTCCCCCCACGCCCCGGGGGCAGGTGCATAACCGCATTTCACAGGGAAAGAAAATGAGGCCCAGAGAGGCTGAGTAACTTCCAAAGTCACACAGCTCCAAGGGACAGAGCCGGGATTCAGACCCGAGTGGGAGGCTTAGAGCCATTCGCTCAGGCTCCGAGGGCGCACAGAGGGGTCCGTGACCCTGGGTTCACAGGGAGTCTGAGCCCTTCGCTGGCAGAGCCGTTTGGGCACGGGGGACGGACGCTGGGGCCCAAGGAGAGCTGATGAGACCCGACGACTGAGGGCCCAGGGAGACCACCCAGACCAAGGGGGGCTGCAGCCTGGTCAGGCAGGCCCGGAGCTGGGCATGGCAGCGGGAGGGAGGACCTGACGAGGACTGGCCAGGCCCCGCTGAGCAGCAGCAGAGGGACAGAAATGGGAGATGCCCTCCCCAGGGGACACCCCTTGAGAAATGCAGGAGGGAAGGACCCTACAGCTGTGACTGTTAGGGCAGGGATGCCCGAGCCCAGGCTGGAGGTGTCTGGAGGCCTGAGGGCAGGCTGCACCTCTCTTAGGGAAGAGCTGTCCCACGGTGGGGTGGCGGGGAGGGACTGTCCAGGCTGTGCTTTGATGGGGTGGGGTCCCAGAGCCCTGCACCTGCTTGTGAAAGATGGAGGTTTCCAACCCGTCCCCAACCAAGACCCACTGGCAACAATTCACTGGATGTGGGTCCCTGGAACCTGGGATTGCCGAGGCCCAGGGGTTTGAGCACCTCTACCTAGTGCCCGGAGAGCAGTGACTGGGTAGGGCTGGGCCTCCGCTCAGGGCCTGGAGCCTTTGGGGCAGAACACAGAGCTCCCTGGGGCCAGCCGGCTCTGAGTGTCCTGTGAGTGATGCCGGCCAGGTGGGGAAGGGCCAGCAGAGAATGAGTCTGAGCTGCTCTCCTCCAGGTGCTCTGTTGGTACCCACAGGCTGGGATGCTGGCAGATTTGGGCTTCAGTCACTGTTTTAATAATAACACGGCTGGGAGGGCCAGGCCAGTCTCCTGTGCCAACTGCAATCAGCTGATCTTGGCTGCACAGGGCGGGCCAGGAGCCAGGCTCAGTGGGAGAAGGAGCCCTGCTCGATTAGTCATGTCTGCCACGGGTGCAAGATAAGGGCCTGGCAACTAGGCGCCTGGGTTCGCTGTCCTTCCCAGAGATGAGATCCTATCACAGAGCGGCCCTCTATCCTGCTGATATGCAACCGGGGCATGGGACGCAGGTCTCTCCCTCCCCCAGATGCTGCCTTGCATACACTCTTAGTGCTGCCCAAGGCTTCTGTGACACGTCCTACTGCACATCTACCAGCCACCTATCCATCTGTCCATCCGTCCACCTGTCCATCTAGCTCTAGCTGAGACCTGTGGAGGCAAAGGCATTGGACGGGGAGGGATGGCCTTCCAGCCGTGGCCTGCCTCTGGGTAGCACACACGCACCAGGGTAGAGCTGGCAAGTACCCCAGGTGGCCCAGCCGGAGCTCTGCTCCACAAGGGCCTGTGGACCCCATGTCTGTGAGGCGGGCCTGGGGGAGGCACGGGCTGGCGTGGCCACTGCACTTCCTGGGGGACAGTACAGCAGGTGGGAACGGGGAGGTGCGGACAGACAAGGGAAATGGAGTGGACAAGCGGGAGGGGGACACGAGGACACCGTATGTGCAGAAGGGGTCCTGGTATGGAGCGCTGACCTCCAGTCAGACCAACTTGGGTCAAATTCGACTCCGTCCTGCCACCTCCACGTGGTTGCTGAAACTCTCAGCCTCAGTTTCTGCATCTTTGAAATGGGGATGCTGGTCCTTGCCTCGGTGACGTCATGAGCATTTAAAGTGCCGGGCACGCACGCTGCGCACGCCGGTGGCAGCCCTCGCTCCCAGGACGGGCTCATCCATGGCAAGAGGCCGCAGCTCGGCAGCTTGGGCGCCTGCCAGCTTCTCCCGGGAGGCGTCCTGCCAGCTCCTGGTGCGTAAGAGAACGTGTCAGGGAGAGGGAAATAATGTGATCAGGAGGGGAAAGAGGCAGCTGGTACCAAGACGGTCCTAGCAACGCTATTCACACAGCAGGCGGAGAGCTGGCGCCTCCAGGTGCCAACTAGGGGAGCGGGGAGGCCGGCGGCCGGGATGCAGCTGCACAGCCCTGTGGCCCACAGCGCGCAGAGCGGGCAGTGGAGGCTGGGGCCGGGCAGGACAGGGTGGGTGGGCATGCCGGCCACCACGTCACGCTGCCCGAGCCTGGTGGGCCGAGGGCACAGGCAGAGGGAGCCCGCAGCGGGGAGAGTGGCTGGGGGTCTCCCGCGCCCCGGGGCCCTGGCTCCGCTGCTGCCCCCATCAGAGCAGAGAAGGGGCTTTGGAGTCACACATGGGGATCAAAAGCAGCCGGTCGTTACCGGTGGGGTCAACGCAGGGCAGCACCTCCGCCTTCCTCGCCTCTCGATGGGGTAGCAGCGGTTCTGCTAAACCTGAGGATGGGGCCTGGCCCTCACCTGGGTGCTGGGCATTCAGGAAGGCAGAGGGGACTCCTTGTGGACCCCGGAAAGGTGGACTGCCAGGCACCCTCCTGTGAAAGGTGCCCTGCCCTCCTGGAAACGGGGCCCCCATACCTTTCCCCCCAGCCTCGCCCGCTAAGTCCTGCAGACCTGTGGCACACTGGCGCCCGAGGGGCAGAGGGGGCTGGCAGGTGGGTGGGAGGGGGACCCCAGGACTCTGCCACGGCTGTGGGGGACCCCTGCAGCAGGGACTCCGGCCAGTGGGGAGACTCAGGAGCCCAGGCCTCCCCCACTGGCTAGGGGCGGCTCCGCCTCAGGGCCTGCGCCCTTGCGGGAAGCAGGGGCCTTGCAGGGGCAGGGAGGCCCCTGTGCACCGCAACCTTGAGCAATCCAGGGGTGCTCGGGAGCACTGGCCGAGTGCCAGGCCGCGGTCCCCTGTGCCAGCAAGCCCGGGCCGCTGGAAGGATGTTCACACTTGGAGAGATGCCTGACCAGGTGGGACAGACAGCTGCCCCGGGATCCTTCAAGAAGTATCGTGGCCATGTTCCTCTAGGACCGGACACTTGATAAAGCCCTTTTTTGGTCATCATTTTATTTGGTACACAGTCATCACGTTTTTACAAATTTCACAAGTAGGGAAGCCCAGGCTGGGCGAATTCTGGCAAAGTTAGCATTTAAACGCAGGTCTCCGCGCCCATAGCTCCTGGATGGCAAAGTCCGCGAGGGGAGGGATCCTCAGCCTGCTCCCCCTTCCATGGGCCCACGACCAGCGCTCTGCCTGGCCTGCTCTCAGCGCCCCACACCCCGGCCACGTGGGCTCTTCCCTCCCTCCGCTGGTCTGGGCCGCTCTGGGCTCGGGCACTGTGGACCTGGAGCGGCTGCTCCGGAACTCACGAGCAGAGCTGAGCACGTACGACCATTTTCTCGGATGAATTATAATTTTCCTTCATTTCCTCTTCCAAACACACTAATTAAACGGACACTGTGGAGACAGCCAATTGAAATTCACAGAAGCATCCTCTCTCTAAAGAAGCTATTTCTTTACAGCCAATCGTGTGCATTGTGTAAACTGTGCGCGGATGCACACACGTGCCCACACGTGCACACACACGTACCCACACTCACGTGCGGGTGCAGACACCTAGCCTCACCTGAACGGTGTGCTTTCGCGTCCAGCGCCAGGACCGTTTGGTTGAATTTTGTCTGTTTCCCATGTTTGCCGTGGTAACTAGGACACAAATAGCCTTAGAACGTTCTTTCCTCCTGCAGCTGCCCGGCGCCCGTGCTAGAGGGGTCCAGGGGGCAGACTGACTCACGAGATGCCACCTGCCGTGTCGGAGCCCCTTCCCCTGGCTGGCCGCTCCCACAGAGGACACCATCTCCTTCAAGCCCCCATCTCCCCTTCACCTGAGCCCACCCAGAGGCTTCTGGAGCCGGCCTGGAGACGGTGGAGGCCTCGACCAGCCCGGTGACACCTGACCCCAGTCTTCAGGGTGACAGGCCAGTGGCTCCATGACTGACAGGGAAATCTCAGCCTTCCAAAAACCCTGGAGGGGTCCCGGGCCTTGGGGTAACTAGGGGCTCCCCTGGGGGCATCACTCTCCTTTCAAAATGTAACTGCTTGATGTTTTCAATCAAAGTGTACCAACCTTGGGAATTCCCTGGCGGTCCGGTGGTTAGGGCGCTTTCACTGCCACTGGCCTAGCTTCAATCCCTGGTGGGGGAACTAAGTCCCGCGAGTGGTGCTACGGGGCCAGAAACAAAAAAGGGCAACAAATTTACAGAAACTGCACATACGACGATGACTCATCACAGAGTGCCACTCTGCGTAGCCACCAAGTCAGGCAGCACCGGCACTTCACCGCCGGGAAACGGCCCCAAGCCCCCAGCACCCTCCCACTCACCACCCCCAGCCCCCGGGCGCCCGAAGGAACCACCGTCCTGACTCCTAACGCCTCGGATCTCTCTTGCCTGTTTGAACTCTTGATGATGGGCTCATCTATTAATCTGTGTCCTGCCGTTGTCACTGGCTCCCGGGTGAGACCTGCCACCTGCGGGCAGGTGTAGCTCGCCCATCCCGTGACACCACGCACAAGGACGCCTGGGTCCTCGACGACATCAGAGCTCTGCTTTCTAGAAGGACAAGCTGGCCCTGTCACTGGCCCGGCCCCTCTCACTGTCTGCTCCCCCATCGCCCCAGCACGCAGCACAGAGCTGGGCACGGAGCAGGGGCCCAGTAAACACCTGGGAGGGGGTGCAGTAACGCCCAGTCCCCGGCCCTGCAGCCCCGCCCTGACACCCTCTCTCACCCCGGGAGCCTTGCCCTCCTTGGGACCATTGCTCGGGGTGAGGCCCCCGTGTCTCGGAACAGGTACTTACATGTTCAGTGTAAGGTCTCGTCTCCCAGCCCCTACCACTGATGCCGGAAACTCGGCCTCTGTGCTCCGGTGCCGAGTCTAATCTTGGAGACAGAGTTTGGGGTGAAGTAGAAGAGAATAGCTTAGTTGCTTTGCCAGGCAAAGGGGGACACAGCGGGCTCATGCCCTGAAAAACTGTGAGTCCCAACCCGGAAGGATTTGTGAGGAGCTTTACAGCAGTGGTTCCAGGGCGGAGTTGCCAATAAGGATGGGGTATACGCAGGCCCTGCACGCCTTTAATCTGGCCTCAGGTGGTCCCCTCCCTTGTCTCTGCATCCCCTCCCTTCCCTGATTAGCAACTGTTTGAATCTGCCCTTTGGAACTCAGGGAAGGTCATGGAGGCCGAAGTCTATTCCCTACAAACAAGAAATGGGGGACTCAGAAAGGCTTTTGTGCCCAGGAGCCCCACAGGGTCCTGCTCGCTTTTACCATGAACTCCAGGTCAGGGAGACAAAGTCGTGCTCAGCACTTGGGGAAGGCTTGGATTCGCAGGGCCCACACAACACGTGACACCCCTGAGTCCCCAGGGGGCTTGGCTCCCCTGCACCCGGCTTGGCTGCCATCCTGTCCGGAGTTACTCTGCGGGCCACTCCAGCCAGCTGGCATCCTCTCAGAGACGGCTCCCGGGGTCCCCGCAGATTCTCTAGCTGGGAAGGTGAGGGCCCCAAACAAGGAGCCTTGACACCAGAATCCAAGGTCAGGCCCGGATTTCGAGACCAGTGACTGAGGCTTTGAGGAAACTCAGCCTGCCCATCCCTCAGGCTCTCCTTGCCCCTCCCCTGCACCCTCTCCCTGAAGATGGCGCTCTGTCTGCCAGCCCCACCCACGCCGGGGCCACAGCACCTTGCTGCGGGGTGGGGGGGGCGGGGAGCACGGATGACTCACCACCTCCGTCGGGGGAGTGGGGCAGGGGTTTGGGGTCTGTGGGGCTCCTGGGAGCTGCTTAGTGCTGGGGGCACCAGGCCTGGACAACATCCCTGGGGAGGAGGGGGTCAGATCCCTGCACGGACGGTGTAACTACCCCTGGGACAGGCAATACTTCGAGGAGAGCATCTCGTGTTCCTGCGACCTCCATGGGAACTGCTGCCGTCCCCCCATCACGGAGACCAAAGCTCCCGGTGGCCAAGCTGACCGTCAGGTTATTGGGTTAATAACTGGCCACAGTGCAGCGTGGCCGGGGTCTCCTGGCTCCATCTACTCGCCTGTTTCTGGATCTTGGGGGAAGGGATCTTCTAGATCACCTCTGTTCCTCGGGAGGAGGAGGTGGGTGCATAGCGGCAGGGGGACAAGTGGGGGCTGATGGGGACCAGAGACCCTGAGGTCAGACCCCACATGGTCACAGCCCCCGGGGCCTGGCCACAGCTGACTCCTTGGGCCGGGAAGCCCAGAGGTTCCGGGGGAGGCCAGGCCTAGGGAGGTCCCCCTGGAAAGACCACACCTCATTCCTGGGACTGAGAGGGCCCCGGCCACCCTCCCGGCAGCCCTTACGGTAAACAGTGACCCAGTAAACGTTGAGTGAGCGCCTGCTGTGTGCCAGGCATGGGACCTGTCACCAGTGACAGAAATGCATGTGACATGTGCCGGGATACAGAAAGCCCCTGGGGCTGGCCGGGCACAGGAGGGAAGGCTTCCTGGAGGAGGCCGTGTAGCCAAGCTGGTGAGGGGGGCCAGGGAGGGGCGTTCCTGGCAGAGGAAGAGCAGGCACAGAGGCCAGGAGGATGGAGCGAGGCTGGGCGCTGGGACTAGTGATGGGGTGTGTGTGTGAGTGTGAATATGGCTGTGTGGGAATGTGTGTGGATCTGAGTGTGGGCGAGTGAGGGTGAGAGCGTGTGGATGAGTAGATTGGTGAGTGTGTAAGGATATTGTGAATGTGTGTGGTGTGTGGTGTGTGTATTAGGTCTGGTGTGCACATGGTGGGTCACCAGGGCCTTGCAGGCTGAAATAATGTGATAAGGAGCCGGGACTCGATCCTTGAGGTACTGGGGAGCCACAGAGGGTGGTAGGGTCAGATTGATGATTGAGGCTCATCCCTCCAGCTGCTGGGTGGAGGCCGGAAGTGGCTGAGGTACCAGCTGGAGGCCACTACAGTGTTGCAGGATAGAGGGGGTAGTACTGGCCAGGGCCGAGGCACTAGGGTCCATCTGAAAGTTGCCCGGCAGATAAACGTACTGGGTCTTGGTGCCTGGCCACAAAACCTGCAGGTCCAGAGACAGAACAGGAAAGATGGCTACAGGCCCCCAGCCCAGGTATCCCCCCGACCCAGGGCCTGAGCCCAGCACGCTGAGAGCTGCCAAGCTCCTCGCTTGCCCACTGCTGCCCACCAGGCCTAAAAGGCAGAGTACTTCCGCTGTGGTTGGGCTTGACTCTCCATCTGCCTCCTCAAGCTGGGCAGCCTCGGGCAAGTGACCCGACCTCTCTGAGCCTCAGCTTCCTCATTGCTGGCATTGGAAGATTATAATAGTACCTGCATGTATGGGTCAGCTCTTGCTGTGTAACAAACCGCTCAGAATTCGGTTACCACAACCAAAAGTGGTTTCCTTGCCTGTGGCTCTGTGGGTCGGGGTGGCTCTGGTGGGCAGATCTCCAGCGCACAAGAGAGCAGGCAAGCCAAGCATGTAGAAGGTGCCCTGCTCACCTCCACCTACGCCATTAGCCCAAGCCAGGCCCACGCCCAGTCCAGCCATGGCGGGCAGGGAAGTTCCTCCACCTCCAGGGAGGTCCAGGAGGGGCCCTAATCCCACTGAAGGGCATGAGGAACTGGACGCCCTGTCCAGTTCCTGCATCCCTGGGTGTTGGGAGGAACAGAGAGGTCAGCTGTGCAGCGCTCACACTGTGTTCCAGACACAGGGTCTCTGCGGATTGGCGCAGGAGCAGACCCCACCCCACCCCACCCCACCCCACCCAGAAGGACTTGGCCGGCTCTTCTACGTGCCTGTAGGGGCTGGGAAGGGGGTCTGATGCCCTCTGAGGTTCCCCCCATCCCAGCTCCTTGTGCAGAGATCCTGAGACTCCACCCTCCCGGCAGGAGTGCGCTCAACGCACAGGCAGCCCAGCCGGGCCTGTCATGATGGCAGCTCTACCATCCAGGGGCCTGTGTGGCCCCCCAGCCCTAACCACCTTCACCTCTGGAGTCGTGGTCTCGAGCTCAAGCCAGCCTCAGGGAGGAGGGTGCTCTTGCCTCAGCATCCCTGGGGGCTGCCCAGCAACCTCAGTCATGGGCGCCCCGTCACCTAAATGCTCTAGACCCGCTGTGCCCCAGCCCAGCTGGGGGCCTGGGAAGGCAGCCTGGGAGGCAGCCATGGAAAGAGCGGTGCTGACCCTTCAACCTGCCCGCCAGATGAACAGGGAGGAAGGCAGGGGCGAGGCAGCCTCTCGGGAGGAGGGGCCCAGCCCCCAGTCAGAGGCTCTGGAGGCGGCTTCCCGTACACACCTCCAGAGACAGGAGCCTCACTCCCGCTGAGGCAGCCAACAAGAAAGCTCTTCCTCATTTGCCCCGAGCCGTGCTCTGGGGTCCCACTCCCACCTCCAGATCTTCAGCACGCGCGCCATCGCCCAGCCTGGGAGGCTCCGAGGGGCTCAGACACTGCGGGCCACCCAGCTGCCTGACGGGATAGCCACCTCCCCGGCGACCCAGTCCCCTCTGGGGCCCTGGCCAACAGCAACAGGAGAAAACCTCGTCCAGAAGGCCTGAGCGCCCATGGCTTTTCACACCTCCTCCCTCCCTGAGATGAGCTATGAGGCCCTGACCACCTGCCTGGTGGCGCATCCAGGGGCAGCCGAGAGGGGGAGAGAGAAGGAGAGAGGGAGAGGGAAAGAGACGGCGGGGAGGAGGGAGAGCACAGAGGAAAGGAGGGAGGGAGGAGGGATGGGAGGTTGAGAGAGAGGCAGGGAGGGGGAGGGAGAGTGAGCTGCCGCCTCGGCTTTGTTGTCCGTCTCAGCACCACTTAGCGCAACTGTTAAAAAGATTCCGGGGCAATTAGGCTCAGGGGAAGCCATAAATCTCAATAACCATCAGCCCAAGTTTTCTCCCCTCCTTGAAACAACAGATATAATTTCACTGGTTGCTGCCCAGACTCCCAGAGGGCTTTCTGATAAAAAGCCACTTCTTCAAAACATCAAACCCAAGTTCCTCTCGTCTTTCAAGCAACCAAAGGGTCAGGTTTCCCTAGAGTGGACGAAGGCGGGGAGGCGGCTGGATGTCCACAGTGGGCCTGCCCGCCTTCCCTGGGGTGAGAGAGCTCGAGGCCGAGGCTGTGGGTTCCCAGGTCATTTTGCGGCCTCCTTGAATCTGGCATGACACCTCTGAGCGAGGGCCATCTAATTTCTGCTTAGTTACTGCTACTGGCAAGGTGCTCACTACCTCTCACAGCTGGTCCTTATGGGGATGGCTCTTCAGAAAGGAGATGCTTCCCATGCTGCTTCACATCTGCCTCTGGCACCGCCCTCGTGGGTCCTGGCTGTGTCCGCGGGGTGCGCAGAGTCCCCCACAGTGGGGTTGGGAGCCTGCATGTGACCGTGGAAGCTAAGACCCACTGAGAGATCGAGGGGGCCCCTTCCCTTGGGGTGGGTAGGGAAGAGGAAATACTCACATTGTGTCTATGTGGTTTTATGCTGGGCAAGCTTTATCCTCAGACATTGAAAGGGTTTGGAGAAAGTTCTGGAGCGGCCAGCCCTGCTGCAGACCTCACCAATGTTCACAATAACGGAGGTGGGGGGAGGGGGAGGGCACTTTACCCTGTCCCCATTCCACAGAGTGGGAGACTGAGGTTACCAACGGCACTGCCTGCCCATACCGACCCCTCCGCTGCCCTGAGCTGGAGGTGGGGCTACACGTCTGAGGCTGGGCTCCCCTCCAGCAAGGGGTGGGGAGGTCATGGCCTCATGGGCTTGCCTTTTTCCCTCTGCCAGACGGGGAGCTCCTTGAAAGACGGGGAGCTCCTTGAAAGCAGATGCTCAGCCTGTGGGGGGTTCTCCACGTCAGAAGACCCCTCTATAAAACGGGGGTTACTGTGCAGATCCAGTGAGGAGGCTTGGGCACAGTCACAGGCCAGGGGCCTGGGGTCAGTTACACCTCTGCAGCCCTGGAGCCCTCCACAGCAGGCTCCTGGACATGCAAACACTGTGTCCCCTCCAAGGAGGCCGAGGACGCCCCTCGGCCACGCATCTGCCACGTTTCCGCCCCTGATCTCACCCTGCGTGGGTTTGTCTTACTTTCAAGACGAGCGAGCCTGCATCCGGAGAGGCTGGAGACGGCTGCGTGGGGCTGTGCGGCCACTCCAGCCTGTGGGCTCTGTAGAGAGAAGCCAGTCCCCCCGCTCCTGTGCTTCAGGGGGCCCTCTCGCTCCATCGAGGGGTCTTGGGGTGTGGTCACGAAAGGCCTGCAGGGCTGGAAGCCGCGTGGCTCAGGCCCTCTCACCAATCATCCCTACCCCTCAACGACCCTCACGTCAGGCACAGAGCAAACAGAGGCTCAGAGAGGCTCAGCCACCCACCCAGGGTCACACAGCAATATGCAGCCGAGGCAGGATTTGAACCCAGGTCTGCCTGGGTCCTGAGCCTGGATTCGTGGCTCCACTTGGGGCAACCTTCCTTTAAGGAAGTAGAGGGAGGCTTGGGGGCCCTTCACACTTGGGGAGGCCGAGGCCAGAGAGGGGACTTACCCAAGGCCACACCGTGAGCCAGAAAATGCTGGGGCTAGCACCTGGGCTTCTAGATTCCAGTCTAGACCCAGTCTCGTGGGCCAAACTGACAGCCCTGCCTGGGGCACATGTCAGGGGGTCTCTGCCAAAGACGGTTGAAGGCGGCCTGGTCTTGGGGAACCCCCTTCTCTGTCCCAGAAGTGCCCTTTTGGACGCCAGCGGGGCACAGATGGCCTGACCCTCATGATGGTGCCAGTGCCATCCGCCGGCCTCGTGCCAGCCTGCGGTGAGAACCAGGGCCCCCAGAGGCAGGCGGGAGGCCCCTCAGCGCCCCTCGGTAGGGCGTGAGCACCCCCGCCTCCTTCGTGGGTCTCTTCCCAGGGCGCCAGGGCCACTCCAAGTAGCCCCTCTCCCTGCCCAGTTCACGGGCCCCACAGGCACTCGGGGCATCCCCACCAGCCAGGGCAGGCCAGTAGCATCTGAAAGGAAGCCCCGTGGACACTGTTCAGCCTTCCCAGTTCCCTCATTCCTTCAGATATTCCTTGAGCATTTGACACAGGCCTCGCTGGGCTCCGTGGAGCCTCAGGGAGCATGACTGGTTCCTGGCCCCGGGGACTCTGGTCCTCTGGTCCTCAACAGGTGGCTCAATTCTGTGTGGCAGGGTCTTGGCCAGGTCAAGCTCAGAGTGTATTTGTTTAGAGGCCCAATCCAGACTGGGGAAATCAGGGAGGGCTGCCTGAAAGAAGTCCCTTCCGAGCTGAGACTGCAAAGAAGGGAGGAACTGTCCAGATGGGGAGGAGGACAGGGGTGGAGGGGAATACTGAGCACAGGCAGAAAGAGTGGGTCCCGTCTAAGAGCCTATGGCAGCTGGCGTGGCCAGAGCTTAACGCAGTCAAGGGGTGTCTTAGGCAAGGAGTTTGGACTCTGTCCTAAGGGCCAGCAGTGTCTCTCCATGCCGGGCCTGGGGCTGGGCTCATGAGATGTCAGCTGCCCCCCGCAGTCCCCAGCGAGCAGGGGTCTGAGTCCAGCGCTGTGTGGCCCAGAGAGAGGGAATGAGACAGTGAATGGGGGCAGGGAGCTGTGGCAGCAAATGAGTGAATGAAATGCAAGCCAGAGTCAGGGCGAGACTCGCTCCAGACCCCCAGGAGAGCAGGGCGCCAACAAGCACTGGCAGAGATGCCCAGCGTCTGGACACTGTGCCGAGCTGTCTGCAGCCGTGGGCACTGAGGCTTTCGGGCCCCGCAGGCACCACCAGCCAGCCAGGCGGTGCTGACTCTCACTGAGTCAGGGCCAGGATGCTCCTGCCCCGGGACAAGGCTGGACCACACCAAAGCCGAGATGTCTTGGGTGCCTGCAGCCCGAGGCGGGGAACCGGTGCCAAGGGGTCTTCACCTGCCCCCCACGCCCGCCATCTCCCCTTCCACTGGACCCAAACCAAACCCAGTGGAAAGCATTTCACCAGGCACCCTGACCCCACGGAGGTGGGATGGGGCTTATGGAATATCCATCTGGAGGGAACTGTGTTAGAAGGAAACTGGGACACCCTCCCCCGCCTCCCCGGGCAAGGGCAGCGTTGCCCTGGAGCCCAAAGCCAGCCGGAGGCCTGGAAGTAGGAACAGGCGCGGCAGATCCAAGGGGCAGGGGACGTGGGGCAGGTGGCTGTCCCTCTCCTCCTGCCCCAGAGTGTGGTCCCGGACAGAGGGGCTTCCTTGGCCATCCACCCTCCTCCTTCTCCAGTGGTATCTGGTGCGGGCAGTGATGTGCTTGGAGATAATCTGCTGACCCATCCAGAACCATCAAGCACCCTCCTCCTCCAGAAAGCCTTCCGGAGCTCATCTGGGGGGCCCAGCACATTGGGCTCTGCCTGCCCCTGGCTGCGTCTCCCATGCCCTCTCCTCTGCTCCGGGTCATGCGGCGTCTTTTTCCCTCAAAAGCACAGAGGCTTTGCAGTTTCTCTGCCCCCTCCTCCCCCAACATGGCCAAGCTTGCCTGTGACTCAGCCGCCAGGCCTCTCCCTCCCCCACCCGTGCTCTCTAGCCCATCCCTGTTTGTCCCCTTGCTTGTCTCCTGTCTCCCCTACAGCACGGATGACTCTCTATATACTTCCTTCCCCTCCTGGATACACTTCCACACTCCCCACCCGTGTGTCCCACACACACGCACGTGTACCCACGCGCACACATGCACACCGGGACACAGGGACACACGTGCTTGCGCGCATGTGCACGCACACAGCCTTGAACCCTGGTCTCGGTCTGTTCTGACACCTCTCCTTCCCCGACCTGGCAACCTGCATTATGGATTCCCACTTCAACTGGAGGAGGACAGGCTCAGAGATGTTAAGAACCCGCCGAGGGCCACACAGCTAGTCAATGGAGAAGCTGGGGGTCAACCAGTACCGCTTCCTCACCCCTGGGCTCCACAGCCCCCGCCATGAGCCAGCACGGCTCCTGTGCTCACTGGGTCCTTGCTGGAGCTTCTCCCAGAGCCCAGAAGGAAAACACTTCTCAGCCCTCTCCCCCACCCTGCCCTCCTGTCTGTCAACACAACATAAAAGTTAATCTAGAAGTAAATAAATTTACTAAGAGGAACAGAACCTTTAAAAAAGAAAACTGAGATGCCCAAAGGGGGATGCCTAATTTTCTCCCATTTCACAATTGAATTGTAAATCTGTCTTGGAACTGAGCTACCAGGCCATGTGTTCCGTTCACAGAGGAGGGGTCTCGCCGGCTTTCTCCTCTGCCCGCCCCTCCAGGTCCCAGACCAGCACAAACCGGGCTGATTTACCCATGTCACCTGTGGAGCCCTCAGGCCAAGGCTGAGCTGCTGGGCCCACGTGTCGCTTGGGGTCACTGAGCCCTCAACGCTGCAGTGGACAGCTGCGGAGACACCCCAGGCCTGAGGGGCCCATGAGGGGGCTGCCCATGCCCAGGTGTGCTACTGACCTGAGTTTTCTGACAGCAGAAAGCAGCGGGGCCACCTGCCTTAGCGTCCCAGCGCCACCCGGTGAGGCCCACTGAGTCCTCTGGCCTCTTTCCACTCCCATGGTTGGGACCCACGGCCAAGACGCCCCAAGATTTCTTGGGGGGCACTGCTACCGTTAACTTATAACAAGCAACCCCAGGAAAGCTGGAGCTGACCGACAGCGGCACGGAATTGAAATCTGTGATGTTTAAACTTTGCAAGAAGCAACGTGAGCTTTTTTCTTTTCTAAAAAATAAATTTATTTATTTTTGGCTCCGTTGGGTCTTCGTTGCTGTGCGCGGGCCTTCTCTAGTTGCGGCGAGCAGGCTTCTAATTGCGGTGGCTTCTCCTGTTGCGGAGCACGGGCTCTAGGTGCGCCGGCTTCAGTAGTTGTGGCTCTCAGGCTCAGTAGTTGTGGCACACGGGCTTAGTTGCTCCACGGCATGTGGGATCTTCCCGGACCAGGGCTCAAACCCATGTCCCCTGCATTGGCAGGCGGATTCCCAACCGCTGCACACCAGGGAAGTCCCACAACGTGAGCTTTGAAGACAGCATTTCCATGTGTTTATTAACAGTCCTAAGAGGCCATGTCTCTGGCCCCTCTCATTTCACGTGTACCCCCCATGCACCGTCATCCTCGGCCCTCCCAGACCTGACATCGTCTACGAGAGAATGAATCCCACTGCTCAGATATGCATGGCGAGCTGGTAGCCGGGGTCACAGCAAGCTGGCTGGTCTTGGCCCTTGGCTAGCAGTCCTGGTGAAGTGCTGACGACAGCAGCTCCTGCACCGGCCTCGGTTCCGCGTCAGGCCCTGCGCTGTCCACCCTGAGCCCCGTCCTGGGAGGTAGGGGTTTCCTCCACCAGACAGGTGGGGAAGCTGGGACCCCCAGACCAGCTCACGGTCATGACCCGGATCTGATGCCCAAGCCTTTGCCCCCCTCGCTGCTCCCCACCTACTTCAAAGACTGCACCCGTTTCAGGCCATGGTCACCTCTGCGCCACGTAACGGGACAGCGGGGGGGCCCAGCTAATGCACAGACAATCCCGTTCTCCCAACAGAATCCAAAGCTTCCTCTTCCCATGTACTCTGCTGTCCTCTCAGTGACCCCAGGCCTCACCGCCTCACCTGTTGATGCCAAGCTGAGCTCGCGCTTGACCTTGGCCCTGACACGTGTGAGAAAGCAGGACGGGAGAAGCCTGAAAGATGGCCAGCCCAGGTAGAAGGACTGACGTCCCCCTGGGGCAGGGGGTCTTCTTCTGGAAAGAGGCCCCCAGCTGCCCCTGTCGGGCCTAGAAGCACAGTCCCAGGCTGGATCCTACACCTGCGGACCCTCCTCCCCCTGAGCGCCCAGCGCTGGGCTCTCCACTTCCTGAAGGCGGCCCCTCTTCTGACGTTCCAGAAGGTTCCACTGACAAGAGCATGGATGCTTCTCTAATTACTAACAGGCAAGTACCCCCCAGGGAAGCCCTCAGCCTCCAGGTTCTGAAGGCTGAGGGATTACAACCTCTTCTCCGAGCTTCAGGTCAGACTGCGGGCCGGAGGGATGGGGGTGGCGGTGCGGGTCGAGTTCCCACTTCGTTACACCACTCAGGAAAGAGAATTCCCAGCCCCTCCTCACTTCACCTCAAGAATGACACCCAAGGAGAGGGCTCGTCATCCCACAGTGAGGAAGACCCCGGGCCTGGCAAGCATCACCTCAACAGTAGGTGGAGACTCAGCCCCTGCGGAGCTTCATTTAAGGCGAGAGGGAGTTTGCTAACAGACCAGGCCAGCAGAGGTGGCTCAGTAGGTGGGCTTTTAGGGCTCCCCGTGAAAGTCCACAATTTCTGATTTGGACTGAAATGGTGGACAAGAAGGATCCATCCACCCACGCTACTACCCACACACCCATCAATCCATCCATTCATTCATCTATTCACCCGTCCATCAGCCCTTCCACCCATCCGCCACCCACCCATTCATCCATCCACCCACCCACCCATTCATCCTACTGCCCACTCATTCAACCATCCATCCATTCATCCATCCATCCATTTGCTTATTCGGAATCCACTCAGCTCCCACCACTTGTGTCACTGTCCACTCATCCCAGAGGATACAGATACACTGACCTGGCGCCTGCCCCTGAGGCAGACACAAAAACAGATGTTTGTAAAGCCCATCAGGGGTGCAGGCATTCCCTGAGGATGGAGCTTAACCCACAGGCCTGTGCAACACACTGTCCCTGTGCCAGCTCACCAGGGGCTTCCTACTGAGCCCCCTCCCAGCCTACCCTGGTGCTTCCTTCCCCCTGACTTTTGCATGTTCTAGAGGTAACACCCTCCATTTTGTCTGAATACCCAGATCCCACCTGTGGTCGAGGCACAGCTCAAAGGCATGGCTTCCTGTGTGTTCCTGTCCAAGCACTTACCACGTCACGTCCAAACAGCCTGCTTTGTCTGCTCCCCACCAAGCCTGGGGCTCCCTGGATGGGCAGAGACCTGGTTCTGTTCAGGCTGCATCCGGCACAGAGATGCTGCAAGAGCTGATGCTTCTGAGAAGAGTTTGTGGAAGAAAGGAGGGAAGGGAGGGAGGGAGGGATGGAGGTGGCGGGCGGAGGAGGGAGGAATGGACAGAGCCCCCTTCTGTGATCCACCCACTGGAGTCTTCAGGCTGCTTGTCCTTCCAGGGCCTGGGGGCTGCCTCCCCACCCCTCCGTGGACCCTCGCGTGGCACCTGGCACCTGCCTTGGGGACTGCTCTCCTAGGCCCTGGGAAAGATGCCCCCTCGCCATCCCAGCCCCGGCCCAACCCCACCCAAACAGCTCCCCTCCCCAGAGGCTCCCAGCCCACTGGGGCATTTGGGAGTTTCTTGGAGGAACCAGCCCATTTCTGGGCCCATCAAGACCCTGGGAGATAGGACTCCTGGGTTAGCATCTTTCGACGATGGTCACTTGGAAAGCCTGTCTGTCACAGAACTCTAAAGCCAAGACCAAGGGCCATGGCCTTGACCATCAGCCCGGGTGCAAGCGACCACGTTTCCCAGCACACACACCACTTAATGTTTAACACCCCGCGAGCTTTCCAACCGCTAATGACACGACATTAACTTTGCACAAATAAGAAGGTTCAGAGGAGCCGAACTGGAACCCAGCGAGTGTTGGCCAGGCCATCACGCCCCCTCTGGCCACGAGGGTCTTGGCCTGGCAGTCCAGGGGCTGGGGGTCAGGGGCCACTGGGGGGTGGGGAGTGTGATGGAGGGACCTCAGGACCACAGAGCTCTGTTCCCACTTCTCCCATCTCAGCTGTTTCTAGATTCTGCTAAAAGGGTGCCCCCCGCCAGGAAGCCCGCCACTCTCGCTGCTCCCACCAGCATCACACTCACCGAGTTGGTCTCCTCCACTCTCCTGCAGGTCAGGGTGATAAACTAGCAACCCTTTCTTAGCCAGGTCCCCGTTTAAAGCAGACTGGAGACAAGGATGTAGGTTCAGGCAACGATTCCTGGAAGCACAGCAGGGACCAGGGAGGAGAAACTGGGAAAGATGGGAAAACAAGAAAGCTGCTTTCTCAAATGGGTTTCTGCTGCAGGCAACGGGGGCTCAGTCCCCTGGGAGCCTCTACGAGGCTATGGAGAACACCCCAGAATTGTCCCCTTCCAGGGGGGAGCACCTACCCACCAACATCCTGCTTGAAGCTCATTCGTGGGACCTTAAGTCCCCAGCACCTCCCGCAGGGCTCGCCTGCAGCCAAAGAAGTGCAGAACGTCGGTCAGGGACACGGGACGGCCCCCAACCGCCGCCATTCACGGTGGACCCACGTGGGCCAGGCGCTGTGTCAGCAGGCTCTCGCTCCCCTCGGCTCCTGGGTTAGCCCTGCTACTATGGGATGGCCCTGCTAGGAAAGGTCCCCATTTTAGAGATTAGGAGACTAAGGCCAGACTGGGCACGTGGCCTTGCCAAGTGGAACAGCCAGTCGGTGCCAGAGCTGGATTTGCTCTGACCACCGGCCACTCAATACGCTCTGAACTTGTAGACACACTTCCTGAATCTCCAGCCACACAAGCTCAGCTATACGAAGGCCCCGGAGCTCAGAGTCGGGCAGCAACAGAGGAGGCCTCCTTCTCCCCGGCTGTGTCCAAGGAGGTCACGGGAGACCTGGTACGGCCGGCTCTGCCTCCTGCTGAGGCGGGCCCTCGGCCAACGTGGAAACCCTCCCTCTTTCCATCGCAAATGCAGGGAGAGGGCATGGGGTGACAAATGCAATCACAGACCCGTATGGAAACTCAGAGAACATTCCTGAGGCCAGCCAGGCTGACCAGATTCTCTAGAGAGCCTTAATTAGATAGAAAGTTCAGTCCCTTTGCTCATGGAAAACTCCACTGGTGATCAATGGAAGATACTCAAAATGACTGACAGTGGACCTCAGCCCAGGACTCTGCCCAGACCCAGGCTCCCTTCTCTCTCCCTCCCCAACCCTTCCCACCAGGCTTGGCCAAGGGAGCCCTGGAAAGAAAACGCCCCCAAAAGCCATTCCCGTTGTTGGCCCCTTTGGTGCACTGCTCTGGGGGCCGAGTGTGCAAAGGGTGAAGACAAGCCCTTTGCTCCCTCTCCCAGCCCCGGCCTGGTCCACGGCCCTAGGATTCATTTCTAGAGTGACGCCCACCTCCCCGTCTCCAAAACCCCCCATGTCGCCTGGCCCTGCACTTCTAAAAGTCCCCAGGAATAGGTCGCCAGCAGCTGAGGGAAGCGTGGGTGTAGACCCTGGCCCTTAAATTCAGAGTCGTGTTCCACTGGGCTGCTGGGGGCGGGTGAATTTCACACAGGAATCTTGACATCAGCTCACCAAGCTTCACTGAGCACCTACAGCGTCAACCAGACCAGAGGATGCCCGCAGAGTGGAAGACACCAAGCGCTCGTGGCCCGGGAGGGGACAGCTCAGGCACAGACCCCACCCTGATTCCAACAGGACTCTCCCAGATTAACCCCCAACCTCCTACAGGAAGCCTTGAGCACCCAGGGACCACAATGGGGAAGACACAAAATATGTGTGTGCTGGGGGGGGGTATCAAAAGAGTAGACAATTCAGATGTTGCTGGCATATGCAGAAAGGACATCTAAATGACCTGGGAAATCAGGGAAGACTGCCTGGAGGAGGCAGTGCCTAAACCAAGACCGAATTTAGCTGGAGAGAAGCGATTCAGGAGAGGCCTTCCAGCAGGGTCAGCTGCAGAGGTGATTCAGGAGTGGTCTGGGTCAGCCTGGGCAGGGCCACGTGAGGGCCTCTTAGGCCACTGATGGCAGCCCCTTTACGGCGGGGGTGTGACGAGAAGCTGGAGCGTGGTCCAGGGCCAAGCTCCATCCTTGCTCCCGGGATAGGAGGGTTTCACGCAGAGCTGGTGATGAAGTCCGTCCCAAATCCTCTGCAGCACAGAAGGCAGTTTGGGGTTTTCTTATCCTCCGGGCAGTCAGGAACTGCACAGGGTAGACCCTCCCTCCTGGCCCTGTCAGCCTTCCGGAATCTTCTTCCAGGTGTCGGTCTCCTGGAAGCTGATGCTCAGGGAAGGGTCTGACACCCGTTTCCTGAGTCCACCCCCTCCCTGCTGCAACCCTGGAAGGAAGCGGGGTCGGGAGGTGGTACCCCAAAGTGGAGCCCCACGCCTAGCACACTTTCTGCCTCGTGGGAGGGGGCCATGATAGTGGGATTAAGCAGAATGTACGTGAAGCGCAGGGAAGAAACCGGACCAAGGGCAGGTCTCAGAGCCCAGAGCAAGCAACCAGCAAGTGGTATCTCAGCTCCTTCTGTCTCCGAGGTTCACTTCCCATACTTGAAGGAGGTCCACGGGGCAGGGCTTCTCCTTCCACCCTGCATCTGTGCCCTCGACAGGCCAGCACACAGTGGGTGCTTTGCCGAGGGCGGGGATGAGTCCTGCCTGCTCACCTGCACCTGCCGGGTGTGGGTCTGGCCCAGGGCTCTCCCCTCACCTCACCCCTGCCGGCCAACTGCGGCCCTTGACTCCTTCTAGACCCAGAGACAGCACGGTGCTCACCCACAGAATCAGAGCAACGTGAATTAAAACCCCAATCCTGACTAAGAGGGCGCCCCAGGATGGGTGGCTTAGCCTCTCTGAGCCTCAGTTTTTTCATCTGTAAATTGAGGGCGACAGTAATCCCAGTTTGCTGTGAGACCCACCCGAGGGAAGGCACGCACACAGTGAGCGGGCAAATCGACAAAGTCTGGGTACCATCTTCACTTTTACAGTTTTCACTGTGTAACCCTCCAGCTGCCCAGTTGAGTCTGCAGGATTCCCGGAGCCAAGATCGGAGCCTTCTGGAGCGCCCCACGGTTCGGCCTCTGTGTCCTGTGGGGAGGTCAGGTGAAAGTTCGGGGACAGTAAATAAACTCACAGGCTGAGTGAGGTGGGCGCCATCACCTTTGGTCCAGAGGCTCTACTTTATCTCCTGTCCCTCCCGCCTGTCCTGTTTGCCCACGTCAAGCTGATGGACAGTGGGTAAACATGGCCCCAGCAGGCTGGCCCGCTGAGAGGCAGTGGGGCAACGGGGGCAGCGGAGGACGGCCAGGAGAAGCTGGGGACAGGGTAGGGACCAGGCCCAGGAGTCTGGGGAACAGAGCCAGCTGCAGGAAAGAGCTCACCCCCACCTCCAGGGCTGGTCCCATCTCCCAGGGTCGCAGACCAACAGAAACCCAGCCCAGCCAGCTACAGGCCTGCCTGGAGACCCAGCTCTAGACTCACCCTCAGCCCCTTACCCCCTGGATCCCACCTCACTCTGCAGGACTAAGAGAACACCCATTCCTTCACCTGACAATTGTTACCCCGGCACCCAGTGAGCGTGGTCACCGAGCTAGTAAGCAAGTTAGCGGGGTCCTGTCCCAGGGGCTACTCTCTGTCCAAGTCCACGTGGGATTCCAGATCCAGAAAGTCAAGTTGTCTGCTCAGCTGACTCCATGCCTCACGGAAATCCCTCGGTCTCTGTTGAGGGGCCTTAGAAAAAAAGCCTTTTGAAGGCATGGACCACCCTCTTCCTCTCTCATAAGGAAACATCTGATAAATCAGTGCTGGACCCTAGCCCCAGGAAAACTAGTCCTCCAGGTGAATGCTTCCTCCCATTCGCCAGAAGAGCAAGCCCATCTTCTTTCTTTCCTTGCTGTGGCTGCCAGGAAGCTCAGGCTCACATCATGTGACCAATGGCCCTCTCTCCGGTTCCTAAGACACTCTTCTCTTTCCTCTTCCCCCTACAGCATTCCTGACCTTTTCCTTCGATTTCCATAATTAAGTTCTGTGTTTCAGTATGTATTTTTTTGCAGAAGATTCCCAGTGAATACACAGAAAACGTCTAATTGTGTATATACCCAGCCACTTAACATTGCAAAATAAATAATTTCCAGTTGTGTCCTCAAAACACTGGCGCGCACACGTGCGTGCACATACACACAATCTTCAGAGTCCTCCCCTTAGCCCACTTTCCTAGATGCGTTGTATCTCTAAAGGTATGAGTGTCATACTCATCCCCCTGCTACCACCCTGCTTTCAGCACACACCTAGTCCCTGATGGGGCGTACGGGGTGGGGAGGGAGCTTGGCAGGCGGAGTCCCTGGGCCTGGCTCCTACTTTGCCCCCATGCAAGTGAACACGTGGGGGGCCCCTCCTGGCCTCCAGTTATACACCTGGAACACAGGAGTTAGTGATTTTTCCTCTTGGAGGGGAGGGAGGATTCACTGCCCCAACTGCCACGTCTGACCCCCTTCCAGGAGGGCACCCCCTCCCTGATCGTGGGCTCCCACTCTGTAGACTCTGACCAAAGCCCTGGGCCGACCCCCAGAGAGAACCCCATGAAAAGCCAACCCGAGCCAGCGCCACCATGTTCTGGGAGCTGCCAGGAGCCTCGCTGGCCATTCCCTGTGCGATGCTGTCTCTCCTTCTCCCCTCCAGACTCGGGGCTCCCCCAGGGCAGGGGCCTGCCCTTCACCCCACAGGCAGGCAGACAGAACCCAGCACTAGGAGCCCTCCTCCCCCCAGCCCTACGGAAATGCCCCAGCCGCTCCTCTCCCCAGCACCCCGCCCCGGTGCAGGGTTGCTGAGGCCGCAGGCTGCCCTCCCCAGACCTGTGCACCTGGTAAGTCCAGCCACGTGAGGACCGTGATGGAGAAACCAGGTCTGGAACAAGTTCAACCGAAGAGGCAGGAGCTGGAGGTGTCCAAGGCACAGGGCACCCATACCCCGCCCACCCCGGGCTCTGCAAGAGGCTGCCGCACGTTCCCCAGGACACCCTGCCCCCTGCGCACCGCAGAGCTGCCTCTGCCGGTCCCTAACGCAATTCATCCCCAACCTAACTGCACTGTGCAATAAAGGAAGGATAATCAGTATTAATATTGGTTATTGTTATTGATTTCAGCTTGAAAGAATTGATTTCCAGTCTGGGCCCCTTTTATGAGGCTCTTTGCAGAAGACCCATGGATGAGGCCCACCACTATTTGTGGACCAGCCCCCTCACCAGGCCGGGCCTGCAAAAATCACCACAGGGACAGCGGGGAAGAGGGGGAGTGAGGAAGTGAGGAGAGGTGGGTGAGGATGGACGGCCCTGGGGCGGAAACACTTCCACGCTCTGTGCTCCACAAGGAGCCGACACCAGGGGCTGGGTGGACCCTCATTCATCCAGGGAGCATAGATCTTAAAAGGCCACGTCATGGGCCTGCTTTTTCTCTGTGCCCCACATTCACCCACCTCCCCACTCCAGCCCGACCCCCAGGGCCCTGCCCGATGAGCCTGCCTCCTGCTGAGCTCTCCCCGATCCCAGCCCCTTCCCCTGCCCACCCAGAACCCCTACTCCCCAGCCCCCATTTCTTCCGAATACCCAGGGTCGGTTGAGACCCTGCTCTGGGCTCCTACCCACCACAGCCCTGCCGTGTGCCCACTGATGGGGCAGGCGCAGAACCCTGAGTCTCACTCCAAGTTACCTGCAGAGACGTACTCCAAGCCTGGCTTCCACGCACACACACAGGTTTGTTGAATGAATGAATGACCACAGCGTTTTTGAGCACCTAATATGTGCCCAGTCATATGCTCCTAGAATGTCAGAGTTGGAGGACAATCTGACAATTTAGAGACAGAGACGATCTCATCCACCCCCTGTACAGATGGGGAAACTGAGGCCCAGGGAAGGGAAGGGACTTTCCCAGAGTCGCTTGTTCCCCCTCTGGTGCTCTCTGGGCAGACCACACAGTCCTGCCAGGGCAGGGCAGGAGCAAGACAGAGTCCCGGGACAGGTTCCCGTGGAATTTTCTCACCTACAGGAAAAAGTGCTGTCCCACCCCCACCCATGAGCCCACTCTCCCCTCCGGCTGGCTTCCTGATGGGGATGTAGGGGGTGCAGGGGGGCAGGGTCCCTCTCTTCCCCTCCAGCACCCACTGCTTCAGATTCCAGAAAAGGCAAGAAATCAGATTTCCGGTTGTCTCCAAAGGACAATTTCTTGCCAACGACGTGATGCCAGGACTCATTCATTCCTTCCCTTAACTGTTCGTTGACTCTTTGAAGGATTCACCGAGACATGGCACCAGGAATGTCAAACAAGGGCCAGAACATTAAACACGACAAATCCAGGCATTTTATAATGACTTCAAAGGCATGAAAACTACGACCCTGAAGGTGTACAAAACAGGCAAGAGCCTTTACGTTCCACAGAGGTAGCGGTGAATCCGGTGAAGAGCACACGTCCAGGGACCCCTCCAGGGGGCGAGGCCCCTCATCTGACTCCCTGGGGGCTGCGGGCTCCTAGTACACCCCGACCCAGCCCTCTGCGCTAGGGGCACCCTCGTTTCTTTGACGCAGGGGGCGCCTTTGAGAACCTGGCGGAGCCCATGAGTTCTCCTCAGCGGCATGGGTGGTGTCAGGGGCAGTGCACCCTGCAGCCCACCCAAGCACCCTGCAGGCTTCCCTGGCAGCGGGTAGAGCCCAGCTCGTACCACCCAGGTACAGCGCCCAGGGGTCTCCTGAGATTCCCAAGGTCACCCCGGGGAGAGGCAAAGCTGGAATCCAGCCACAGCTCCAACTGATCCCAAAGCCCAGGTCCTGCCCCTGGGAGGCTGCCCGCATGCCCCTCGCCAGACACCCTAAGACGGCCCCGGGCTGGGGGCCTGGACGTCTAAGGGCTACCTAGGATGCAGTGCAGGTGTTCTCTGGATAAAGCAGCTCCCCTTCGTGCTGGCAACGTCCCCGTGGCACCCCCTCCGTCAGAGCCACCCTCCTCCAGCCCTGCTCCTTCGTCCTGGTTGCCAAACCCCTTCCTTGAGCTATCTCTGCGCTTCAGAATCGTATTCCAGGGAACAAAGAGGCCTGGTGGCAGGTGTCAGCCCGCCCGCAGTGGAACGGTTTTCTGCAACCGTGCGTGGATTTCCTGAGAAGACGGTGACGGTTCTCTTCCCTCCGTGGCTGAGCCAGAAAAATAGAGTAACCACCGAAGCAGCGGGCTCACCCCCACGCCCAGCCCTCCGCCTCCTGCCTAACGCGCCGCCCCCCCCCCCCCAGGCTTAGGGCGGGCAGCAAAACATCTTCTCCTGCACCGGGGCCGCAGAGTCCCTGCCTCCCGAGTGGCCGATAAATTCTGCCCCAACTTAGCTAATGAGGAGCCAGCGGAGCTGGGCTTCCGTCTTCCGAGGGCGCCCCACTCCCGACCGGGACCCATACGTTGTCTACTGTCACCGCTGCGAAATGAGGGCCATCGCCAGGGGCCCAGAGCACCTGCTAAGGGACAAACGGGTCCAGCGGGCGGGGAAAGCGAGGCTGCCAGGGCCCGGGAGGAGCAATGCGGTAACGACTCCAAAGTGATAAAAATGGGTCTTTAAATAATTATTATCTCAAGCCCTCCTTAAAAGCTACATTGGGCAAAATGACTTTAAATACTGTTTTAGCCTATTACCATCCTATAAATTAATTGCTCACAGCACACAGAGGCGTCGTAAGGGGGCGATTGGGAGAGAGCAGTGAAGTAATTATGCGCGAGACAAGAAACTCCTGCAGAAGAGGCATATTTTACACTTAAGTTATAATTAAATTTTGAGAAATCTCTTCCACCCAGTGCACAAATATAATCTCTGTCAACCTCCCCGAGAGGTGCGATTCTAATCAATTTATTTGCTGTTGGAAGATACCAAGGCGGTAACCAATCACGGTCTGGGCTTCAAATACAGAAGCAGAAAAGCTCCAGAACACGATCTTTGCAGCAACTCCACCAATCCCAGATTTGTGGTTATTAAATCTAAAACTCCAGAACCTACCCAGCAACCTGCAGGGAAGAGAAGCACGGTGAGCTTTCGTGGGCCCAGGGTCAGGAGGCAAGGATGGGGGCACAGGCCCTCTGGGGTGAAGACCCCCCGAGGGTCTGCAGGCAGGAGAGGTAGGAAGCCCCGGTGGGCTGGATGCCAGTGAGGGGGGCCCACGGGAGTCCCGGGGGCAGGCAGGACTCCAGATCAGGAAGGGGTGCAGACGGTGCCCACTGAGCTGGGAGCCCGGGGTCCTGCCAGGGTGGAGAGCCCCGCTCTTGTCCAGGGAGATGGCGTCTTCATCGCACTTTAATTGCTCGCCCTAGTTAAAAAGCAACAATGCCGGGGCTTCCCTGGTGGCGCAGTGGTTGAGAGTCCGCCTGCCAATGCAGGGGACGAGGGTTCGTGCCCCGGTCCGGGAAGATCCCACATGCTGCGGAGCGGCTGGGCCCGTGAGCCACGGCCGCTGAGCCTGCGCGTCCGGAGCCTGTGCTCCGCAACGGGAGAGGCCACAACAGTGAGAGAGGCCCGCGTACTGCAAAAAAAAAAAAAAAAAAGCAACAATGCCGTAAACGCCCTCTTTCAGAAACACGGAGAGACAGGAAGGGTCTGCCCTGCTCCTTGGTAGCTCTCCTCGGGACAGTTTTTGCTCTTTCCCCCGAAATGGGCAAATTTCATGACTGCCTTCCCCCCATTCCAGAGCAGAAGTTGATCGCAGCTTAGACCTTGTGCTGAGGGATGATCTCCCAGACCAATGCCTGCCCCTCCTCTGGGCCTCTCCGGGGGGCTTGGATTGCTGCATCCACAGGATGCAGATGGCCTCCTGCCCTTACTGAGGGTTTCCCATGCGTTCGGCGCTCCCCGGAAGGCGCCGGGAGGCTGGGGTGCTGTTGACCCATTTGGCAGCAGGGAAGACTGAGGCTCCAGGAGGCTGAATAGCGAGGCCAGCAAGTGGAGGAGCTGAGCTTCAGATCCAGCACCTTTGGTCTCAGAGGCCAGTCTTGTACCCGCTGCCCCCTGCTCTTGTGGAGCGGGGGTGCTTACACCATGCCAAAGTGGGAGCAGAGGGTGTCCACCCAGCCCTCCCAGGCAGGGAAACCCCTGAGTGGTGGTGTCTTAGTCTGCTCGGGCAGCCATAACAAACTACCGCAGACGGGGCGGCTTAAACAACAGAAATATATTTTCTCAGTTTGGGAGGCTAGAGCTCCAGGATCAAGTTGTGGTCCGTCGGGGCTGGGTTCTGGGGAGAGCACGCTGGTTGGCTCGCAGGTGGCTGCCTTCCGTCCACTTCCTCACATGGCCGCTTGTCTGTGGGGACAGAGAGAGAGCTTGGGTGTCTCTTCCTCTTCTTTTAGGGACACTAGTTCCATCATATCAGGACCTCACCCTTACAAACCCATCTAACTTTAATCACCTCCCTAAAGGCTGTATCTCCAAATACAGTCACATAGGGCGTTGTTCAAGGCTTCAGCACGTGGAATTAGGGAGACACAGTTCAGCCCATTACAGCGGGGAAGATGCTCTTACCCAGAACAGGGGGTAAGGAGCTGCGACCACCAGGGTCGTTCATCACGAGACTCTGAGGCCAGGAAACCCCCGACCAGAAGCCAGAAAGCACGCATTAGGCCCAGCCAGACCGGCCAGGTCCAGGGCCGCTTGGACTGATTACAGACCGGCAGGCAATCCAGGGGCCGGAGAGAGCTGGGTGTCCGAGCGCACAAGCGCGCGGATCCCTAAGCGGATAACCCTGACCACCCCTTACCACACAGAGCAGTGCACCCCCAAAGCGCACACCTCCGTGGTCAACGCGGCACCACCAGCCCCCAAGCCCCCACGCCCGGTAACCACGGTCCTGACTCCCAAAGTCACAGGTTAGGTTTGCTTGTTTTGAAAAATCCACATAAGGAGATTCAGACAGAATGTGGTCTTTCCCATCTGCGCCCTTGGGCTCAGCACGCCGTCCGGGGGGCACCCACGTTGTGGCTTGTAGTGTGTGCTTTGTTAACGTCAGGGCTGTATGTGTGGCGTGGACCCACGTGGTTAGTGTATCCATGCTACTGGCAGTGGACGTTCGGGCGTTGCCAGCTTCTTGTTCAAACAGAGCAAACGGGACTCCTCTGGTACATCTCTTCTGGCCAGTTCACACACTCAGCGGGGGCATTGCTGGGGTCTAGGCTACAGGGGTACCCAGCTTGTGGATGATACCGAGTGGTTTTCCAGGGTGGTTGAATCTCTCCACACACACCACAACCTCGCCAGCAAGAGCTATCGTCAGTGTCTTGAGTTTTAGCCCTTCTGGTAGGTGTGCAGCGGTGCCTGACTTGAGTTTTCTGTGCATCGCCCGCATGAATTATTAGCCTGGGGAACTTTTCACGCGCCTAGTGGCTACTCGGAAATCCTATTTGAAACAGGGCCTGTTTAAGAATTCTGCCGATTTTTCTGCAGATTGTCTTTTTCTTACTGATTTGTAGGAGTTCTTTCTGGGTCCTGGATGTGGGTCTTCTGTTGGATGAATATATGGCAGACACACTCTCCAGCTTTGGGGCTTTGCCGTTTCATCTCCCGATTGTGTCTTTCGATGAACGGAATGCTTCCTTTTAAAGGAATATAGTCTATATTTTTTTTTCCTCTAGGACCCTGTCCTTAAGTCTGGTCTCAAGGCTGGATGGTGAGGCTCACCTCTTCATCCTCTAGATTCTTACACCCCAGGCTAGCTCCTCTGCTGGTCCGGCCCCTCAGAACATCCCCAAGTGTCCTGAGGCCCTGGTTGCTGCAGGTTTATCTACTTACTCTCAGAATTCGGCAGAGAAATGCCAAGACATGCCTCCAGTGGACCACCCAGGTGCTAAATGTATCGTTCCTGCCCTAGAGTATAAAAGCAGCCCCATCGCCTCTTCATGCTGCAGGTCAATTACCCCTGCCAGGATGGTCTCTCAGCAAAAAGGAGCCTGAAGTGACAGGGTGGCAGGCATGAGCTCATGCTTAATGAGATTCTTATGGTGGAAGTGCTCCCTTCTGGGAGGTAGCACTTGTGGACCACAGAGCCTGGGACTGTGGGGATGGAGAATACAAGTTTTCCAAGTAGGTCACTGGGAGGGATGGTGTGTGGGACGCCTCCTACTGAAATCCTTGGCTCCCAGACCCAGGACTCTGCCCACTGGGGGCACAGCATCGTACATCCTGGAAGATGCACCTCATCTTCACAGGTAACATCTCCAAGCCAGAGTCAGCTGTGTCTTCGTAAGGCTACTCCATCCGTCTACCGGTCCGCGGCTGCTGGGGTACAATATGTGATACAACCACGACCAGACCGTCCACTGCCGGACCTTTGTTGTAAAGCTCGTTCTTCTTTTTCTCGTTTCTTCAGGTGGAAGGTGAGGTTATTGATTTGAGATCCTTTTTAAGGTAGACACTTACAGCTGTAGACTTCCCTCTGAGCACTGCTTTAATTATATCTCTTACTGTTTGGCTTTGCTGTGTTTTTGTTTTCATTCTCTTCAAGGCATTTTCTAATTTCCTTGTTCTTTGATCCACTGGTTATTTAAGAATGTGTTGTTTAATGCCCCCATATTTGACTTTCCAAATTTCCTTCTGTTCTTAATTTCTAATTTCATTCCATTGTAGTCAGAGCACATATTTTGTAGGATTTCAATCTTTTTAAATGTACTGAGACTTATTTATACCATAATCTACGGCCTGTCCTGGAGAATGTTCCATGTGCACTTGAGAAGAATGTATATTTTGCTGTTTTGGGATGGAGTGTTCTATAGATATCTGTTAAGCTCCCTTGGTAGATAGTCTTGTTGAGGTTTTAAATTTCCTTGCTGATTTTCTTTCTTTCTTTTTTTTTTTTTTTGCGGTACGTGGGCCTCTCACTGTTGTGGCCTCTCCCGTTGCGGAGCACAGGCTCCGGACGCGCAGGCTCAGCGGCCATGGCTCACGGGCCCAGCCGCCCCGCAGCATGTGGGATCCTCCCGACCGGGGCACGAACCCTCGTCCCCTGCATCGGCAGGCGGATTCTAAACCACTGCGCCACCAAGGAAGCCCCTCCTTGCTGATTTTCTAATTGTTGTATCCATTATTGAAAGTGGAGTACTGACGTTTCCAACTATTATAGTTGAATTCTCTACTTCTCTCAATTCTGTCATTTTTTTTTTTTTTTTGCTTCATGTATCTGGGGCTCTGTTGTCAGGTGCATATATATCCACAATTGTCAAATCTTCTTCATGGATTGACCCTTTTACCATTTTATCTCCTTTTTTGTCTCTAAAAGCAGTTTTTGTACTAATGTCTCTTTTGTCTGATACTAGTGTAGCCACTCCAGCTCTCTTTTGAATACAGTTTGCAAGGAATATATTTCTCCATCCTTTTGCTTTCAACCTATTCGTGTCTGGTTCTAAAGTGAGTCTGTCATAGATAGCACATCATTGGGTCATGTCATTTTATCTGGCTTGCTAATCTCTGCCTTTTAATTGAAGAGTTTAAATCTATTTACATTTAATATAATAACTTATAAGAAAGGAATTACTTCTGTCATTTTGTGATTTGTTTCCTATACCTCTTTTCTGTTCCTCAGTTCCTCCATCCCTGCCTACTTTTGTGTTAAATAGATATTTTCTAGTGTACTATTTTAATTCCACTGTAATTTCTTTCACTATATTTTCTGAGTTATTTTCTTGGCATTGCCCTAGGGATTGCAATTAACATCTTAATTTATAACAAGCTAGTTCAGATGAATAACAATTTATTTTCAATAATATGCAAAAACTTTGCTCTTCTTAACTCCATCCCCTACCCTTATGCTATTATTGTCATCCAAACTACATCTTTATACATTGTGTGCCCATGAGCCTAGATTTATAATTATTACTTCATGCAGTTATCTTTTAAGTCAGATATTCTAAAAAGGAGTTACAAACTAAAAATATATCATCTGTTAATCTTATTGAGGATTGCTCGTACATGATGTGTCACTTCCCTCTTGCTGCTTTCAAGATTCTCTCTTTGTCTTTAGCGCTTGACAGTTGGAATAGGATGTATCTGGGTGTGAAACTCTTTGAGTTCTTTGAGCTTCTTGGATGTGAAAAACATAATGTTTCTTATCAAATTTAGGACGCTTTCCTCTTTCTTTCTCTTCTCTCCTTCTGGACCTCCCATTATGCATATTTTGGTATGCTTGATGGTGTCCCACAGGTATCTGAGGTTCTGTTCATTTGTCTTCATTCCTTTTTCTTTCTATTTCTCAGACTGGAAAATCTCAGTTGACCTATCTTCAAGTGTGCTGATTCTTTCTGCTTCCCTAAATCTACTCTAGTGATTTTTTCATTTCAGTTATTGCACTTTTCAATTCCAAATTTTCTGTTTGTTTCTTTGTTGTATTTTCTATCTCTTTATTGATATTCTCAGTTTGATGAGACATTGTCCTTTAGTTCTTTAGACACAGCTTCCTTTACCTCATCAAATGTATTTAAGTTGCCAATATAGAGTCTTTGTCTAAAAAGTCCAATGTCTGGACTTCCTCAGGGACAGATTACACTGATTTCCTTCTTTTCCTGTGTATGAGCCACACTTTCTGGTTTCTTTGCATGCCCTGTAGTTTTTTGTTGAAAACTGGACATTTTGAATATTATAATGTGGCATCTCGAGACCAGATTCTCTCCCCTTCCCAAGATCTGTTGTTGCTGTTATTTATTGTAGCTGTTGGGATTTTTTTTAAGTAACTTTTCTGAACTAATTCTGTAAAGTCTGTATTATTTGTCATGTGTGGACCCTAAAATCTCTGTTTTGTGAGCTTATGGTCAGGTGCTGATTGGACAGAGATTTCCTTAAAGGCCTGGAACAACAGAAAACTCCTCCAGTCTTTGCCAAGGGGCTCTGTGTGTGTTTGGACCCAAGCCTTCAATGCCAAGCTAGGCAGTTTCTAACTCTGCCTTAGCCTTCGCTTCCTGCCTCTGCACAGGCAGTGTCAGCAGGAGGTGAGAGCCGGGGGCCTTCTGAGTCTTTTCGGAGGATATGCACTTAGCCCTTTAGACTCCTAGGAATATGTCCAAGTTTTCCAAAGCCCTGACATCTCATTCCCAGCCTTTCCTCCCAAACTTTGTGATTCGTCTGTTGTTTCCCCCAACTGTTCTCTATCACCTCCAGCAGCAGTCAGTTCACGTTTTCAACAAATGCCCCTGTATACATCTTGAGCTCTAGGCCAATTCTGAGTTAGGTGAAATACAAACAAACCTTTGAGCTGGTCTTCCAGAGAACACAAGACAAATCAGAACAAATATTTAATCACGATTCTTTGTGAATGAGGTCTGTTCTGCATTTACCAGTATTGGGAACATGGGCTGATATGTTCACAGCTACTGCTGAGCTAAAGAGCAGGGAGAGGGGGACTTTCGAATTAACGGATCTTACTGAGAATCAGCCATTTCTCTTAAGTAAATCTTCCCTGGGTTACTGCAAGCCTTTGGTTAATTCCCAGAGTTCGGGGTGGTGTGGGGTAGGTGCAGTAGGTGCTAGTAGTCTTTGCCCATTTTTTAATTGTTTTATAGAGGGGCAGAATTTAGAGTTCCTTACTCCACAGCTTTTGCTGACATCACCCCACACTTAATCTTAAATCGATGAATGATCACCCTCAGGCTTTCAGTGTCTCTCCCATCCACTGACAACAGCCAGTAACACCACCCAATTCCATAGTCCTTATAATTACTACTTCTCCCCCAGATCTCAAACACTTGAGATATTCCACCCACCAGTGCAGTGTCCCAACCCAGTTCCCCACTGGATGAAGTTTTAATGGTCGCACCACCATCACACACCAGGGTCTGTCCCTACTTCACCCATCACCCACTGCCCAGCTCCAAAATCCCATTCTGAAATGTTCTCCCTAGTGCCACTCCCTGTACCAATGGCCCTCAGTCAGTTTCTCCAGGAAACTGACTCCAAGGTGGAAATTTGCAGGCAGGTGGCTTCCTGGGGAGAGAACCTGTGAGAGAGTGAGGGATATGGGACTGGGCAGAGGGAAGGCTGCAACAAAGGCCTCCGTTGACCTCATGGGAAGCTCTGGAGCTGGGATAGCCCTTTAGCATTCTCCCCAGTCAAGGCAAGGGGCTGGGATTTTGAGCTCCCAGGCCCACCAGGCTCGGATGCAGACTTAAACTTGGGTGAAGCAGCCCTCCTTTGGGCGAGGCGATTCTGGAGGAGCCCTTAGCTGCAGGACATGAGCAGGCAACATGGCCAGCAGCTTGGACAACGGGTACCTCTGTCTGACGTGGGGATTCGGGCGTGCGTCACAGCACCCACTTCTGTGGTTCAGCTCCTGCCAGGCGGCCCCTTCATCCACAGGGGGTCATAGGGGACCCCAGGAACACCCTCAGTCCCTATGGGTGCTAATCTCTGAGTTGCCCCACCCTCCTGTCTGGGTCCCCCCCTTCCTGCACCTTTGGGACTAGTTCCCCATACTAAACTCTGTCTGTTGAGCCACCTGACATGGGCCCTGGCGTCCTGCCTGGTCCCTGGCAGCTGATAACTAGGTCACTCACTGCCAAGTCCACTGCTAAGTTCCCTTCAACACTGAATATTCTCAGCCAGCATCACCCAGCAAGCTTACGGCAGGACGGAGATTAGAACCCAGGCTTCCCGCCCCGCACCCACCCCCCCCAGTCTTGGTGCTCTCTTGCCTTGTCCTGGCTTCCTCAGCCCCTAAGGCGGGGCGGGTCACTAATGCTGACCTCCAGGGGCCACTGGGGCATCAAATGGCCTGGAGACACGAAATTTGCAAGCACTCAGGACAGTTAAGAGCAGCGTGCAGGGCTTCCTTGGTGGCGCAGTGGTTAAGAATCCGCCTGCCGATGCAGGGGACACGGGTTCGAGCCCTGGTCCGGGAAGATCCCACATGCCGCGGAGCAACTAAGCCCGTGCGCCACAACTACTGAGCCTGCGCTCTAGAGCCCACGAGCCACAACTACGGAGCCCACATGCCTAGAGACCGTGCTTCACAACAAGAGAAGCCACCGCAATGAGAAGCATGCGCACCGCAACGAAGACCCAAGACAGCCAATAAATAAATAAATTTAAAAAAAAAAAAAAAGAGCAGCGTGCAGATGGAGGGGAGCTGATTCCTTCAGGCAAGGTTGCTTTATCCCTCCTTATCCCTCTTGGATGGGTGTGTGGGAATCACACCCCCTCCTGCCCTGTGCCCCAGAGAGCCTGCTCAGGCAGCCAGCCTGCAGGGACAAAGTTGTTCTTGTTGGGTTTCAATCTTCCTTCAAAAAAACAGAAATTCCAGGGGGCGGACTCCCTGCAAGCCCTCTTGCAGGGAGGGGATGGAAAGCGGGCTCTCTCCCTCCCCACTACCCTGGGCTGACTCAAGCAACCTTCCACCAGTGGAACTACTTTTTCTGATGATAAAAGAAATACATGCTCACTGTAAAAACATAAATAAATAAGTTGGAGCAGGTCATGGTGTGTGAATTACACAGTGTCACTGCTCCACCAGCCCCAGGATTTGGAGAAGACCCAGTTAACACACGGGCATGTGGCCACCGGGTTTTTCACTGCACCTGGAAAGATGCTGTTTCTGCAGCCATCCGTCCGTGCCAAGAGAGGCGTGGAGAGCTGGGTAAGAGCCTGGGCTTTTGAGTTGGAGAGACCTGGCTGGGACTCCCAGCCCTGCCACCACTGCCGCGCATTTGCATACCTGTAAGGTGGGGACAGTCACACTGGCCCGGCTAGGGCATGAGAATTCAATGTGTGAATGCAGGTAAAATGCTAAACAGTGAGCCAGGCACTTGCCAAGGTCTCCCCTGAGACTCCAATTCAAGTCCAATCCGCTCCCTCCAGACCCCGCCCTCCCCTGTTGACCCCAGGAGTACAGAAGAGTGGGTGTGGCAGGGCAGGATTGACCCCTGCGGCGGCCACTCATCCTTCTGCCCACCCGGAAGGGCTGGGACTGGGGAGGGGGCCCGCTGATCACGAGGCTCCAGTGCCCTGTCCGGGGCTCCTCAGGGAACTCGGCTCAGAGAACCGGCTGTCAGAGTGCTGGTGGAGGTTCCTCAAGCGGAAGGCGTTCCACAGGCAAACGCGGGTGGGATTCATGGGTCAGGCGAAGTGAAACTCAACCTTCACCGCAGAATCTCTCGGGGCCTCGAGCTGTTTTATGGTGGGGCTGCAGTATCTCGTGCCCCTCCTCTGTGTTCCTGGCCCTGGATCCTCCTTTTTGTTAGTAAACTTTATTTTTTTTAGAACAGTTTAAGATTTGCAGCAAAATGGAGACAGTTGTACTGAGTTCCCATCTCCCCACTACCCCGTTTTCCTAATTATTAGCGTCTTACATCCGTGTGGGGCGTTGGCTACAAGTAATCAACCAATGTTAATAACTGAAGTATACTCTTTATTCAGATTTCCTTAGTTTTCCCCCTAATGTCCTTCTCTGTCCCAGGACCCCATCCAGGACCCCACATGGCACTCAGTCATCGCATCCCCTTGGGCTCCTCTGGACTGGGACAGCTTCTCAGACTTTCCTTGTTTCTGGTGAATTTAGCGGTTTTTAGGAGGGCCTGCCAGGGTTTTGTAGGATGGCCCTTAGTTGGGCTTTGTCTGATGAGATTCTCATGGTGAGACTGGGGTGGGGGTCGGGATTGAGAGGAAGACCCCAGAGGTGAGGTGCCCTTCTCACCCCGTCCTACCAGGGGCGCGTGCTGACACCAGGACTCGGCACTGGGGATGCTGACCTTGGTCCCCGGGCGGAGGTTGTGGCCTCCCTGCAGAGTCCCTTTTCCCTTCCTGCTGCACTCGCTGGCCTCCTGGGCCCCCGTCTTGGGGCCGTCCCTATGGGACCGTGCGCTTCAGCAATGCAGAGCCCGTTCAAGCCTGGCACACAGTAGGTGCCTAGTTAACCGTGTCTGAACTGAATGGGGCAGGGAAATCAAACCCACGCTGTCGGCCTCATTAGGCATGCAGTTTTCCCTTGATCCTTGACTGGAGTTCCTCACCGTTTGTGGTCTAATTAAGCTCAGCTGCTCCCTCGGTCCTGGCTCGTTGGGTCGGCTCACCCACGACCTGGGGAGCTCCCGAGGCCCCCCACTCCCAGCCTCTGCCCACCCAGGAGAAGTGCACCCCCAGCTGGAGGGGCATCCAGCTCACCCACAAATACCCTGTGTTTAACCCCACATAGACTTCAAAAGCTCACCAGCACAGAAAGGTCCACGACAGCACGTGAGCAAGTGAGGGGCTGTGGCCGTGACTGTGGCTGTCCCCCCTGCTCCGCCTGCAGCAGAGGTCCATCAAAGCCACGAGCAGCCTGGGAGCCTGCGGTGAGCCCCAGCCCAACCTGCACAAGCCCCGTGGGGTGGCACCCCTCCCCCAGTGACTGCCCCCACGCTGCAGAGAGGAAAACTGAGGTTCAGAGCGGGAAGGTGCCTGTACCAGGTCCCACCGTGCACAGTGGGAAGGTGGGATTCAAACCGAAGCGGGGCCCCAAAGCTCACAGCCCTCCCGCAAGTGGGTGGCCACCTCTGTTACATGACGAGCAGAAACCAGAACGTGTTCAGGTGGAAAGTGGAAGGGGCTTCGCCAGTCCCGGTGAGTCGGGCACCTGGCCTGGGGCAGGTCTGGGCGAGGCGCGGGGTGGCCTTTGCCCGAAGAGGTACAGGCAGGCGGACGTGTCCACGCCGCAGGGGTTCTCCAGGCCGCGTTGAGCCCCAAGTCCCCCGGGACCTCGGGCCTGACGCCCCCTGACCGCTGCCTCTGCCTCTGCAGGGACAAGGCTGCAGTGGGGAAGCCTAAGCACCAGACGGCCGGCCCGGCACCCGGACACCTGGGCCCCGGGAGCCACAGCAAGTGGAGTAAAAGGGGAGAGGAGAGTGAAAGCGCGGCCCGGGCGCCCTCCAGGGCGAGAAGTGGCTGCGGGCATGGGGGCAGGGCCTCCGTCGGGGACAGGAGCTCCGGGGAGGTGACAGCTGAGCTGGACACGGAGGTGGAGGGGAATGCACAGTGCGCTGGGCAGACAAAGGCGGGGATGCTGCCGACAGGGGTTACGGCGAGTGCAGAGGTGTGGACGGCAGGCCTGGGGGGAGGGGGAGGCAGCCCAGGTGGGGTCCCCAGGGCCCCCGCACATCCTCCAGAGGGCGAGGGGAAGATGTGGAGGTCCTGAGGGACACAGTCAGACCTGCATTCTAGAAAGATCCGTCCGGCTGCAGAGTGGGAAGGACAGGAAGGGACAGCCAGAGGCAAGTGACCGCTAGGAGCTCTCCTTCCAGGCAGAGATGAGGAAGCCTAGGGGTCAGTGCTTCAGAGGATCCCTCCTCCTTGGTGGTCACTTTTGGGGTCACCGGGGTCTCTGGGCCAGAGCGGGCAGAGTCCCTCTCCCATAACCAGGGTCCCATAACAGGGTCCCCTGGTGCAGAGACCGACCCCTCCTTGAGAAGCCTGTGGGGTGGTGAAGGGTCAGGAGGGGCCCTGCTTTTCCACTTTTCTTCAGGCCCCGAAGGGATCCATTTGCCTGGTCCGAAGCTGGGCATCCCTGCTGGCGCCCCGCCCTGGAAACGTGTCGGGGAACAGCGCCCAGCCGGCTCAGGGGCGAAAGGCCCACGCCACCTGGCTGGAAGAGGGGACGTCCAGCGGCACCAGGAGGGAGCCCCGAGTGCAGTGGTCTGGACGGCGCACAGCACTGCCCCCTTAGGGCCTGCCTCTGGCCACGAAGGCCTGTTGCAGCACCTCTGCTCCCCCCAGGCCGGCCCTGGAGCCCCAAACACGGGCACCGAGTTAGGAGGATGGGGGCCGGCCCTCTGGGGTCGGCTGTGCTTTTCCGTGTCCTCTACTTCACCAACAAGGGCGCTGCTGGTGCCTCCACCCTGGACGCCGCTGGGCAAGGCACTGCTCCCTCCAGTGAGGAAACCAAGGCCCGGGGGGCAGCCTCTTGGCCCGCACAAGCCTGTCTGACCCGAGGCCCCAGAGCTCCCCTGTGTTGATGCTACGCTGGTCCCACACCCCCTGCCCACGCCAGCCCCGACGAGCGGCCGGAGGGTTCAGGTGGCAGCTCCCCACAGACACAGGAAGCTTTTGTTGCCTCAGCTCCTTGCACAGATGTCCTGCCCTCAAGTATCGACACTGATCAGGGCCCCTGGAGCTGGGCAGGGCAGCCCCCTGCTCTCAGGACGGGCCAGAGGCACACCAGGCACTCCGGGGGGCAGGGCACCTGGACAGTGGGGCCCGTCAGTGAGAGAACAGAGCAGACCCTTTGCCTCTGTCCCAGGGTCTTCGGTGCCCACGGATCAGACCCAGCTACAGCTGGGGAACTAGGGGCTCCGCCCAGCCCAGAGCCTCTCCCAGACCTTCGGGGAAAGGGACGGGGTGGGAGTGTCTGGGGACCATCCCGCACCGGCCCGGCACACGCCACGGCTGTTTCCTTTCCAAATGTGAAGCCACAGGGCAATTTCTACAGAGAAAATGGGCTCGAGAGACAAGAGGAAAGCGCGGTGAGGATGCAGGCGGGCAAGTGGAGCGCGTAGGACTCGAGTGGGGAGTGGAGGCCCAGGGGGAGGAGGCCCTGGCCAGTGTCTGGGCCTTGAGCCCCTGTGTGGGCTAAGGAGGCGAGGACACGCCGCACCGGGGCTGGTCCCCCCTCGCATAAGCAACCCTGGAAGAACCTCGTCCCTTCCCACCTGCGTGGGGCATGAGGCCCACGGAAAGGAGGAAGTGGTGAGCGAGGGGTGAGGGAGGCCATCTGGGCAGGCAGTGCCGTTTCACGGGGCACGATTTAGAGTGGACCTGGGCTGAGGGACCCAGGGGCCCAGACGGGGCAGGAGTTGTCTGAGGCCTCACAGTGAACTAGCTTCCAGGTTGGGGCCAGAAGCCGGCCTGCCTGTGGCCGTGGAGAACTGGCATCTTGTAGGTGGTCCAGCGGTCCCTGCAGTAGCCCCCAGGTGGGCCAGAACTACATGACCACTGTGACCTTCTGCCTGTCCAGGGCCCCTCGCCCCCGTGCAGGGCCTCAGCACACCCAGGCTCTGCGGATTCAGGGCCCGCAAGAGCCTCGGCCTCAAGGGCATCCCCTCCCAACCCTCACTCAGCCTGGAGCTTCACCCCTGCTCTCACTCCTTGAGCTGAGGCTGGGCTCCCAGGCTCCTCCCTTGCTGAAACGCAAATACTCAAACTGATCCCGCGGCAGGCACCTCTCACAGCTGCTTTCGGCAAGAGCCTCGGAAGGAATGTGGGCCACATCTTCCCCAGAGAATCTGCCAGTCCAGGCCTGGACGGAAGGACCCTTCAACAAACAATGTCATAAAAAACTTCTCTCTTGTTGATCACAAACACCGTCTCTTCCGTCATAGCTCCCTTTTTGGCCTGGCTGCCAGGAAGCTCAGCATTGCATTCAGGGCCAACCACGCGGTCAGTCTACTTGCTTCCCCACCCTACCCTGCCCTCCAGGGTTGGCCCTGCTTTCCCCTCTCCCGTCTGTCTTCCTTGATGGGTGTCGGTCCCTGACGAACCTCCTCAGGCCTTAGAGGAGTGGGGTGGACTCAAACTTCATTTATTTCAAGCCGCATGGAGCCATATCCACCAGCAAGGTTGACGTCCAAATGGGCCATGCACGAGCTCGGGAGGCCGTGGGTCCTGGGGAAGCAGGTCTGGTATGCTGGGTGTAAAAGGGTGGTCATTGTCAAGGCTAGAACCTGGAGGTGCTGGAGGGGGCAGTGGGCAGGGGAAGGGTCTCCAGGGAGAGGCCATGTGAAAGAACCAAGACAAAGGTCAGTCTTTACCAATAGCCAAGTGGGGGAGGATGGGCAATGGGGAACTTGTCCCCAGGGGGCCCACCCACCCTCCACAGGACAGCTCTGCTTTTCTTTCAAACTAGGACCCCCAGCACCCAGGTTCAAGCAGCTGTCCCCTTGGGTTCCAGCACCTCCTCTGCAGCTGTCTGTAGGGTGGGTCCTGGGGACAGTGAGGGTGCCTGGCCCCTGCCAGTGGGGGCTGACAGTCACTGGGGGAGGCAGCAGACGTCGGCCCTCAGAGGGGACCAGGAAAGAAAGTCCCTCTGTCCCTATTACTCCGACCCTGTTTCAGGGAGCAGCTGAGTCGGGGTACCCAGGCAGGGGTCCCTCCCAAATCTCGGTTACAAGACAATCATAAGATTGGGGCTTGTTCCGTCAGCGGTATGACCAATGGTCTGAGAAGTCAGCGGAGTTGGGGGAGCCTTCAAGTCGCCCCTGTCCTGGCTCCCAGTCTCAACGTTTCAACGCTCTGTTTCACCAGGGACCCAGTGTCGGGGGCCAGCAGCCCCTGGGGGGCGAGGGGCTGTCAGCGGACCCAGGTCCAAGCGCACACCATCCCACCCGGAGGGGGAGCCAAGCTGGCCCTTTAAGAAGAGGGGGGCGGCTGGCTCCTGGCAGAGCGCACAGCTGGCCCCGCCAGAGACGGGCACGTTCCTGATCTTTCTGGAAGGCTGAGTTGGAAAGGGGACAAAGTGTTCCTGCACAGCTCAGTAAACAAGCCTAGAGTGTTTTGAAAGCCTCTGCAGATATAAAGGACTGTGAAATAAATGCAAGAATTGCAAAAGAAGGACCAGCTGCTGGGGGTTGGGGAGCGTGGGCGGGAGGAGGGCATCCGGGCGGCCCACCGCCCAGCCCCAGGAGCGCCTGTGTGGTGACGGGTCACCGTGTGTGCCTGTGCTCCTGGCCACGGCCTGCGTGTGCAGATATGGGGGCCGCATGTATGCATAGCGGGGAGAGTGTGTGTCGATACACACCTCTGGGAGTGAACACAAACGCCCGTGGGTGTTTTCGTGCCCATGGGCGTGTCCCCGTGTCTCTGCGTGTGGCTCGCCTGCGGTACACAGCAGCTCCCCGGCTCGCCCCACCCCTTCCCTAGGAACCCAGCTGGAGGAGACCCAGGTTAGCGCCACCCTTGGAAGGAAGCAGGGAGCCCCGTTCCCCAGGGAGTTAATTAAGGGAGACCTGGCGTCCGAAAGTGAGATGTGGGCGAGAGGCGAGCCTGACGGGAAAGCATGCTCTGGGGCCTGGACCCGCTCACGCGCTGGTCTCTCGGCTCATCCGGGAGGGTTTTACGCAGTGATGATGGTGCTGAGGGTATAGGAGCTCCCATGGGGCCTCCCCCAGGTGCTGGGGGAGGTGCCTGACCTTCCTGGCAAAGACCAGGATCCAGCCCAGCTCAGCCACTCCCTGCTCTGTCGACCTGGGGCTCAGTTTCCTCCTCAGTAAAATGGGCAGAACACCACCTCCCTCCCAGGACGGCTGTGCAGATCGGATGAGAGCCCATGCTGGGGGTAAGGTGCCTTCCACAGAGAAACACGGCCCCCCCACCCCCAGTCCCACCTCTGCACCGTGGGCGGGAGGAAAGCAGCCAGGTGAGACCCTGTTCTCTGACTGCCTCGGGGCCCTCAGCCTCACCCTGGGGAGGAATCACCTCCCCCAACCCCACCACGGAGCCCACCCTCCCTTCCCATCACTCAGGAGCCTCGAGACCTGGCAGTCGGCCCGACTCAGGGCTGGGCCCCGGAGGGTCAACACACCAGTCAGGCCCAGGTAGCCCTGGGACAGGCACAAACCAGGGCCTGGGCCGCCGGGAGGCGCCACACTGCACTGCGGGAGACACTCAGTGGCCTTGGGACCGTGGCAGGGCCTCAGGGAGGAGAGCAAAGGCTCCTGGAGCAGTTAACGCGTGAGGCCTGAGGACGGGGCTGGGGGGACAGACCAGGAGGGCCAGCTAGAAGAGCACCCGCACACAGTAGGTGCTCAATCAATGCCTGTTTAGTGAACGAATAAACCCACAGAGGGAATGTCCCTCTAAGGTCACGATGTCCTGTTTGCCTGGCCCCCACGGTTACGCCCCTCCCTGCCTGAGAGGCTGGTGCCCCCAGGCCGGGCCGGCGCCCAGGGAGGGGTCCCCCCACCGCCTGCCCCTCTCCGAGGGTTTCGAGCACTGCCCGAGGCTCAGGGCTCATCACTGGCTGCCCCTCCGATCTCAGCGGCGTTGCCAGGAACAGCCAGAATCCTGCATTCCTACCCGAACCCGTGGGGTGGCCCCGGGAGGCCAAGGATCATCATCCAGCCTGGCTGCAGCAGGACGCAGGCCGGCCAGGAGGCCCACTTGGGAAATGCGTGGCCGGGAGGGGCCGCAGGGGCGCAGGGCCAGCCAATGCCAGCGCTGCCAGCCCGTCCACCCTCTGCTGGTGGGGGACTCCCTGGCAGGCTGTGCCTCCGGGTACCTGTGAGCCAAACCACTCAGAAACCACAGGCCAAATGAAGCCACTTTCTAACGTGCCCAGGAGAGAGGGAGACACCGCGGTTTCTGTTCCAGCCGCCCCGCCCAGGAAAGCTAAGACAGCAAAGGGCATGGGGGAGGGGGGGTAACACGCCCCGAGCTGTCCCCAGTCCTCGGCGCCCCTCGGGCCACACGGTCAGAACTCCCTCCTGTAGGTCCAGCGTTGGTCCCGGCCCGAGAGGGCTGCTAACGCCTGGCGTGCCCTCCCCCATGTCAGGAAAGCGACAAAGGCACAAAGTATTGTCCCAGCCAGAGAGGGAAGGGGTAAAGCACAGGGTGGGAGCAGTGACAGGGCCGTGCTGCCAAGACAGCCTCACGGGGACCAGTCCCTGGGCCGCGGCCTTGCTCCCAGGCTGTGCGCTCCCCCGGGGGCCAGGCTGGGTCTCCCGGCAGAGTCCGCACAGTTCGTACTGTCGCTGCCCTGAAGGCCACAGACGCCGGGCAGGGGGCTGCCCCTGCATGGGGCCGGCGTGCACTGCCTCTCGTCCCCATAACCCGGGAGCTCGGCACCTAACACGTCCAAGCCACACCCGGGAGCTCGGCACCTAACATGTCCGAGCCACACAGTCAGTAGATGGACAGAAGGATGGGGCCCCTGAGCCCAGGATCTGCTCCCATTCCCAAGGACTGAATGGCTGCGTCACGCGCTGGTCTCTCACCCTCCAGCCTGGGAAGGGAGGAAGGCGGGAACAGGGGCCCCCAAGCTCCGAGAGGCAGAGAGAGAGTGGGGTGGGGGGTTGTGAGGCCGGAAAGAAAGTGGGTGCTCTTGGGAGCCAGCAATGTCCATCCCGTCCTGGGGTGGGAGAGGGGCACCCACAGAGGTGGTGGCTGGGAGGAAGGGCAAAGCCTCCCCACCCTGCCCGTGTGCAGGGGACGTGTGCAGTGGTGAGAGGGGGCGGAGGGGGGAGGGTGAAGAGGGGGTTGCAGGGGGGAGGATGCACGGGGTCCCCTCAGTTCCTCTCAGGCCTCCCTTCCCATATCTGTGAAAGGAGAAGGAGTCCAGATGGAACAGGGTCCTCCTCCTTGGGGTCCAGGGCAGGGGATGTCTCAGTAGCAGGGACACCCCAGCGCGTTCAGTCACTCTGCCAACGGGGAGGGAGCCCCAGGCTCTGTGCTGGGCTTGGATGTTGGTGGAACCCCACTCCTGCCTCAGAAGGCTCCCTCTGGGTGGCTGCACCCCCAGAGCCACACTGGACCTGGAGACCCTTCTCCTGCCCCCAGTGTCCTCACCTCCCTCTGGAGGGCAGGGAAAGTGTGCCCCAGGCTCAGACAGGTCGGCAGAGCACTGAGGGGCCCTGTAGGACTGGCACCCAGAACACAGGACTCCCAATCCTGCACCCCTTGAAATGCCCAGCAAAGCCCTCGCCTCACCAGGCACAGAGAGCTTGCTGTGGTGGACATGTGGCGGCCTCCAGCCGGGGCCTATTTAAACTAACACTGCGGGGCGTAGGGACCCCTAAGGAAACTCCTGTAATAAAAGACCCTGGGGGGCTGCTGAGGGAAGAGAGGGAAACGGGGAGCTGAGCATGGAGGGGGAGGAGAGAGGGGCACAGGATGGCACTTTGGGGACCCAGTGGCACCCCAGAGACGGAGCAGCACCCAGGCCACGGAGGCCCAAGAAGAGATGACAGTGCCCGGTGGGAGGCGGGGAGGGGCGTGGGGATGGGCAGAAATCTGGTGCCCATCCCTCCTACCCACCCCAGACACCGGGCAACACCTTGAGGAGGAGGCCGTCTGTCTGGAAACAGGGTTGGGGCAGGGGGCAGGGTCAGGAGACTGACTGATGCCTTGGGCAGGGGACAACGCACGCCCCTCCCCGCCTCAGTGTCACACTCTGTAAGGTGTCGCTGCCCTGACCTACCAGGGCCGCCGCAAGGTCGAGCAGAAGTAAGTGTGCCCAGGGGTCCCGCCTGCAATCCAGAACCCCTCTCTTTCCCAACCCAGCTGAGAGTGGGAGGCTGAGAGCCCTCTGACCCCCGGAAGCATCCCTGGGTCGTGGGACTTCAAGAATCAGAAAGGGGTTCCATGGAAGGGGTGTCGTGGGTAGTGGATCTGAGGCCCTATCACCAGGCAGGCGGGGAGGCCACAGGCCTCTGAATTCCAGGCTAATTGGCGTCTGGCAGAGAACTCTCTTTGACAGCAGGCCCGCCTTCCTGCCCAGGTCTGCACGCTGACCCCAACCCCGGGACACCCCCTAAAACCCAAACTGACGCAGCCCCATCTGCCTGGGCCGCCCCGGGAAGTCTCTGACCCAGGCCCTCTCCCAGCCGGGAGGCACCACGGTGGCTGGGCTGCAGGCCTGGGAGGAATGGCTCCCTGACCTCGGGGCCAGAGCATCGCAGGGAACCCAGCCGGAGACAGACGCGGGCTCCAGAGGCATCCAGGGGAGATTAGAGGCGGCCACATAAACAGTGATAGGGAGACGCGTCTGCACTGATCCAGATGCTGGATGGGAAACAAAGCTCTGGGCAGAGTTCACCCCTGCGGGAATTGCCCAACTGGACTGTGGCAATGGGTTAGGATTCCAGGGTTGGCCCTGCAGACAGCCGCCAGGCAGGCTCTCCCGGTGGCCCTGAGCGCCTGGGGTTTGGGGACGATGGTTGCCGAGCAGGGAGGAAAGGCGGGTGTCCCTGGGCCCCCATACCCCGTGGTCTGTGGACAGGATGTGAGGGGCAGGAACGAGGCCTCGGGTGCTGCAGTGGCTCAGGGCTGACCATTCTCATCCCAGAACCGTCCCGAGGCGTCCCCCTTTGCCCCCAGGAAGCAGGGAAGACTCAAGCCGACACCTGTCCGACAAGGCCATGGGGCCTGGCCACACCCTCCTCTGTCCCCACTCCCCACCCACCGCTCTCCCATCACACGGGCCTGGGGGAGCAGATGCCGCCCGCAGCAGGATGGGTCTTAAACCTGCCCCAACACAGGCCCTCCGGCCACGGGACGCGCCGTCCCCGCCCCAGCTCGCCAGGACTCCCAAAGGCCACACGCCCTGGCCTCACCCTCCCTGTCGTGCACAGGTGGCCAGGCAACCATCGACCAGCCCCTGCCCCTGCTCTCCCGACAGGAGGCTAAGCAACCCAGTTCTTTCCACTGTCACTCACCAAATCTCTCCCTTTTTTCTGCAGAATCTAATTTCTTTTTCGGTCAAGCCACCATGTACTGAGCACTTTAAAGTACAGTAGGTATGAGGCCATCTCGTCCGCTGGACCCACCGTGAAGCAGGTGCTCTCGCCCCATTCTACAGGTGGGAAGACCAAGGGGGCGAAGGGTCACAGCCAGAACACCAGCCCAGAGCCTCAGGTTTACTCCCTTCAGCATCCGTCTTCCTCTGCCCGAGCTTCGCCCTGCCCATCTCCCTCTCTTTCCCTCCGGGCAGCCCCTCGGGCCTCAGACCCCCTCTGACCAGCCCAGCCCAGGGCCGCTCAGCCCCCGCGGGCCGCAGACCAGACACAGGCAAACAGCCCTGCGGGAGGATTGAAGGTCAGATAGACCGACGGTGACCAGTGCCTCCCTGGGCCTCCGTCCCCACTTTTGAGGTTAGGGTCCTGCTGGGATTCAGGAGCACCACCTGAGTAGCAATGGCTCCTTTCCTCTGGCTGCGGGGGGGGGGTCGACCCCAGAGGAGGCAGCTCCACTCCCAAGGGGCCCCCCGTTCTCCCAGGTGAGACACCCAGCGGCACAGACTCCCACCCAACCTGACTGTTGGGCTCCCTGCCGAGTTCTCGGTGGGCACCCCCGTGACATGTTGGCCTCTGAGCCCCACCTCCCAGCTCAATCCACCTTGCGATCACAGAAGCCCAGTCAGGAAGCAGAACCTTCAGGAAGGCTCAGAGGTGACAGGCCCTGGCTGAGAACCCTGCTGTTCAGCCAAGGCCATGCTCAAGGATGTGTCCAGGACCACTGGCTGGCCCGTCCCCAGCAGGACCCGTGTAATCTGCCCAAAGCAACGAGGCTAGTTAAAAGTTTTATTGATTGAACACAATTGAGTGTTAGTAGTAAAAGTTCTCCTGATGTAACCCACTTTTTCTTAATGGGTAATCTCAGACACTCGAGTTTGTGTGTTAAAGGAGCTTTAGGACAATTTAATAGCTCATAAAATTTTATAGTCCCAGTTGAAATCAGAGTGATAACTCTGGCCTGCACAGCGATAGTTTGCGAAATGTCTCTCATCTATTTTTTGCCCCGTTTATTGGAAAGTTAACATCTGCTCCGCTATGGGTGGAAAGAAAAGGGAAGGAAAATAATGATCTATTTTTCTAGAAGAGAGGTAAGAGGTTTGGGCTCCCCTGGCAGCATCCTATTTTCCAAACACGTGGTTTTCTTTAAGTCAAAAAGAGATTTGAAAAACCGGCTGGCCCACAGTTCACCGAAGGGACGCCCCAGCTGGCGTCAGGACCCCTCGGTGACTTCTGAGGAATTGAAGTCTATCCAGGCCACGGCCACGTCCCAGGATCAGCCCAAACCTGGGGAGCCCGCTAAGAATCACTGCCTGGTAATTTATAAAGCACCTACTGTGTGCATGGTCCAGGGGGACCCACAAGGACACAAGTTCACTGACCGCAAGGAGGACCGGCCCTCGGCAGATTAAACTGTAACCGGGCTCTGCACCCAGGCAGCCTTTCCGAAGGCTTCTGGGAAGAGGCGGAGGCGGGACTGGACTGGGGCTCCAGGGATGTGCAGGATTCAGAGGCTGGGTCCAAGGGACAGGAGAGCCCAAAGTCCCGGCTGCACCACTGGGCAGCATGTCACCTGACCTCCGGGAGCCTCAGTTTCCTTGTCTTTCAAATGGGAATCACATGGCACCTACCTCTTAGGGTCAGTGTGAAGAGAAAAGGAAATAAAGTATGTGGAATGCCGGCCAGAAGCTGGTGCCTCAGACACATTATCAAAAAGGAGGAAATTCGGGAAAACAATGTGGATCAACCTCAGAAACATCATTCTAAGTGAAAGGAGGTGGACGTGAAAGGTCACGTGTGGTACAATCCCTTTTCCATGGAGCGTCAGCCTAAGTAAATCCTCAGAGGCTGAAAGCAGGTTGGTGGCTGCCAAGGGCTGGGGGAGGGGGAGGGGTTTCCTTTCGGGGTAACGACAATGTCTTGGAACCAGACAGAGAGGCGGTGGTTGCCCCACAGTGCGAGTGGGCTAAATGTCACCGGATCGTCCCCTTGGAAATGGTTAATTTTATGGTATGTGAATTTCACCTCGATAAAAAAAAAAAAAAAACATTTCTTAAATTCATATTGACAAACATGACACATGGAATGCTCTCTGGGGCCAGACCCCAGACACAGGGCCGCCTGTCACCCTTCGGCCTGTGAAGAGTGAGCTGCTGGGTGCCTCCCACCCCTGCCATGCCCTGTCCAGCCCTGGGAGCTTGGAGCCCGGCCGGCGGCGCCCCACGAGGTGCGGCGGAGAGGCCCGCGTCCCGGGGCTGCTGGAAGGGCTATGCTAAACGCAAGGTAATTTATGGGCGGTGCATTAGGAAGGGAGAAGGACGAGCTCTCAGGCATACTGGCTGCACCTGCTGGGGAGCGCCTGGCCTGGGAGCCACAGGGACCTGCACAGTGGGAAGCCCACAGGGGTCAAGGCAGAGCCCCACCTGCCCCCGACTTTGGGGGCGTTCTGCTCCACCTCCCCGGCCATGCTCGCTCTCCTGGCTTCTCTGGATTCCTCCCAGACTTCCCATCCTGATTCCACCCCGGGGCCGGGGAGAGGGAGCCCGGGGCTGTGGCTCTCTGTGCTGTGCCCGCCCCGTAGGCAGCCAGGCCCACGGTGTGAGTCTCCCTGCCCGGAGAGAAGGCTGCCTGGCCCAGCAACCATGGAAGAAGCGCCAGCCACATGTGGCTGCCACGATGGTGGGCCCTGGGCTTTCCCCACTGAGCCCCACTCCCTGGACAGCCCCCTGGGCTTTTGGCCACCAGGGAAAAGGATAAAGAGAGGCCGTGCGCCTCCTGCCACGTGGAAGCACCCACGCTCAGAGGGTGGTGCAACACTGTCACGAGGAACGCAGGTGCCCGAGGACCACGGGGGGCATTCAGCCGGGCGAGGCTAAGCGAGCCCAACAGCACTGCCTGGTGGGATCCCAGGGCTCAGGGAGACCATGCTGCCACGGGTGCCCAGGTCTGCCCAGACCAGGCTGGGAGCCGCCCAGTATTTATAGTGTCGCCTGACCGGCAAGAAACACACCTGCCAAAGAATCTGCAAATCTTCAAATTCATAAATGCCCTAACGGGTTAGTGACCCCTTGAAACGCAGACAGGTGTTACGGAAAAATGCCCACGATCCCTTCCTCCTCGTAATAACCCCACACGGATGGAGGAGAGTAATTTGCAGAGCACCTGGCTTTTCTTGAGGTGGGCTTGCCATTTTCTCCAAGGAGTGGGTTTTATCAGATCCGGATGCCCAAGACCCTGGGGCCTGGCCACAGAAAGACGGGGCTGGACGGCCCGTCTCGGGAGCCACACACTGTCTGGCCCTGCACCCGGTCCCCGTGGGCAGCTCAAGCACAGGGCAAAATCCACTTCACAGGCCTGCGGTGAGACCTTACTGCAGCAGGACGCTGCTTGCCATCCCCAGCCCCCTGCCCGTCGCTGCCCCCTCTGTCCAGAGCCTGCAGGCTCCATCCCATCTCTAGGTCACCTCCTTGAGACCACCCACCAGCAGAAGCCCCCCCGCCCCCCACCGGCCACCGAGGCGTCCCCTCGAGGCCCCTCCGCAAAGCCCTCAGCAGCTTTTCAGTCATTCTGTTCTGTGATTTGATCTGTGTTTATTTCCTGCCTCAGCCTCCGTGGGGCCTGACAGCTTCCCCGCTGCATCTCCCAAGCGCTGAGCCCCGAGGGAGGTAAATACTTGTTGAATGAGGACTGGATACCGAAATGGAAAACACTCTGTGATCAGACACCTGAGTTTGAATCCCAGCCCGGCTGCTGAATTGTGACCTTGGCCTCGTTATTTAATCCTTCTTGTCCATAAAATGGACAGAACGACACACATCCACAGACTAGCACTCTTTTTCCATCACTCTGCCTGCCTGTGAATCTCAAGAATGAAAGGATTTTTTAGGAGGTCTTGAGACCACCCTCACCACCAAGAAGAGCTGCAGTTAACTCCTCCAACGTGTTGGCACAAGTGCATTGCGAGGGCACTGAAATAATCCAATTGCAGGAGGAGAGAGAGGGAGCGAGGGAAGGATAATTGAATATCGCAGAGGAAGCTATTCTCAGGTCAGCGGTGTCATGGTTCATTCCCGTATTTATGTTTTCTAAGAGAGCCCCCAAATAAAACAGTTCCGTTATTTTATGACTTATAAAAGAACGTTATAACATCTTGACAGCAGTCATCGTAACTGCACTTATTGAATACCTACTATGCGCCGTAAAGCTCTCAAGGTGGGTCTTACTCTCCCACTTTGCAGCCGGGAAAGCCACGGCCGCGGCCACACCGCCCCGGACACGAGGCCACGCTGGGCTGGACCCCGGGTCAGCCTAGTCAGAAGCCGCCCCCCCTCCCCTGAGCCTCTGCCCGTGAAAAGCCCTTTCCAGATCTCCAGGCGTCCAGGCTCAGTCCTCCATCGTCAGGCTTAGGTGCTGCTCTGCTCTTCGTTTCCAAGTCTGGTTACTACAGATGCAAAATGAAAAATGAGCCAATAACCCAGTAAACCCAAGCCACTCGGCGCGAAATGCAATAACCGTGGTGAAGACCAGGCGGCGAGTCCAGCCAGGCAGATTAAGCAGGCGTCACGGCGAGAAGCTATCCTCTCGGGCTCTCGGTGACGTCGAAAGGGCACGGAAAGGTCTCACCCTGAAGAGCAGAGGGGCGTCCCAGCCAGGGCGGAGTGGGGGAGGGGACCCAGGCTCCCGCTGTGACTCACCCTTCCCGGCAAGGGACCCGGGCCCGGGGCTTTGCTCCTCTGCCCCTTGGCTTCCAGGTTTGGACACTGAAAACACACACACCTCGAAAGTTCCGGCACGGGTGAACACTCCAAGAACGTTAGTGCCCGCCCGGTGTGTGAAATGGGCGTAACCCTGCTAATCTTGAATGACAACTTTCCAACAGAAGATAGCACAGGTGGTGAAGGCATTTGGGGTTGGAGGTTCTGTTCTTTTTCTTACTTTTTTTTTAAATCGAAGTATAGTTGGTTTGCAATGTTGCGTTAGTTTCAGGTGTATAGCAAAGTGATTCCGTTACACATACACACACGCACGTATTCTTTTTCAGATTCTTTTCCCTTATAGGTTACTACGAGATACTGAGTTTAGTTCTCTGTGTTATACGGTAGGCCCTTGTTGCTTATCTATTTTATATATAGTAGCGTGTATATGTTTATCCCAAACTCCTAATTTGTCCCTCCCCTACCCCCTTTCCCCTTTGGTAACCACAAATTTGTTTTCTAAGTCCGTGACTCTGCTTCTATTTCATAAATAAGTTCATTTGTGTCATTTCTTTAGATTCCACATATAAATGATATCATATGGTATTTGTCTTTCTCTGTCTGGTTTTTTTGAAAGGAATAGACGTAAAATATAACAAGCCGCTCTGCTTACCACACTGTTTATGATCTCCCGGGAAGGGGACGGACGGAGAGCAGTGATGACGCCCACACTAAAACAATATGTTACCGCAGACTCAGAGGTCCACGGGCCAGGTAAGGTCCTGACGGGCTTTCAGTTCTGGAGACGTCTTATTTTTTTTTATTTTTAAAAAATATTTATTTATCTATTTCGCTGTGTCGGGTCTTAGTTGTGGCACGCAGGATCTGCGTGGCTGCACGCGGGATCTTTAGTTGCAGCATGCGGGATCTAGTTCCCTGACCAGGGATCGAACCCGGGCCCCCTACATTGGGAGCACAGAGCTTTAGCCACTGGACCACCAGGGAAGCCCCAGGGGAGGTTTAAAAACATTCATGCCTCACCCCCCACCCAGACCTGGATTTCACTGGCCTGGGTGTGGCCAGCTGGCCAAGCGCACCTGACACCTATGCTCCGTGGGGCACCCCACCCAGCAAGTGGGCCTCCCTCCTCGGTGCCCTCCTGAGGGGCCAGGAGGCTGCAAAGCCCCCCAAAATGGGCCTGCACCACCCAGCCCAGCGCAGCTGTCTCAGTAACAGCATCAGAGCTGTACCGCCTTATGCGTGGAGTCACTGAGCACCCGGACGCTCTTGAGGGCCGAAGCCCCGCACCTTCCAGTAAGTCTCCATCAACCAGGAAACCCAACCAGACTCCCTCCTCCCAGCCAAGGCCGCTGGGTTCTGGGTCTGTCAGACAAAGTGAGGCCCCTGGCCTTGACCGGCCCCTGGCAGCATGGCCGTGAAGGATCTGGAAGGCTCGAGCACCCGTGGCGGGGTTCAGTGGGCCCACACCAAGCACATGAACCCCCTGCCCAGGGGCGATCCCTTCAGAGCTAAGCGCCCCCAACAGCAGCCTGCCCGGCCACATCGGAGCCGGAGGTGACAGGAAAAGGCAGTGACACTGACCCTCTGTATTTAAGAACTGGGTACGTGATTCACTGTGGCCTTTTTGCGTTAATTTTGATTTTTAAGAGTATTGCGTTAAAGCAGTATTTCTCTCGATGACGGAGCTTCCTAGAGCCTGGGATGAGCGCCTTGCTCTCCTTACCCTGGCCCCAGCCCTGGCCTCTCTGTGATCTACCGTACTGATGCCTGCTCTCTGGACCTGTGGATACTCTGCTGGTCATTCTGTTGACCCGCCAAGCCCCCCCCAGCAAGTGAAGACGTCCTCTGTTCAGTCTCCAGAGCATTTATTATCACAGGGGTCCATCATGATGGTTAAAAGCTAAGTGGGGGCTTCCCTGGTGGCGCAGTGGTTGAGAGTCCACCTGCCGATGCAGGGGACGCGGGTTCGTGCCCCGGTCCGGGAAGATCCCACATGCCGTGGAGCGGCTGGGCCCGTGAGCCATGGCCGCTGAGCCTGTGCGTCCGGAGCCTGTGCTCCGCAACGGGAGAGGCCACAACAGTGAGAGGCCCGCGTACCGCAAAAAAAAAAAAAAAAGCTAAGTGGCTCCACCTCCAAGGGGCATTTTGGAAATTCAGGAAAGGCTGTTTTGGGGGTGTCTCAATGACCGTGGCGAGGGAGAGGCGCCCTTAACATTCAGTAAACAAGGGCCCACCATCACATAGACCAGCTCCACTGACCACACTGTTCCGAGTCACACACAATTTCTTTTTTCTTTCTTTCTTTTTAGTTTAATTTTTATTTTATGTTGGAGTATAGTTGACTTACAATGTTGTGTTAGTTTTAGGTGTAGAGCAAAGTGATTCAGTTATACATATACATATACCCATTCTTTTTCAGTTTCTTTTCCCATATAGGTTTTTACAGAGTATTGAGTAGAGTTCCCTGTGCTATACAGTAGGTCCTTGTTGATTATCAATTTTATATATAGTAGTGTGTATATGTTAATCCCAAACTCCTAATGTATCCCCCACACACACACCTTTTCCCCTTAGGTAACTACACACAACTTTTAAAGGTCTCACCAGACATTCAGGTACATGACCCGAGCTAGAAGCATACAGAGGGAGCCCTGAGCCTCCTTTGTGTGTATTTAGCAATTGTCGAAATTTTCAGGAAAGTGTCCACCTGTAAGTTGAAGTCCGTGTGCCTTGTTCTGTTTGGAATTTACCATCTGGGATAATCACGTCACAGACAGACACACCTGCAGGTGCTGGAGGCCCACACACCTCACCTGTGTTTACTGCGCCCTCGGCTGTGGCTGGTGTGGGGACTTCCTGCAGCTGCTACAGCAGACGGGCTGGTGTCTACATACTGAAACACAGATTATCTTATTATCAATGATTTCCCTGCTATTCCTCCTTTACGTCACAGTCGGGACATTATATTGATTTTTTTTTGAAATTATGTGTGAGATGAGTTATATCTCCTATGATTTTTATATCAAACAGTAAAGGGACGGGTCTGACGAGGGAGAACAGGTCAACCCAGTGTCCAGGCTGCCCACCAAACCGCCTGGGAGCATCACAACACGCTGGTCCCCAGGGCCTGGCCCGGGATGCTGACACACCTGGTCTGGGAAGTGACCTGGACAGGGGGTGGATGGAGAACCTGAGCAGCACAGACTGCGTCCAGTCCCAGCTTGGGTGAATTCCCTGCACGCTGCAGGCCTCAGTTTTCTCATCTGTGAAATGGGAACATCCCAGACGCACCCAGACCCAAGCACACAGACACGGGAAAGAGGCTACCTCCTTCGGCCTCATGCTCCCCTGACAGCGTGAGAGTGTCTGCGCGTCCACCTCACCGCTCCCCAGCCTGGGCACCCTCCGCACGGAACCAGCACACAGTGGGTGCTCACCAAATGTGTGTTGCCACGAAATGAGCCATGAGGAAGTGAGAGTCTCCCTTTCCTCAAGAGAGGCTAGTGGGGGCTCCCCATCCCCTTTCAGGGGGAAGTAACTCACTTACAGGTGGCCAGGCTAACCTGGCCGATGGCATGATACAATATTGAAGACACAGGACCCTCATGTAAGTAGCTGTGTGTTATCTGGGCCCCGGTGAAGCTTCATGACTCCAGGGAGGGAGGGAGGGAGCCCCACTCCCAGGAGCTATTTTCTGCAGCCCAGAACTCCCACAGGGGCTGTCAGGGCGAGAGGGAGAGATGAAGGGGCCGTGGCCCACCCGCCCAGGGCTCTGGGGGAGGCCGAGGCAGGGAGAGGGCCGGCCTGCCTTTGGGGGAAATAAGGGATCGACCCCTCCCGGGAGCGTCTATAATCTCAGTTATCGTGATGGAGGGGCAAATGGCAGCCCGCCTCCCCAAGAGAGCTCCTGGTACTTCATTAGCCTGTTGTCTTCCCAACCATCTGACTGGAAAGAAAGCCCAGGAGCTGAGTGGCTTTGAGATCCGGACCAGGAGGTAGGGGGTCGTGGGGCCTGGGGCCCCATTCCTGCCCCCCATGGCAGCCAGGCCGCCCTTGCCCCAGAAGCCCTTCCCAGCCTCACAAGGAGCAGTGCGGCTCCAGGCCCAGAAAGGGGCAAAGGGACCAAAGGACAATGGCACAGGCTCTTTTCGGGTTGTCACTGGTTTCTGAGCAGTGTGGCGGCCTGGACCCATCCCAGGTGCCGACTGTGTCTGGTACAAGGGGGAAGAGTCCTTTTCATTGTTTTGTTCGGGTATAATTCACATACGGTAAAACTCCCCCTTCTTCGTGCGCACTCCTGAGAGTCCTGACCATCGTGTGCGGTCACATGAGCATGGAGATCTAGCTCGTGCCATCACCCGCCAGCTCCCCTGTGCCCTTTGCTGTCAGCCCACCCCCGCTCCAGCTGCTGGCAGCGGTCCACTGCTTCCTGCACCTGTCGCGCGGCCATGTGAGTGGAACCGGAAAGCACGTGGCCTTTGGAGCCACGCGGCACACCCGAGGCTCGCCCTGGCGCTGCAGCCTCTTCGCTGCTCGGTAGCGCTCCGCGCAGGCATGGCCTCAGGTGATCTGTTCCCCAGACAAAGGACCTTCGGCTGTTTCTAGTTTTTGCTTAACCAAGTTCTAAAAAGTTGCTTCTCAGCTCAGAGCAGGCTTCACGGCCACCAGCTCTGGAACAGAGCCCTGGGGCCACTGTGTGCTGACATCTGGGCAATCATGAGAATCCCTGGTGGGTGGTGAGGCTTGGGGACCCCGAGCCTCCGGCTGGTACTCACCTGGGGCCATCAGACCCCCGCCGCCACACGCCCCTGCACTTGGCAAGTCAGCGTTGCTACGAGGCCACCTGGAGTCTCAGGCCTTCTACAAATGGGACCTGGGGTCCTGAGGGTGCCTGAGTGTGGGCTGTTTCCCCCTCTGCACCCCTCCCACCTCCACCACCTCCTCGCGTGAGCAGCACGCGGGGGCAGCACACAGGGGCTGTGCCCACCCTCACCCAGCCCCTCCAACTGGAAGAGGATGGAATGAATGATGTTTCCCGGCAGCCGATGAACTGAGCACGAACTCGACTCAGGTGAGGGAGGGATGCGGGGAGAGGCCCCTGTAGCCATTCCTCAGCCCCTCCGGCCAGCCGTGCATCCCTTTTCTCCCGAGGGAGGGACGGTGGGGCTGGACGGCCACTGGGTGCCTCTCCGCCGCCCTCCAGAGAAGAGATCACTCAGGCCCTGATACGATCACTGCGGGACAGACGGAAATTGGAGTGTCCCTGGTGCTTGATCGCGCCCACCGTGGCCGCGGGGTCATTAGCGGCCAGCGTAATGGCCCGCATTCAGCTCCCCTGGCAGCCCCGTGACCTTGGCGGCTCGGAGCCCATTGCCGTTTTAATGAAAAATCAGGAGTTAGGGAACGGCTGTGGCTTGGAGCGGGTAGAGAGGGGGTGGGCTCTGTGCGGCCACCCTCTGTCCATCTGTCCAGCCGACTGCAGGCCGCCCTGCTCCCACCTCTGGCCGCCCAGCCACGCTGACGCCTTCATGGTGGGGCCCGGGGACCCCCGAAGAGACCAAGATTCCCAGCGCCAGGGACCTTGGGTCCTAGCTGTGACAAGCAGCCTCGGTCCCCTAGCGGAGGGCGGGGTGGGGAGGAAGGCCGTGAACATCTGTCATGGGCGTGCGGAGAAGCCCACAGGGGTGTGTCCTCACCGCACCGGGACAAAGGGACGCTCCATCCAGCCTGGGCCAAGGTGCCCACTCTGACACCCACGCCCCGGCCCCGGTTTCCCCGTCTCCAATAGCTCGGCCCCCCTCTGGCTCCCCCAGTAAGAACCGACGGCTTCACTGAAGCACCTACTGTGTGTCTTCCCTGTCCCCAGAGCACCCCGTGACCCCAGGCTGCCATTCACCCCATTTTCAGAGGAGGAGGCTGAAGTGACGCCCCCCCAGCCAAGATCATGCAGCAAAAGGAGCACACACCGCCGGGGTGTAGACCCTCCGCCTGAGCCGGGGGTGGGCCCACTCACACCCTGAGCTGTGCCTGTGAGCTCTTTCCCAGGAGATGGGGCTCAGCACCAGGCCCCGCTCCGTCACCTCCCCGCTCTGAACCACGCCAGCCCCTATGGGCGGACAGCTCCCCCAGGCAGGGGGTGCCTAACCCAGCAGAGCACCCCCGCCCTGGTCTGTCTGCACCCACCTCCAGGCCTACATAGAATCCAAGCACCAGGGCTTCCCTGGTGGCGCAGTGGTTGAGAGTCCGCCTGCCGATGCAGGGGACGCGGGTTCGTGCCCAGGTCTGGGAGGATCCCACATGCCGCAGAGTGGCTGGGCCCGTGAGCCACAACTACTGAGCCTGCACGTCCAGAGCCTGTGCTCCGAAAGGCCGCGATAGTGAGAGGCCCGCGCACTGCGATGAAGAGTGGCCCCCGCTCGCCGCAACTAGAGAAAGCCCTCGCACAGAAACGAAGGCCCAACACAGCAAAAATTAATTAATAAACTCCTATCCCCAACATCTTCTTTAAAAAATAAAAAAATAAAAAGAATCCAAGCACCAAAGTCCAGGGCAGGGCCCAAGCTGGGGAGGCTCCCGGCCCTCCTTCCCTCACGAAAGGCGCCTCAGGTGCCCCACCCCCCTTGCAAGCACGCACAAGGCACAGCGACCCCAGGCTGACCCTGGTGTGGCCCAGGGGAGATTCCCAGCCCAGCCTTGTTCACCTGCTCCAAGCATAGCTCAGAAGGGCCACCGTCCTGATGGCTCACTACCTCCTTGTCACTCCCTGCGCGGGAATACACCTGAGCGGCTTCCTTGGGGACAGTCAGTCCCGCTCTGAGAGCAAAGAGAGAGAAAACAAAACACTCAGTGATGATGGCCGACAGGCCCGGGTCCTCCTTGGGGGCCTGGACTCCCTAAGGGCCATACGTCTGTGACACTCTAAACCCTCACAGCGGCCCCAGGAGGCAGAAGCTATCATCAGCCCCATTTTTCAGACCAGAACACGGAGGCACAGAGAGATAAAGTGACTTTCCCAAGGTCACACAGCTCCCACGCCGGGGGTCCAGGATGCAAACCCAGATAATGAGTCCCAGAATCCATGCCCTTAATCATCACACTGACCGTGAGGGTAAACGCCTCCCACCTTCCACTGCCTTGTTTGTTTTTGTTTTTTTAATAAATTTATTTATTTATTCATTTATTTTATTTATTTATTTTTGGCTGTGTTGGGTCTTCATTGCTGCGCTCACTCTTTTCTCTAGTTGCGGCGAGCGGGGGCTACTCTTCGTTGCGGCGTGCAGGCTTCTCATTGCGGTGGCTTCTCTTGTTTCACAGCACAGGCTCTAGGCGTGTGGGCTTCAGTAGTTGTGTCACACGGGCTCGGTAGTTGTGGCTCGCGGGCTCTAGAGCGCAGGCTCAGTTGTTGGGGTGCACGGGCTTAGTTGCTCCGCGGCATGTGGGATCTTCCTGGACCAGGGCTTAAACCCATGTCCCCCGCATTGGCAGGCGGATTCTTAACCACTGTGCCTAGAGTGGAATAATAGAATAATAATTCCTATTATTTCCCAGTCTTTTTTAGAAAGGCATGGAACTCTAGTCCCATTTTCCTGTTGGGAGCAATGAGGCATGAAGGGTTAAATTGGCACCTGCCACCTCCAGGGAACCTTCCTGGTCTACCAGTACTCACATTCCACATCCCTCTATATCCCTTTGGGGACCCTCACCCACACAGCATGTGCTCTCACTTCTATAAGAAAGCTTGGATGGTTTGACCCCCTCCCCCAAGATGGCGTGTCCCTGGAACCTCACCTTTGTATTCTTTCTTTCTCCTGGAAAACTGCATGCAGTAGGTACTCAAAAATGCTGACCTACTAGAGAACTTTGGGGTCGCAGTGAGACTGCACCCGACAGTGGAGCTGGAGACCAGGCACCCACCTGTTCCCTGGGGCCCAAGGGGGAAGGGAAGGCAAGGGTGGGGGAGGGGAGGGAAGTGAGCCATCACTCACTGAGGGCTCCCACAGCCCGGCTGAGCCAGCTGCTCTGCCTACATCTCCCCCGTAAGCTGCAAGAACCTCATGGCAGCTTTGAGTCAGATGGCCTCCCCACTTGAGATGAGCGAAACGAGGCTCCAATAGGGGAAATTACTTGGGAAGAGCCGGCCGCCTGCAGGAGGCGAAGTTTGAAACGGGCTGTTGACACCACGTTGCGCCAGCCCCAGGATACCTGGCGCGCGGCAGGTGTCAACAAGCATCAGAGGACAGAAAGCCTCCCTGCAGACACAGCTGGCAGCTGTCCCAGAGGGCAAGTCCAAGGCCAGGCTGCAAGGGCATCAGCTTCCCCAGCCCCATGCATGCAGGTTCAGAGCCCTGTGGGCTTGTTAATCGTCCCCCACGCAGAGGGCAGGTGCAGTTTATAAAGTGGGCCTTGGACACCCCTGCCTCCGTCCAGTAGATGAGCACAGGGCTTTGGCAGCGTCCACAGTATGTGGGCTGTATGTTTGGTCCAGAACCACCCACCTTTGACAATTTCTGCCGGGTGCCCGCAGCAACTAACAGAGTCGAGTCACCCCTTTGCCAGGGGACATACCCTCACCTGGCCAGCAGGGGCCGTCTCAGGACCCAGAGGGCAGGGGTAGCTGAGTGACATTGATCCTTCTCCATCTCCTGGCCAGGTGGTCTCTGGGTGCGAAGCCAGTGGAGGCAGGAGGCTGGGATGGGGCTGAATCTCTCGGAGGAGAGGAAGGAGTGAGCCCCCCGTGCTTGAGGGAAGCAGGGAGGAATGGGGAGTGTTTCGTCTCCTCCTGTTTTCAGAGCCTTCTTTCCAATCCAGGGCACTATGAATGGCGACCACGTCCCAGCCCGGGTCACCTGCACCCCTCTGAGAATGCCCCCGCCCCCTTCGGGCACCACCATGGTCACCTCTGGCACCCTCTCTCAGGGGCCATTCTCTGGTCCACCTCCTGGGTTAGACCCTGGAGCCCAGATTCTGCTAATGGCCAGCTCCTGAGTGGCGTTCCCTCTCTGAGCCTCAGTTTCCTCATCTGTAAAATGGGTACCTGTGCCCCAAGGTATGTCTTCTGTGAGGCGAGGCCGGTAAAGCAGTGGGTGCAGAGCCTGGCTGGAGAAATGCCCTATGGCAAGGAGCCACGATCATTAATGACGTAGCTGGGGCCTCACCCCTCACCCCACCCTCCTCCAGCCATCCATGGGCCCTGGTCCCCGGCCCACCCAGCACAAACCCACCCCGGTTCTCTTCCTGAAGCAGAACAGTGCTCACCCGCACCTCTGCTCCAAAACTTCCAAGACTTCCTGTCCACCAAGCCAGTCTCAACTCCTACTCTGCCTCCGAGGCTTCTGTGGTTGCCATGGACCCAAGGACCTCGCCCGGCCCAACCCAGGCAGCTCCCAGCGAGGGAGGCCTCCGTTTGTCCATGTGGTTGGGTTGGCTTGTGGCAGGAAGGACAACAGGCCAGAGCCTGGGGAGGGACGGACATCGCCCGTGAGCAGGACAGCTTGCCTGAGACGCAGTGAGGAGAGACCCGGGAAGTCCCGGAGATGGGGTGGGGGTGGGGTCCCCATGCAGGTGGCCCTGCTCTGTGGGTCAGAGGCCCAGGCCCGAGGAACATCCAGTAGGAACATCTCACTCACAGTAAGGGTTCCGGGGACCTTGGCCCTGCGTAAGCCCACGCATGCCAAGTTCTTCCTTGCTAAATACTTAGCCACACAGGTTTTTAGGAGAGAGCTGGCCCGAGAGTGTTCAAGCTGCATATAAATAGGGCAAAGAAAGTGGAGAGTCAGCACTTCTGGGTTTGCTTTCACCCCCGGAAAGCATTTCAGGCCCATGAATGTCGATCTCGATGTGCTCATGGGCAACATGGTGATGAAACAGGGGACAGTGTCAGGGCTTAGTTTCCAAATCCACGAGGGACGCCCATTCTAGCTGCCGAAGGCCTTGGGACCGTGTGCACAGCTGTGCGGCATCTCGAGGACCGTGGGCTCACTCAGCATCAGGACCACCACCACAGCAGCCAGCCCAGGGCCCAGGTGTCACCCCAACTCCCAGGACCTCTGGGAGGCTGACTTAGATCCAGAGCCTCGCAAGCCCGGGTCCCCAGACCGGGCTCTGGCGGTGCCAACGTCTTTTACCATCAGTGACCCACAAGAGCAGGACGTGTGATGGGCCGTTCTCTATTCTGACCTCATGTGACTTTCACTCTCTGGGGGTTTAGATGTCCTTTGTTTTATGAACTCGTGGTGACAGCGGGTGGAAGTTGGGTGTTTGTTTTGTTTCTTTGAGGGTCTTGACTCAGTAAAGGAAGAAGTGAGCCACTGTTCGATCCCAGATGGCTGTCTGCACTTTGTTCTGGGTGCTGAGGGATTCAAGCCCTAGAAAGCAGCGTGTTCTGGGCCATCCCGGGTATCTCACCTGCCACCACCACACCAGCTCCTATTTTGACGTGAGCAGGGCAGAATTTCCACCCTAAGGAGGGAGATGGATGTCTCCTAAGTAAATAAAGAATGTGGTTTCTGGTGAGTGTGGTGGATGTCACACAGCAAACAAGCAGGGGCAGGGACTGAGAACGGCAGGGAGGGGTGGGCCCCTTGAGCTGAGGGAGGGAGGGAGCGGCTCCTGTGGGGGAACAGCAGGTGCAAAGGCCCTGGGGTGGGATGCAGGGGCATGGTTGGGCAGAGGGTGCACAGAGAGCAGTGTCTCAGGGTGGCCACCAGGGAGCGGCAGGGCCAGTGGGGCCTGACAGACAATGATGCTGTCATTTAAGGGGCGGGCGGACACGGGGAAGAGCGGGCTTCTGGCTTGGACACGCCAATTATGAGCTGCTAGGTAATCTCACAATCAAGGTTGTAAGAGATACGGGACTTTCCTGGTGGTCCAGTGGTTAAGACTCCACGCTTCAAATGCAGGGAGCGTGGGTTCGATCCCTGGTTGGGGAAATAGAATCCCACATGCTGTGTGGCAGAGCCAAAATATTTTTTTAATTTTTTTTAATTTTTAAAAAGAAAAAAAAAGGTTGTAAGAGGTTGACACGTTGAGGCGTTGAGTGGGTGGCTGGATGAACACAGTTCTGGATCTCAGGGTGGACTGGTGCCCAGAAGCCATCCCCATATGGATGGCATTTAAAGGGCTGGGAGATGTCCTGGGGGAGGGGCCTAGATGGGGCTGAGTCCCGGTGCTCCCAGGGGGGAAAGAGCCAGAAGGACCAGCCCAGGAGACGGAGAAGGCCCTGCCCAGAGGGAGGAGAAGGGCAGGTGGGGCCAGTGCTTCGGCCCGGAAGGCTGAGAATGAGAGAATTTCTGAGGACGGACTCGTTGATTGAAGCCGGAAGTGAGGAGAATTTTGCAAAGAGATGCAGGGAGGGGAGTGAGCTCGGTGGCAGGTTGCTAGGACTGAGCCCACATGCAGGGAAGCTGATGACCAGGCAAGAGTGAGGGTGGCTTTGGACCTGTCCTGCCCCAACCCTGAGACCAGGTGCGTTTTGGTGCCTAGACTCACCCAACCGTTCCCCCTGAGCTGTGTGCCTCCCTCTGCTGAAGCCCCCATTGCTCCCCAGTGCCCTCAGGTGAAGTCCAGCCCCCATCCTTCCCCAGGAGACCTGCGCTCAGGCCTCGACCTTCTAAAGCCCCTCCAGGACGCCAGCCCCCCTCCCCTGGGAGGGGGCAGGTCAGGCTCACTCCTCACTGGGGTCCACTCACCTCTGCCCACCCCAGACCTCCAGCTCCTAGAGGCCTCAACCGTGTGTCCAGCCCGGCTGTGAGCACCGAGACACGGCCGCAGAGCCAGAGCGCATGACAACTGGGGGAGACTGCTGGGGTCAGCCGGGCCAGCCACATGCCCTTCGACCTCCCACCTCTCCTTTTCCTCTCTGCTCTCATTGCCCAGCTTCCACTTGGATGCCCCCCACGACGGGGTGCTCAGCACCATGCAAGGCAGCCGTGTCCACGCTCTGGTTATTCCCTCCTGGTGTTGGGTCTAGGCTAGAGCAGGGAACCGGGGCCGACAGGGCCAGCGGTGGGGCGCACTCCCCAGCTCGGGGTCCCCGCCACTTCTTTGCCTCCACGACACCTGTACACACGTCTCGTTGCCTGTTCACAGACAGAAGATGGACCCACTGCTGACCCAGCTCTCAGACATGTTACAGTGACACACACCTTTTCATTCGGACCCATTATTGTAACCTGCTGGAAATAAAGCATCTTTCGCCCCGAGACAGAGTCACACGGGCGTTCCCAAATTCCCTTTTTTGCACGGCCCTCGGAATCCTGCCCACCGTTCATACCCATCATCCGGGAGAAAAATAATGTCGTTTCTATGATGCGCACCCTCTCCACGGATGGCGCTATAAACATGGAGAGATGCCACTGAGGGCAGCACGGCTGTGCGAGTGATGTCATCTTGCGGGGTCGCCTAGCAACCCAGCAACGTTCGGGAGGCGCTAACTCTTGGGCAGGGTAAAGTCACATTTCTGCATTCAGATAATCGCCTTCCTGGCAACTCCACCAAGATGATCTCATTTTATTCATGATTCTTTGATGTGAAATGCACTTTTAGCTCTAAGAGAACACAAAGATTTAATTCAAAATCCGCTATTGCTTTATGTTTCCAGGGTGTCGTGTTAACATGGCGTCCACGCAAATAACCATGGTAACACATGGGTAATTAGTATAGGCAGCGCACGGCATCAATACAGAGCCAGGGCCGGCTCCCAGTCAGTGGGGATTATAGCACGTCATTACTGGAGTGATTACCTGCAGTAACACACAAATTGAACTAAACGGTCAATTGAAGTAAAGTGAATGGCTTTTTATTCTAGTCCCTAAATAATGCGTCTGCTTGCCTGAGTAGTTCAAAGTAAATAAAACTCTCAAATTGATGGCCTCTCCCCCGCCTCGCCCTGGTAGAGAATTGGGCTTCCTTCCAGACAGGTATTCCTGGGCGCCCCCTGCCGATCCACCAGCTTCCCCATCTCCTAATGGGCACCCCTGAGAGAGGGGCACCCCCGGCCCCCTGTCTCTGCAGTGCCCTGGACCTTATTTTAAAAGTCCTGAGGCCTCACACAGCTGTCTTACTCATCCCCCAAGGGAAGAGGGCACAGAACTTTCCAGATAGAGGATGGGGTGAAAAGGCAACGGCCTTCCTCCCAGGGATGTTTTCTTGCCCCTCTGGTAGGTGGGGCAGAATCGCTGGCTTCCTGTTACAGGATGTAAGGGGGGGAGGGTGGGTCAAAGGTTACTTCTGCCTTTATTAACAGAGCGTTTCTCAAATTCCATAAACTTAGCAAATCTTCAAACAGGAAGTCACCCTGGACCCCTGAAAGGGACCTCCGGGGCACGCACACTCCGAGTTGGAGATGCCTCGCCTTCCTTTTGGAGAAGCAGGGAACGCCCGCAAGCGGTCCTCAGAGAGCGAGACTTGTGCGGCCAGATGCCCAGCGGTGGATGAAAGGGGACCAACTCGGTCTTATTCCAGGCATTACCCACCGACAGAGGCAGAACCAGACAATGGTGAGCAGGCTGGGGGAGTCTGGGCTCAAAACACCCAGAACCCCATTTGATGGAGGTGGATTTGTCTCTCCAGCAGCTCTGGCACCAAGGGCCAGCCTTCCGGACGATGGCCATTGCCCTGCAAGGCCACCAAATGCCACCAAGGCAAAGATGGGGTGCAGGGGGGAGCTTGAAGGGGGAAACCTGGCTGGGGGTCTTCTCTCAGGAGTGATATTTAAGCTGCGGTCAGGGAGACTGACCAGGAGACCCTCAGTCTGAGGGCAACTGAAAGAAGGCCACTGATCTTATCACTGTCTCGACATGCCACCCATGCCAAAATTCGTAAAGGCAGAGACACATGTAGAGGGAAGAAAAACGTGACTTCAAAACCCACGGCCATGTCTGCATCTCAGGGTCGGAGGGGGCAGATTCACCACAGGGGAAAGTGGCTGTGTTTCTCAGGAAACATTCTAAAAGGCTTTGGTTTCCAGAGCCAGACCACCCTATCTACTCTGGTTTGGAGAAGCCAAGACAGTCAAAGGGAGCGAATCGCACTCCAAAACAAAGGGTGCACGAAAATAGCTCATGGGTGCACCCTTCTCCCATCCTACTGCTCCAGTGATAAAAGCCACGCAAAGGAGGTGACCCAACACACATGGTGGGCTAAAAACGCGGTAACCTCTCCAGAAATGAGGGACACAAACTCAGGGTGGGGCATCCGGACTCTTGGCAGTCCCTGCAGGGAGCAGGCACCTCGGTCCATGTGGGGCCCGACACAGGTCTGTAGAAGGAGACAAGAACAGAGCAGGGCAGCTCCCACACAAGGTTGCCCTGTAGAGGGGCTGCGTGCCATGGAGATGGGAGTGAGGGAGGCAGAGGGAGGCTGATGCCAGAGCTCAAGGGGAGAAGCCCAGCCAAGCTGCCTTCTGCCTCCAGGACTGGATCTGCTTGACCCCTGTGTCGCAACCCTCCATAAACATCACCTCAAGACCTGGTTCTGGACTAGGGGCGAGGGGCTGGTAGACAAACACAAAGCTGGTCAGGGCTGGTCAGTGAGGAAGAGAGTGTGAAAGTAAAACCCCAAGTCCTCCAACTCAAAATGAGCCTCCAAACTAATGTTTGAAAAACACGGGAAGAAATGGGAGAAAGCAGAAATTAAGTCTGTATAGCAGTCTGACAAAGACTCTAAGATAACGATGCTTGGGTTCTACAAAGACACAAACAGATGTCTAACATCCATTTAAGATGGACAAGGTGCCTATACATTTGAAAAATACATGAAGTTAGATGAAATGGGCAAATTTCTTTAAATTAATTAATAAAATAATTCATCAGAACAAAACAACTCAAGAAGAAATAGAAAATAATAGAAATAGAAATACTGAGTGGTCCTATGACCATTACATGAATTTAGCCAGCTAAAAGAAAAACAGGGCTTCCCTGGTGGCACAGTGGTTAAGAATCCACCTGCCAATGCAGGGGACATGGGTTTGAGCCCTGGTCTGGGAAGATCCCACATGCCGTGGAGCAACTAAGCCCGTGCGCCACAACTACGGGACCTGTGCTCTACAGCCCACGAGCCACAACTGCTGAGCCTGCAAGCCACAACTACTGAGCCCGTGCGCCACAACTACTGAAGCCCACGCACCTAGAGCCCTTGCTCTGCAACAAGAGAAACCACCACAATGAGAAGCCCGCGCACCGCTACAAAGAGTAGCCGCCCCCTCGCCACAACTAGAGAAAGCCTGCGCACAGCAGCAAAGACCCAACATAGCCAAAAATAAATAAATAAAATTTTTAAAATTTAAAAATATGTATTAAAAAAATTTTTTTAAATAAAAAAACAAAAAAAACCACCTTCCTAAATAGGGAAACTCCGGTCATGTTGAATGCAAACAGAAGAAGTTTTATATCTTCCTTTCCAATCCGTGTATGTATTTTTTTCCTTGCCTTATTCTACTGGCAATACTTATTCCAGTACAGTACTGAATAGGAGTAATGACACTGCATACCCTCGCTTTGGTCCTCATCTTAGAGGGAAACCGTTCAGTATTTCACCATTAATTATGATGTTAGGTATAGGGTTTTTGTAGACACCTTTTGTGAGATTGAAGAAATTCCCTTCTCTTTCTGATTTGCTGAAAGTTTTTTTCATGAATAGATGTTGAGCTTATCAATGTTTCTTTTTACATCTGTTGAAATATGGTTTTTCTTCTTTAATCTGTTGATATGGCGAATTCTATTGATTACTTTTTGAATGTGGAACCAGACTTGCATTCCTAGGATCAATCCCATTGGTCATGATAGATTATCCTTTCGGGATATTGCTGGATTTGAATTGATAATATTTTATTAAGAAGTTTTATGTCCAATTTCATGAAAGATATTGGTCTATAGTTTTCTTTTCTTGTAATGTCTTTGTCGGGTTTTGGTATCAGGGTAATGCTGATTTCATAAAAAGAAGTTGGTAGTTGTTCCCTCCTTTTCTATTTTCTGGAAGAGATTGTGTATGATTGGTATTATTTCTTTTTTAAGTGTTTGGTAGAATTTGCCAGAAAACTCCTCTAGGTCTGGAGGTTGTCGTTGTTGTTGGAAGGTTTGTTTTGTTTTTAATATTTATTTATTTTGGCCGTGCCAGGTCTTAGTTGCGGCATGCAGGATCTTCAGCATGCAGGTTATTCGTTGCAGCATGCAGGCTTCTTAGTTGCAGCATGTGGACTCTTAGTTGCGGCATGCAGGCGGGATCTAGTTCCCCAACTAGATCCCCAAGAGGGATCAAACCCAGGCACCCTGCACTGGGAACATGGAGTCTTACCTTCCGGACCACCAGGGAAGTCCCTGTTGGAAGGTTTTTAACATCAAACTCCTTAGTATTAATGGGACTTTAACACATATATCAGCCTGTTTTTTCTTGTGTGAGCTTTGATAGCTTACGTCTCTCGAGGAATTTGTCTACTTCATCCAAGTTGTAGACTCTGTGGGTATAAAATTGCTTGTAACATTCTTCATTATCCTTTTTAATATCTATAGGATCTGTAGTGATGTCCCCTTTTCCATTCTTGGTCTTGGTAATTTGTGCCTTCTGTCTTTTTTCTTGGTCCGTCTAACTAGAGATTTGTCAATTATGTATAATCTTTTTGTAGAGGCAACTTCGGTTTCATTCACTATTTTTTCCTGTTGCCTTTCTGTTTTCTGTCTCATTGATTACTGTTTCCTTCCTTCTGTTTGCTTTGAATTTGCCTCTTTTTCTAGTTTCTTAAGGTGGAAGCTTGGATCACTGATTTTCTTTTTTAATATAAGCATTTAACTCTAAGTGTTCCTTTAAGAAAATTTTCTAAATAAATACATTTTCTAAATAAATATTTAAATTTTCCTTAAATAAATTTAAGCTATAAATTTTCCTGTAAACATTGTTTTAGCTACATCACACAAAGTTGATCTGTTGTGTTTTAATTTTCATTCAATCCAAAATACTTGGTCATCTCCCTTGCCCGTAACCACTCCCCTAGACGAGCTGTGTGGCCCTGGGTGAATGGGGTCATCAGGAGAGTTGGGTAACACCTAAGCAGAGGATTACCGTCTGGGACTCTGGAAGTCCACATCCAGCATCCTGGCTAAGACTCCACATTGCCCTGGGCCAATCCCAAAAGTGCTGTTCAAAGGAGAGAAAATGAGTGAGGATTCATCAGGCCTTCTCAGATACCCTGTTCCAGCTCAGCCCTTCCCTGGCTTCGCACCTGGTGCAGCATCAGGACCTCAGCCTTTCTGATGCTCTGGCAGCAGCTGGTACCCAAGGGCCACTAACTCATGCTCCAGGATGAGGGACTTCTCACCCCTGTGGCTCCTTATCCACCAGCCCAAACACATATGATGCTAGCAGTCAAGAAGCCCTCACTATACACCAGGGACGGTAGGCTAGCAGTCCCCAAACATTATCTCCCAAGTTTGCAATATTCCTTTCAAAGTAGGGAGAATTATTATTCTTTTTGCATATTCTTTATGGTCACCTGGCCAGCAGGGGCCTGTGTCAGAGCAGAAGCTGCAGGTCTTGACTGTTTGGTTCGTGGAGATCTCCTGAGACCATCTAGTTCCCCAGGATAGCTCAGACGTACCCTGCCCACTGGCTCCATATTTCTTTCCTTCCAGTCTAGAACCTAGGTGGGTGTTTGTATTTTGGAATCGAGGGCATGGATGTTTTTAAGGAGAAATGCCAAGTCTTGAACTGGCAGCTTCACCCTGCAGCCAGCTGGGACCCAGGCATAGGCACGGACATAGACACCCAACTTGGGGTCTGGCTCTGTCCCACCAGCCGAGCCCCTCCCAGGCCAGGATGTTCCATGGTGTCCCTGCCGAGTGTCTCACACCACGCTCACCTCCAGGACCCTCCTGTTTCTCCCCCATGCAAGGCAGGTGTTACCGACCAGGGTTCTTGGCCTCCTTAATCAATAGAAACTGATCAGAGGCCAGACAAGAAATTCAGGCGAGGCTGTACTGGGGCCGCAGCACGAACAAGTAACAGGTTCCCTTACTCGCTGAGCTGGCCGTGGTGGTGGGGCGTCTGGTTCCCTATATGGGATGAGGGTAGGGGTGTGTCCAGAGGACGGGCCGGAGGCGTGGCTTAGGAGGTCTGCCCACCCCCTTGGTGGTGGTGAGTGCAGGGGGCATGCTCAGTGCCCTGCTTTTGCTCCCACCCCCCTGCTTTTGCTCCCGGCTCTTCAGAAGTGGCAGTTGGGCTTTTTGATCTCTTTGTATCTTTTGTCCAGAATTTGCCCCAACTGTGCATGCACGCAGTTATTTTTAGTCCCTTATAGTTTCTTTGTATTTTGTTGCTCCAGGGGAGGTGTGTCCAGGTGCAAGCACTGCAGCAAAGGGTCCCAGGTCCCAGCCTGTCTCAAAGGGAAGAGAAGGAAACTCAGAGACACAGAGAGAGCAAGCACATGGGGACCTGCCTCAGGGTGCAAAGTGAACCCAGAGTGGCCACGGGTGGACAGAGTCCTCGGCCTCGGCCTTCACCCCAACCTGTCAGCACGCTGGAGCCAAGTTTGCCTTTCCCACCGGCTGCAGGTGCGCAACCCAACGCCCTGGCAGGGGAAGTGGCTGTGGGGGCCTGGGGGCCTTTGCCCACCCCGCACACTCTGTAGACCTCGTGCACAGCAGCCCCCTTCGGCCCCCCTTCTTGCTGCACCTGGAACAGTCCTCATAATGTTCCCTGTTTCTCCAAGATGCAAAAATTGCAAGTGGCACCCGTGTTCTTGTACCAAATTAGCCACACTTAACTCAAGTGCCCGCCGCCCACCCACTTGCTGCCCGTCTGCCACTCGCCTACCGCTCGCCTGCCTGCCCAGCCATGCGCCGAGCCCACAGTGGGCCTGACTCACTCGCCTGATGCCACTCGGAGTTCACGAGCAGTGGGTAACACTCACCCCCCACACACCCTTGTGATTACCAGGCCACGATTACTGGGCGCCAGGCCAGGCTCAGCTTAGCTGCTGTGTGACTTGGGGCAGTATGCGCCCCCTCTCTGGGCCTGCTTCCCCTCCGCGGAGCAGAGGTTTGGGGTAAGCCAGACCTCTGAGCACAGACGTGACGCAACAGCAGAGACGCAGCAGCCCGGAGCCCCTCTGCGTGTCCTCTCCACAGCCCACCTCACAGCAAGACCCTGCCAGCAGCTCCTTCTCCTACAGAGGGACTGTCCCCACCCCGGAGATCCCCTGATGGCACTGAGGGCGTGGCAGAAGTCTTGCTGGTTGGGGCCAAGCCATGGAGAGGGTGGAAGATTAAGGCAATGGATTTGGGGGTTTGGGGAGGAGACCGAGCTCAGTTCCCTCCCCATCACTCTCTGGCTGTGTGACCTTGAGCAAGTCTCTTACCCTTTCTGAGTTTTGGTTTCCTCTTCCTACAACATGGGGACAATAATCCCCACTTCGCTGGGTATTAAAGAGCCACTGTGTCTAAAGGAGGTGGCACAGTGCCTGGCACCATCGCAGGTTCCGGGTGTTTGTTGAATGACTGAATGAAAGAATGAATGTGTGTGTGCCTGTGTGCTGGCTGACAGTGCTCTGCATACTCTGTGCAATGGAGCTGATGGCCTCAGTCTCTGGGGTGCCTCCTGGGGAAGGGACCTGAGACCCAGGGTGTGGCTGCACGGAGAGCACTGGATTGAGAGTCCAGAGCCTGAGTCTGGTCTCCTCCCACCCGTGACTCCCGCCTCCTCTGAGCCTGTTTCTGCACCTGTTTACCCCAGACACTCACTCCTGGTGAGGACAGCTCAGAGGGGTGGGGGAGTCAAGTTCTCAGCAAAGGGAGGCTAGTCGGGGGTGTTATCTCCTTCCTACCTGGCACAGCAGAGATGATTCAGAGAGGCTCTTCTAAAATCTACGTTTCAGACTTCCCTTGTGGCACGGTGGTTAAGAATCTGCCTGCCAACGCAGGGGATGCGGGTTCGAGCCCTGGTCCAGGAAGATCCCACATGCCACGGAGCAACTAAGCCCGTGCGTCACAACTACTGAGCCTGCGCTCTAGAGCCCGGGAGCCACAACTACTGAAGCCCTCGAGCCACAACTATGGAAGCCCGTGCCCCTAGAGCGCGTGCTCTGCAACAAGAGAAGCCACCGCAATGAGAAGCCGGCGCACCACAACGAAGAGTAGACCCCGCTCACCGCAACTAGAGAAAGCCCGCGCGCAGCAACGAAGACCCAACGCAGCCAAAAATTAATAAATAAATAAAATCTACGTTTTGTTACCTTTCAAAAATTGTACAGGAAAAGTATGTAAAATCTCGGAGAGCTGGAGACTTACCAGTTGTGCCCTTGACTGTATATGAGCTAAACCTCAACTTTTTCAATAGCTTTCAAATAAAAACAGTAATACAGCTCACTGGACAAAAATCCATCAGTACAGTAATAAATAAACGTTGCACCCCATCCAGTTTCCATTCCCCAGGGGTAACCGGTGTCAGAGGGCATCAGGGAGGCAGGCTTAGAACTGGGGGCTCTTGGGGGGCTGGGGGCAGGTACACACTGGGTCGCCTTGTGTTGTCCCCACTGTGAGACATTAGGGACTTGCAGGCGCTGCTCAGGCCTCCAGGACCCAGAAAGTCCCGAAAATGGGTGCAGGCAGGCAGAGGAAGCGGAGGACCGCTGAGCTGGGAAAGGAGAGGCCGGAGTGCCTGAGCCTGACAGCGGCCCTGGGAGCCTTCCTTCCCCGCGCAGGCAGCCTTTACCACTGTATGCGTGTTCCTTGTACGTTAAGTTCAAGTCGAGAGGAAGACCTCTGCCCAGGCAGCTCCTCGGGGCCGAGGGGGGGGTAACGGGAACCCTCAGGTTCTTGGGCCACGGACCCCCTGATTCCAGGAAGGCCCCAGAAGCTCCCCTGCTGAGAGAAAAGGTGCATTACCCCTGGTTCTGGGCTCTCCACCCATCGGGGACCCTCGAGAACCAGTGGACTTCAGACTAATGGAAAACAGGACGGCAGAAGCCGCCTTGGGCCCTCAAGTGCGGTAGCCAAGGGCTCGAATCCTCTTGGTCCCTGGCCCTTCTCTTCAATGAAGAGCGGAGTGGGGAGGTAGGGGGGCTTCCAGGCGACACGGGAGGAGGGAACACAGCCACGGGGGAGATGGCTGGGGTGCACTGGTGCCACTGGCCTGCTTCTGTGGAAGCTTCTGGGGCAATGCCACACACAGCAAATGACGAAGGGCACTGCGGGGGGTAGAAGAAGCACTAGCCTCTGTCTTGACCTTGCCCATCACGGGCCCTCCGTCTGCCTCTGAGCCTCCCTCCAACCCCCACTCCTCCTGCTTCCCCGGCCCACCTGGGCCAGGCCACGCCACCCTCGGGTACCCGGCCCCACAGCCTCCAGCCCCCGCCTGCAGCCCAGGCCCCTTGCCCCTCACCCTGGCCCGGTTCCTTGCCCCGCGTAACTCACACTCAAGCTTCAGGAGACGCCTCCTCTTGGAAGCCTGCAGGGATGCTCCACAGACCCGGAACTTGTGCGAGCTCAGCCCTCCCTCAGTCCCGTCACCATGTGCTCTCTCATCTGTCCCGACAGCCACCTCGGGCACGACCGACACGTGTGTCCCCTGGACACAGGTCAGTGCTCAGGAAACATCTGGTGAGTGAGAGGCTGAGGGTGGGGAAGGCGTGGAGTCCCCAGTGGCAAGCGCCCCTCCCCCAACCTCCACACTGCCTCTCACACTGTTTGACTCGAGTTGAGATTCCTAGCTTCGTGGGTTCCCGCTGGGCCCAGGGCCCCGCAGCTCCCGACACGCAGGGGCCAAGGAGGCAGGGCCTGGGGGAAGCCGGGGGGGGGGCGAGGGGCCCCTCTCTGTCAGCAGAAAAGGGCCTCCAGGAGCAAGACAGGACCCCAGATCTCAAGCTCCCGGGGCTCCTCCAGAGCCCAGCGCCTGGCAAGCCCTCAGAGACGCCACCAGATTGTTCGGAAGCCAGGGCCTGAGGGCACAGCTGAAGTCAGCCTTGGGAAGGCGGATGGAGCAGGAGTGAGACGGAGGGAGTGCTGGCTTTCGGGGTCTGGAGGGCAAAGGGGAGGGGCTTGAGCTCTACTAGAGGGCACTGGTCGGGGAGGCATGTCAGGGATTCCAGCTGGATTCCAATGGGAATAATAATAACAATAACAACGAAGATAATAGTAATCCCCAACACCTGGCCGCTGGCCCTGCTCTCGGTCCCTCAAAGGCCCCAGAGCCCCCGCGGTCAGGGTGCAGGAGGCCTGCCTGGAGCTGACCGAAGCTGGAATTCTGGCCTTGAACTTGGGTTCTCTCTGCACAAGCCTCCTTCCTGCCCTCAACAACAGAGTCGCCAGCCCGCCCAACCCTCCCCAACCCCGTGCTGGGCACTGGGCCGGCCCCTCATCTGTGAAGGGAGGACCCACTAGCCCCCTGACTTGTGGTCACCAGGACTAAACGGGGCGCCCACACTTGGAAGGCCAAGGCCACTGTGGTCCAGAGCCGCACCGTCCACCACGGCCCACTGGCCACGCTGGCCACTGAGCACATGCTACAGGCCGGCCCGAAGAAAGATGCTGCGACGCGAAACGCGGCCCTGCCCGCAGAGACTCAGCCCAAACAGCAGATGCACCGATCGCTGTTTCCTAGTCATTACGTGTTGACATGACCGTCTGTGGGGTACGTTATGTTACACAAAACATTACTGAAGCTAATTTCACCAGTTTATGTTTTTTCATGCAGCTGCTGGAAATTTAAAACCACGTTTTACCACATTTGCAACTTGCATCCTGGGTCCCGTGGTGCCTCCGCTGCAGAGACAAGGAGCGCAGAGGCTGGAGGCACCCTGAGGGCTGAGTTGGTGCCGGCAGAAGACCAGGCCGAGGGACGGGACCAGCGTGTGGGAGACGGCTGGGAGGGCACCAAACAGGTCCTGGTCACAGCAAAGGGGTGACTGCGTGAAGCAGCTTCCTGGGCTCTGGGCCTTCAACCCCACTGTCTGCGGGGCCAGTGTCCCTGTGCCTGGTCCCTGGTTTCCAGTCTCCCTGCTTCGGGCTCTCACCCTGCTGGCCTCTGATGGTCAAGCCGAGCCCAGCAAGGCCTTTGGGTCCTGCACCCCCTGTTCTGAAGGCCTGCTCTGCAGGGATGCAGGAAAGAAGGAGGGAGAGAGGACCCAAGTGCCAGGGTCCAGGCCACCCCACCGGCTGCTGCTGCAAGGTCAGCAGTGCCCCCCTCCGTTGCCACCCCTCCACAGACCGCCAGAAACCAACCAATGACACTTGCCTCCCCGATCCCTCGACCCCATCGCACCTCCTGTGTTTTCCCCTCCCCTGAGCGCCTCTCCCCCTCTCCCTCTCCCTCTCTCTCTCTTCTTCTCCCTGCCAACCCCCTCCCGCCAATAGCGCTGGTGGAGAGGGAACAGCAGCCCGTGCACAGTAACAAATCTTCTGCGTTACCCCCTCCTTTATTTACACCGGGCGCACAGTAGCAATTCAGTCTGAAGAAGTGCCATGTTTTCGGAGGCATGCAGCCCGAGAAATTGATGTTTGTGTTAATCAATCTTGTAGCAGCCTGTGGGGCTTGGAGACGCACGACACCAGAGAATTCTTCTATTGATTAATTGGACTCTGAGCGGGGAGGAATGGGGAGAAAATCAAACACTCTGAGTGCCTTAAAGCTTTGGAGACTAGTGGGGTTCTGTCTGCCCGCCCCTGCCCAGCCTGAGGTGTGTTTGGGGGGCCCTGGGCTCTGGCCCTTCTAACTTCCTCCTGGCTCGGCATCCAGCAACAGCTGGGGGCCAGGACTCCTGGCTCCAGGGCCAGCTCTGCCTGACCCCCTGTAGGTCTTTGGGGTGACCTCTTTCCTGTCTGAGAATGCTGGGCCAGGGGACATCACTGCCTCACATGCCACCCTCTCACTGCCCACATGGCTGGGTCTAACCCCTCCAGAGGCTCCAGGGCCTCCATGCTGAGTGGTCCCCATGTGGCCCCTTGGCCAGTGCAGACAGGGCCTGGGCTCTGGACAAGTGTGGCTTTGTGTGGCGGTGAGGGGGACCAGAGCCCCAACACTGGGCTTCCCGTGGCCTCCTCCCAGAACCTCCTGATGGAAAGCCTCTGGGCTGGCCCGGAGCTGCCCGTCTGCTGTCTGGGCTGGTGGAAATGAGGCAGGCGCTCAGGTATTAGAACCAGCCTGCGCCCATCCGAGACAGGCCAGCCGTCAATCCAGACCCACTCTTCCTGGGCACTCCTCCTCCAGGGCACTCCTCCTGGGTTCAGTGATCCAAAGCCCAGACACTCTGCGACGGTTCCAGGAGCATCAGTTGGCCTCTTTCCCAGGGCCTGAGAGAACCAGGAAGTGGCAGGTGAAAAGTGCAGGGAAGTGTCGAGGTGCTCTGCACTGGTAGGATGCCCGTGGGGCTGACACAGAACCAGAGTCTGCCTGCTTCTCACTGATGGCGAGGGGCGCAGACCCATCTTACAGAGGGGAACACTGAGGCTGAGCTGGAGGAGGACGGCCAGGACTGGAAAACAGGCCTCAGGGCCCCAGGGCCAGGGCTCTATTCCGAGGTCCCTCGTCCCCAGGAGTCCAGGGACCTGGTGCCAGGGCCCCAATCTCATCACCCAGGGAGGTTACAGGGACGTGTGAGGTGGGCCCACTCTAGGGCATCCTTGGGAGGTTGGCCATCTGACCACTTCTCGGTTGGCTGGAGGTTTATTTGGGAGGCAGGGTACTTGCCCCAACAGGCGCGTCAGGAGAGCGTGAAATCACCCCTTCCTCCCCAGGCTGGGAGCCTCATGGGAATCATTAATGTAAAAGCAATCACAACGTGAAACCAATTCTACACTTCTCTCTTCTGTCGTCACCAGCATTGACTGGGCACCAGCTGTCTGCCAGCGACTGTATTCTCACCGTCTGATGGGACCCTTGCCATCAAGACCCTAGGCTGGAGGCGTCTTCCCCATCTCATGGGGGCAAAACCTGGAGCTGTGAGCCTGACCACACCTGAGTGGCAAGAGGGTGTCTGTTTCCAACACAGTCAAGTGATGGGGCAGAGACAGCCCTGGTGGGGTGTGGGGCAGGGCGGCAGGGATCCAGGCCTACCAAGGCTCCCACCGGCTCTGTGACTTTGGGCATCTTGACCCCATCGCCAGGCCTCAGCTTCCCCATCTGTAAAGTGGGTCTGAAGAGAGACACAGGCAGTGGCCCCCAACCAGGGCATGGTGCTGGGAAGCCTGTCGGCCAAGCAGCCTTTGTCCGGAGCAAACGCGACCTCTACCTGACACGACAGAACGTGCTGGACACGGCTCAAGGACTCCTGTCTTCGCCCACATCGGGGGAGCCGCCGGATGCTGAGGGGAAGCCTGGGTGCCTTGGACACCCATGTGCTGCCCTCGGCCCACCCTCCCTTTGCTTGCTGCCTCCCACCCTCCCCCCGCCCCCCGCTGGCAGGGCTCTCGCATGACGGGAGGGCTGAGGGCTCAGGGAGGGGCCCGGCCCCTTCGGCACTCTGCACTGAAAAGGAAGTGGATTTTAAGGATGGTCAAAAGGCGTTTTTTTAACTGCTAATTGGGTGAGTCTCGCTGCGCTCCCCAACACATGCTTGCACGCACACCCACACCCGTTCACATATCTTTGATTTTCCAACAAACAAACAAAGCGTAATCTCTGTTACTGCACAGAATGTTCTGTTTAGGTTGACAGGAGCCAAAAGGGATGACCCCAAACTGTCCCACCACGAAATGCGTTTCCAGGAACAGTTCGATGGCATGGGCACGTCCCCACCCCGCCCCGGCAGAAAGCCCCCAGTAGCGCGGGCTCCAGTCTCAGAGAACAGCGCTCCCTTCCCGCCGTAGCTTCACAGTGACGGCGCCCGGCCAGGGGCTGCCCCCTCCCCAAGGGCCCCCCACCCAGCGCACGCCAGCGTGACCACCATCAAGGAAAGAGCAACTTGAACGGATCCAGAAAAGTGTTAACGTTCAAACTCCAAAGACAAATTACAGACAGAGCCAAAGGGCAAAAAAGACAAACTTGGAGAAGCACTTGCTGTACATATCGCTGGAGAAGATTTTCTATTATTATTATTAGTCTAGAAAAGGGTCCTACAAGCACGTAACGAAGATGGTTATCCGATCGGGTAAAAAACGGGCAAAGGGGGCTTCCCTGGTGGCGCAGCGGTCGGGAGTCCGCCTGCCGATGCAGGGGACGCATGTTCGGGCCCCAGTCCGGGAGGATCCCACATGCCGCGGAGCGGCTGGGCCCGTGAGCCATGGCCGCTGAGTCTACGCGTCCGGAGCCTGTGCTCCGCAACGGGAGAGGCCACAACAGTGAGAGGTCCGCGTACCGCACACACAAAAAAACAACAACAACAAAAAAAACGGGCAAAGGACAGGAACACCAATTCACTTATAGTCAATAAGCACTTCAAAGTGTTTCACTCCACAAAATTCAAAAGTTAAAAGAAAGAAGACATCTCTTTACCCCTCATGAATTGGCAGTGATTGTTCTGTTAATACCTAAAATTAATGAGATGGAGGGAAAAGGTACTCAGTTTCCCCGTTTATTGTCCTGGAAGGAAACAGGGCAATTTTCACACACACAGACACACACACACACACACACACACACACACACACGAAAGGCACAAAGACCTACACCAAAATGCTGTGGTCTCTAGGTGGTAGAACTGATTCTCTCTTTTTCACTTTTCTATTCTTTCTGTTTCATTTTTTGTATACTGAATATCTGAGGGGTTTTTTCCCAACTAAATGCTAAAATTTCCCTCTTTTCCAAAGCTCTCCTCAGAGCCCAGAAATGGGCCACAGAAAGGCACCTGGCCTGGAACCGACCGCGTGATCTTCAGCAGGTCACAGGGCCTCAGAGCTCACCTGGGAAGGGGGTGACACCTGACTCCCCCCACCCCAGGGTCTCTGAGGGTGAAACTGGAGGGAGCTGTGGCCACGTCAGCAGCAGTGGCCTTTGAAACCACCAGGTGACTGGCCGCCTTCGCAGCGCGGGAACTGATAGAGTCTGTCTTCAGGACCTGGCACTGGAATCTCGCGCCTCATCCCCGGCACGTGAGCCGGACCTGGTGGGCAGGCGGCCACTCTGTCCGTTGCTCCCACATCGCAGCTGGAAAGGCAGGGGGACCCTGCTGGAGCCCCACCCCTCCTACGGCATCCCCACCGGCCCCCCACGCCGCCCGGGCTGGTCGTGAGACTCCTGTGACCCCCGGGCAGCATGCGTCCGGGAGAGACACCTCGGCGGACAGGTGCTTCTGAGGTCAAAGCCAAGTCCCCCTGCCTGCCGGGAGCCCACCCCTCACTTGCTCAGTCCAGAGCCAGCGTGGAGACCAGCTTTCTCCCTCCTCCGTTTTCTCCCGTCAGTGAATGAGGGGCCGCCGTCAGAGACAGGACGGTGCGGGGAACTGGTCTGGGGGCGGCAGGCAACGGGGTGGCCAGGACTCCTGGTTGGACGTGTCGCGGACACCCCGGCGCAGGAGCTGAAGGGAGAGGGGTGTGGGGTCGTCGGCCCATGGAAGGGACTAGAAGCCATGGCCTGGACGACTCCTCTAAGGAGTGCAGACAGCCGAGGGGGGAGACTGGGACCCACCAGCACCTGAGGCCAAGCACAGGCGCAGCCCACAGGGGTCCCGGCAGGGAGGGCTCCGCAGCCACGTGGAAGAAGGAAGGGTAAAGACGGTCCAGTTAGAGAGGATGGGGCTCTGCACAGGTGACCCTTGGAGGAGGGGGAGCCACGCTTGGGGGGGGGGTTTCCTGGGCAAAAGGGGGCGGGGCTGCAAGGGGAACACGTCTCTTAAGGGGCCTCTGGGTAAGGGGAGCGGAGGAATGGGGTGACAACAAGGGAGGGTTGTGGGGACGGGGTTCTGGGTGTGACGGCAGCCACGGCAGCAGAAGGACAGCCTGGGAGGGAGGCGGCATGACGGGGGCGGCAATCAAAGAGGGGATGTCACAGGGGTGACCAGGGCTGAGCCCAGGGGAGGGTGGCGGTGTGGCAGCAGGGAAGGCAGGCACGTGGGTGTGTCTGAGCTTCACCCTTAGACGTTGAAGCTGAGCGGGGGAACGTGAGGTGAGGTGTAAGGAATGATGAGCGACCAGGGCTTGATGGATTCAGGGCCGCACGGCAGACATCGGGAGCCCAGTATGGGGGCCAGGACTTTCAGAGCTTGGGGTTGGGATCAGAGGGGGCTGAGCCCAAAGACGGCAGCAAAGGAGGCCCTGAGGCCCTCCTGAGCTCCACCCCTGCAGCCTCATCTGTTTTCAGTCACCGAGCTCGTCCTCCTCAGGGCCTTTGCACGTGCCAGCCCAGGATTCCATTTCTCCAGATCACCCTGTGGCTAGCTCTGTCCTCGCCTTCCGATGGAAGCTGGATCCGGAGAAGCCTTCCCTGACCTCCCAGCCGAATTCAGCCCCGTCCACCTCCTGTCCTGTGAACCTTCCTCGTTTTCCCTGCGTTTTGATCAGTCTCCTCCTTCTGGAAGGTGACGCCCACCAGAGCCAGACGTCCACTCACCTCTCCTTCTGTGAGACCTTCCCGAGAGCCCCCAGCTGAGGGCTTGCTCACGTCCCCGAGCCCCGAGATGTGCCCTCGCTCCCACAGAAATGCCTGTCGCACTCAGGGTCACACCTACTGTGCACTCTTCGGGGCCCCTGGCGGCAGACGGGGTCACCCCCTTTTACAAAGGAGGAGACGTGGGGGAGGAGGCCCCAGCCACGCTCAGTCCGCACTTTACTGCCTGATGTGGTCAGCACAGGGCCGCGTGTTCCGGTCCCCCAGGCCCGCCCTGGACCCCGGCCCGGAAGGGAAGAGGAGCCCTGGGCCCAGAGTCCCAAGGTCACGGGCCAAGTGTGGAGGATGCTGGCTCCCAGTTGAGCAGAGGCAACGCAGGGGTTACTCCAGGCTAAATAAACAAAAGAATCGGGCAGGGAGGGATGAGTGGACACAGCACGTCAGCTAGCCAGCCAGCCGGTCCGTGAGCCAGGGCTGTGGGGAGCCTGGGGCAGTACCGTGGGGCTCACTGCTGGCCGAGGCGGGCTGCGGGCTGGGGGAGCTGCCAGCCTGTTTGGTGAGGAAAAGGCCCACGGCCACACCTTCAGGGCCGAGGGGCCCTGGGCAGAGCTGCAGCCTGGCCCTGCCCTCAGGCCTGAAGGTGGAAACCCAGCCTCAGCTAGGGCCAGTGCACCGTTCTTCCTCCCAGCTGCCTACACAGCTTCGCCAGCCTACGTGTTTCATTCTGGGCCTAACGGATAGCACGAAATGAACCCAGGTTCTGGAGGGTTCTGAGCCCCTGGAATCGTGAACATAGCAGCATTTTTATGGAGCGGGAACAGGCTTCTCTCAGAGTCTAAAAGGCCTAGGACTCCACCCCCCTACCCCCAGCAGGAATCTTCCCATTTCAAAGATGCAGGAGCAACTTCCCCAAGGTCTCGAAGGGACTGGTGACAGAGCAGGGCCAAAACCCAGGTCCTGATGCCCGAGGAGGGGCTGCTTCACCGGAGGGGACTGAGCCGTCTGCGGGTAAAGGAGGAGGTCCAGGCTGGGCACAGAAACAGCAGCAGCTCGCTCCGCTCAGCCCCATCTGGTCTTCACGATGCGCCCATTTCCGGATGTGGAGACTGAGGCTTGGAGAGTATAGTGGGGTGAAGGCTGGCCCCACAGAGATACGTCCCCTGGACCCCGTGAACATGAGCCAGGAACGCCTGGGCCCCCAGCAGTTGGAAGAGGCAGGAAGGACCCTCCCCTGGAGCCCCTGGAGGGAGCGCGGCCCTGCCACACCTGGATTTCAGACTTCAGGCCTCCAGCACTGGGAGAGCACGTGTTTCTGTGGTTTTCATCCCCCCAGTCTGGGGTGCTTTGTTACAGCAGCTGCAGGAGCCTCAGGCAGACAGCTTCATTTGCCCCTGCCCACGCCACCGAGGACACAGCGGGGATGCAGCCCGGTGGGCGGGACCCCGGAGTCCGAGCCGAAGACGACCCTGCTGCATCCTCGCAGAGAGCCCCAGAGAGCAGCACCGGGCCTTCCTGCCTTTGCTTTAGGCCCTGGCCGCACCCTGACATCTGGCCTGGCTATTGGGAGGTACACAGTAACCACCTCCCTGTCTTTGCAGCGAGCTCAGGGGTCCAACGCGGCTCTTGTCCCGTGTGGGCAACGGGCCGAGTGTGGAGCCTGCAGGGAGCTGGGGACGTGATCGGGCCAAGCCTCAGAGGGGCCAGAAACAGCAGAGGCCGCCGGGGCAACAGCAGGGTCGTCAGGTCAGGGCAGCATGCTTCAATGGGCTGCACCGGGCCAGCAGAGTCCAGGCCTCCCCCCGACCTCTACCCCCCGGCCCCGCCCTCTGTGGGACCTCCTCAGTCACGCCTGCCTCTGGGGCTGAGCCCGCACTGTCCACAGAAAGTCCAGGTTAGGGCACGTGACCCAAAAGATGACACCCACCCCCACTCTGCCGTGATCCCATCCCGTGCTTGCTTCCTTCATCCGTAAATGGGAGACCACCGCCTACCTCGTGGTCCTGGGGAGGCCCGAGCTGGTACGGAGCTGGGCCCGGGAGTGGACACTTCTGTCGCCCCCACCATCGCGGTACAGGGAGACGCCGGGAGTAGGGTGGAGGCTGCAGCAGTGACTCCCCACCTCCCTCACCAGGGCAGCCTTATGCCTTATGCTCAGTCACCCCCAGGGCACCCCCTCCAAGGCCGGCACAGCGATGGTCCAGGCCTGGGCCCCTGCCATCCAGACTGCGCATCCAGAACCGCATCCCCAAATTTCCGACATATGCTTCTCAGCCCTCTCCAAAGTAGCATCTCCCGCATCTGGGGCCAGTGGGGTTGGCTGGGAGGAGCAGGCTGCTGGGAGAGGGTCCTGCGCTGACCATCTCCCCGAGGGGACGCATGGGCAGAGCGCCCGCCAGCCTCCCTAAGTGCGGCACCCTGGGGCCCTGGACAAGATGGACGGGCAGGGCAGAGGCTGTTTGACGCTGGGAGGAGCATTGAGGCAGAGCCCACCGCTCCCAGGGCAGACCAGCCCCACGTCCCACCCGGACGACCGCAGTGACTCACTGGGCCACCTCCTCCATGCTGCCCACTTTTGCCCTGGGGAATCCCATCCTGTTGCCTGGCCCCTCCCCCTGCTGCCTCTGCAGCCTCCCAGACTCCTCCGCGGGTGTTCCTGTGCGTCTCTCCTTCCTTTTGGCCCTGGAGGGCGCTGCTCCTTCCTGCCCCAGGGCCTTTACACTGGCGGTGTCTTCACTCCAAAGCCCTCTCCTTCTTTCCTGGGTAAACCCTGACTCCGACTCCAGGTCTCGTCCTTCCCTGCCTACCCCCCAGACTAGTCCCTCAGCCCCTGGAACCCTCAGGAACCTAATCCAGGAGCCATGTGTTCACTGCCGGCTCCCTGCCAGGCCTGAAGCTCCAAGAAGGTAGGGTCGTGTGCCTTTGGGGGATGTCTTCTTGCTGGGACTGACCTTCCACAAGCAATGGTCCACTGAATGAAGAGCGTCTACAACAACTGCTGGGCGAGGTCTTCCCCTGTGTCTCGCCTAAAAGGTGGGCACCGTTTCCATCTCCATTCACCGTTGAGAAGAGGGGTGCAGAGAGGGGAAGGTCTCGCCCCAGGGCCCTGAGGCTCCTACAGAGGGGCGCTGGGCGTTCCAGGGGCAACCGGTTGGGTGGTCCTATCCTCACCGGCCTGCCCCCGCCCCGCCCCGCCCGGGGAAGGACCATGCAGGCAGGAGAGACCGGCCCACCCCCACGCTTCCCGGAGCTCACAGCCATCCTCCTTCCCTACAGGGCAGCACTCTTCCCAATGCGTGTCTGTGGAGCCCTAGATCCACGACGGGGTGCTATTGGCGCTGCTCCGTGGGGACGGGGCTTTGGGAAGTGCTGGGCGCGCAACGGGGAGCAGAATTCTTTCCCACAGGACTTCTCGGAGCCTTTAGGCACTGTGCACACCGGCCCTGGGGGAGAACTCTAGCAGACATCCCACAGTGTTTGGCCAGGGGGTGGGACCAGACCCCCATGTGGCAGAAGTCTCGGTCCCCTGGTAGACAGCAGGGGCTAGCCCGGGCTTTGCGGTTACCCGCAGCTGCCTTCAAATCCCTCTCTGTTCTCTTCTGGCTGGGGGTCCTCTCTGAACCTCAGCTTTCTCCTCTGTCACCTGGAGAAAGCAATGCCCAGGTCCCAGGGGTGGAAATCCTCCGGGTAGCACCTGGTTGCAGCCTGCACTCAGAGGGTGGGGCGGCTTTGATCGGCCTGAGGGGGAGAGGGGCAGGCAGCCGGCGCCTGCCACTTCCTCCTGGGTCAGCCTTGCTCTGTCTGGCAGCCTTTCTTAAGCTAAATTCTTTCCAGTCTCACTCTTAAGGGTGAGTTTTGGTGCCCCAAGCGAAGGGTGTGTAAATGATTCATCATTTTGAGTCCTCCAGCACCCCTGCCAAACGTGAACCCCCAGGGCCAAGAACTAGGAGGACTGTGTTCCATCCCAGGCCTCCAGGGCTCCGTGACCCCCACGCGCTGTCCAGGGGGCAGAACGGGGCCTGCTGGGGGGCAGAGCGATGAGAATCACTGATGATATCCACACCAGGCTATTTGGGTCCTTTTAACAGTGTCGGGAGCGCTTGCTTCTCCCTCCAGCAAGAGTTTTTCCAGATTCCAACCAGAGGGACCAGAACCCAGGCCCCAGGGGCGACGTCCCTGCAGCCTTTTGGGAAGAGCCCAGATGCCCAGCCAGGGGCCATAGTGGGATGGCTGCCAGCGCCACTCCTCCCGGCTGCGGGGCCCGGAGTGAGCATCTCACCCATGGGGCGGGGGCAGCAGAGCTGTGCGTGGACCAATGAGGAAACCGAGACAGAGCACCCGGTGCAGCTGGGCCCTGACGAGGTGCAGGACGTGTGCCCGCACAGACTCTTGTCGGCCAAGTTGTTCCGGCAATGGCTCGTTTAAACGTTTGTCTCTGCTTCCTGAAACCCAAGGTCCCGGGCCCAGGCCCAGGAGGACGGCACACGGAGGCAGAGGACACGAGACACACAAACGCCATTTACTGCCCCCATCACGTCTTCCCTGTCTCCCCAGCGAGGGGAAGGACTCCTGGCACGTGGATACAGTCCCCTCTTCTGTCCCACAGATGACCGAATGAGAAGAGAAATAAACCAGGACCCTCTGCCAGGCTGCCTCTGGGGCCTGTAAGTGGGGCCGGGCAGCGGGGCAGCCTGAGAAAGTTCTGGAGCAGCTGTGAGCCAGCTCCTGGAGGGCGGGTGACCTGTGTCTGGGTCCTGCCTGGCCCCCCAGGCCTGAGGCTCCCTCCCTCGGGGCCTCAGGACGCTTGCAGGGAGCTGGTCCTGGGACATTTATATCCTGGAGGAAGGGCAGTCCCCGTGCTTGGTCCCCGAGGAGCTTCCTGTCCATCGGGGCCGTGGGGGCCAGGGCAGAACCGGAGCGCCCGGGAGGCCGGCCGGTCACGCAAGAAAGGCCTCCGGCCAAACGCCAGCCTTGGGAACGCTCGGTCCTCTCCTCCTTCCACACATCCGGGGTCAGCGGTCACTTTATTAATAGCAGCCCCCAAGGAGAGGCCTCACCCCCTGGACCGTCATCGCCCGCCCTGTGGGCTTGGCCAAGCGACCTGGGGGCATCCCTCGGAGGGACGGTTGGGGGACATCGCCACCCTGCCTGCCCGGAGGCTCCAGACACTGCAGAGGGAAAAAGCAGGTTTCAAAGATCACAGTTTCTCCCTCCCGCCATCAACTGCAAGACACAGCATCAATTTCATAACAGCTCTAACTTTGTACTTCGGCACAGCGACATACCTCACCCTCAGGAACACTCAGGACGAGAGGGGCAGAGTCTCAGCACTGCAAAGAAAATCCTGCCTTAAACCATCTGGGCCCATTAACACACAGAGAAAAATCTGGAAAGTTAGTCCCTTTATCTGGACCTTCCCTCCCTCCTCTGCACAGCAGACCTCTAGATGAGTCCTCTACCGCCAGGAAAAATTGTGAGGCTTTGAAATTGGAAAAAAAAAGATTACTGCTGGTCCTGCCTATGGTACCCCTCAAGTCATTGCAAACCTATTTTACAACACAGGAATTTATAGGAAACAGGAAACCAGTAAAAAGTGTGCCGATCGAGATGGGTGGTTGGTAAGATGCAGGGTTATTTTGCTCCTGTGTGGTTTTAAATGCACGTGCAATGAGTAGGTATACCATGTATAATGAGAAAAAAAATGGACTTTTGAAAGAATTAACTCCAGGAAAAGTGTCCAGGCTACACATGGATAGAGATTTTGTGTGTCGGGCGCATGTCAGGAACCGTACAAATCTGACGTCTCCCCGCACGGCCACCAGCCCGCAGCACCTCCTGGTACCTCCCAGTACCTCTGGTGCCTCTGGGGGCCCAAGAGCCTGGGCTCCAGACCCCACTGCCTGCCGTACCTGGGGGTACCACCTTTAGGCATCCTGGAAATGCCCTGAGCCTCGGTTTCTCTACCTGGAAAATAGGACAGTAACAGCCACACTCTACTGAACCCTCCCTGTGAGCCAGGCCCTGAGCTCCAGTCCTGTAGGGGAGGAAATTGAGGCTCGGCCGTGAGGTGACCTGCCCAGGGCCACAGAGAGCCAGACTCTGAACAAGAAAGTAGGCTCTGCTCCAGGGGCTGAGCTGAGGTTTAGAGAAGGTGAGATGTAGGCCCTTCCCCCAGGAAGGATGCTCCAGCTCCATCACGGCGGCATAGACCCTGAGAGGTGCAACCCCGCCCCCTGGTGGAGGAGAAAGCCCGAGCTCCCCACCCACCCAGCGCTGCTCCCACAGGAGCGACCTCCTGGGGTGGATGCCCAGCCTTGGGGTGTCCCTTCCTACAGAGAGCAAAGAACAGGCAAGGGGCAGAAACCCACCACCCAGGGGGCAACCCACCTGCCACTCCAAGGCCAGCAAGACAGGAGCCAGTGGACAGGGGCACCCCCAGGCTGGGGCCTCCCCGATTCCAAAGGCCCCAAGTCTAGGTGATGGCCGCTAGCAATGGCCTTGAAGCTGATGCTCTGAGCCCCAGCAGTCACTCCAAAAGGCTCGTGACGGTCCCAGAAGTTTGCTGGGTCACCTAGGTCTCCCGTTCCAAAAGGCGACGAGTCCTCAGGGCTTGTCGTCGTTCCTGGGAATGTCACTGCTCTCCCCCGCCCAGCCGAGGACCTCCCGGGAAGCTGGAAAGGGCTTAGGGGCCGCCTGGTCAGCAGGCAGAGGTCTGTGAGCTGGAGGTGAGCGGGGCAGGGGCCAGGCTCCCCCATAGCCGCCCACCCTCACCCCACGCAGCCCACGGATGCTGACAGGAAGATGTGTCAAGACAAATCCTTGAATCAAGAGCTAGCTCTCATCCCACCAAATCCCTAGTTCTACAGGATGGTGCTGGGAGTGGGAAGAGTGTTTCCATCTATGGCTCTGCCCTTCCTTGCAGGTGCCAAGAAGCCCGAGTTGTGAAAGCCGGCAGAGCTGGGCCATCCCACAGGTGGGTTTCTGGGAAAGGGAACTGGCCACATTTGGGGGCCCAAACTGGCCTCAGACTTCCTCCAGCTGCCTGAGTCCTGACCCTGACATTTCTCCAGATCAGGTGCAGACTTCACCAGAGAGCTGGAAAACTCAAGCTCTCCAAAGTCACCTGTACCTGGAAATAAGAGTATTATAATCGGAGCAGAAGCAGGATTATTTGGCTCTGAACAACCCGGATCAATGCCTGAACTCGTCGACTCAGTGCCCACTGTGGAGTGCTTCCCCAGGGCTAGAAGTGGACTGAGGCACTGGAATGGGGCTGGATGTGCAGAGCCAACCATCCAAGCTCTGTGCTGGCAAATCCGGTGGCCACCACCAGGGGGTGCCCTGGCGTGGACCCTGGCTGGTCTGGATGGACCCAAGAACCGCTGACGCCCTTCAGCCTCCTCCCCTCTGTCTTTGGCCTTCCTCCTCCCCCTCCTCCTCTGCTTTCTTCCCTCCCCTGGGCCCTCTCTTCTCCCTCCTGCACAGACCTGCATGCCACCAGCCCATGAGCCAAGATGGATGACTAAATGACCACACCCCCTCCAGCCCTCATTTTCACAAGCTCCATGGCCCCCCAGCAGGCTTTCCTTTAAAAAGGGGGTGGGGGAGGCTTCCCTGGTGTCACAGTGGTTGGGAATCTGCCTGCCAATGCAGGAGACTTGGGTTCGAGCCCTGGTCCAGGAAGATCCCACATGCCGCGGAGCAGCTAAGCCCGTGCACCACAACTACTGAGCCTGCGCTCTAGAGCCTGCGAACCACAACTACTGAGCCTGCATGCCACAACTACTGAATCCCGCGTGCCTAGAGCCCATGCTCCGCAACAAGAGAAGCCACTGCAATGAGAAGCCCCTGCACTGCAAAGAGCAGCCCCCGCTCGCTGCAACTAGAGAAAGCCCGCGCGCAGCAAGGAAGACCCAACACAGCCAAAAATAAATAAATAAAATAATTTTTTTAAAGGGGGGTGGGGGTGGAGAAGGACTCTGCAACTTGGTTCAACACAGAATTCCCCAAACAAGCTCCTCCCCTTTTTTCCATAGGACACCTTCCCTTTTTTTTCTTTTGGGTATGAGAGCTTCTCACTGCTGTGGCCTCTCCCGTTGCGGAACACAGGCTCCGCACGCACAGGCTCCGCACGCACAGGCTCCGCAGGCGCAGGCTCAGCGGCCACGGCTCACGGGCCCAGCCGCTCCGCGACATGTGGAATCCTCGCGAACCGGGGCACGAACCCGTGTCCCCTGCATTGAGCAGGCGGACTCTCAACCACTGCGCCACCAGGGAAGCCCTTCCCTTGTTTGCACGGTGGTCCCTAGAGCACACTTTGGGAGGGGCTGCTTCCCAGGCAGATGACAAGAGCGCCCCCTCCCCTGTTTCTGGGGTTGCCAAATTTAGCAAATGAAAATCCAGGACAATTTCAGAGCAATAATGAATACGTTTTAGTACAAGCACCGCCCCATAAAATATTTGAGGCATACTCACACTTTCAGTGCTCACTGTTTACCTGAGATTCCAATCTAACCAGGCGTCGGTATTTAATCTAGCATCTTCACCAGGACACTTGCAGGGAAAAGGCTCACACAGGCCTGGGGCTTCGCCAGGGCTGGAGGGGACCCCACACTTCCACCATCTGGGTCTGGGTCCTCCCGCCAACCACCCAGGAAACAACGGGCAGGGGGGTGCTCAGCAAGCCCCTCCTCTCCCTCAGCTTCTGCAAAACAGGCAGGTCAGGTGGGTGATCTCGCCTTCTCTTATTTCTGGGACTTCCTGGGTGTAGCCCCTGATCCCACGCGGGGGCCTTTAGGAACCACCCCTGGGGATGGTCTAGTGAGTTCCGTTCCCGGTGAACTCGGGTCCGATGATGACCGGGAGGCACCAGCAGGCGCCCGGAAAAGCAGCCTCAGTAAATGCAGCCCAGGAACCCACGTCTGCGCCAGTCCCAGGAGGGAGCTGCTCCTCGTGGGTCCTTCCCGACTGGTCCTCTCAACACTGCGAAGACCCTCTGGCCACCTTCCCTCACAGGCAGCCTCCACCTTATTCTGCAAGTTCTTCCCCAGTCTGTGTCATCATCTTGAAGTCGCCTGGAAGAAGTGGAGTCACCCACTCTCCACCCAGAGCAAAGACAGGCCGTCAAGAGAGGGGCGGGAGGTGGGGGCCCAAAGGGCTTCGTGAATGCAGATTCCCAGGCCTGCCACTAGACACACACACCCCCCCCCAGGTTCAGACTCTGCCCAGGAATCTACATTTTAACACTAGGTAGTTTGGAGTCAGCCTAAAGCTTGAGAGGCCTAGTCTGGGGTTCCTGAGGAGCCAGCTGCCCCTTTGTTCCAAGCCAACGGGGACCAGGAGCTTACAGACTCAAGGGAAGGGCAAGGCCCCATGCGGCCTGTCGATGGGCAGGAGGTGACATCACTGGGGCCCCGGGCCACTCTGGATGGACCCTCCCATGTGCCCAGGCCAGAGGGTCCCAGGAGGCCCAAGGCAGAGGTGCTGTGCGCATAAGTCCCAGCAGTGGAGCAGGACAGTTTGGCACAAGCAGACTCCCAGACCCTCACCCCGCAGCCCGGCTCTAACCCCTCTGCTGCCCCACTGGAGGTGTGACGTCCACGTCACCCAACCACTCTGGCTTGTGTCCTCAGCTATCAAGTGTGGGTGCTCATGGCACCAACCTCGTGGGGGAGGGGCGTGAAACGGGAGGACTTTAGCGCAGGGCCACTGGGGCCTTGGCACACAGTGGGTGTTGAGCACGGCCTGCAGCGGCTTGTCCTTAGTGAAGAGTCACAGCCCCTCAGGTCTGAGACTAAGGAAGCCGGGCCGCTAGGACGGTGTGGGCAGCTGGACAGAGCAGTGACTGAGACAGGACTGATGCCCCTTGCAGCTGCCCACCGTACTGACCAGCTCCGGGGTGACACCCAGGCCCCGCGTTGCACCAGCGAGCGCCGACACAGGGCAGGACAGGGCCTTGCCCAGAGCACACGCACACCCACTCCCAGCTGACCCGGTCCCTGGTGGCTGCCTGCCTGTCCCTTGGTCACGCCCTCGGCTTTTCTCTCCCTTCTCTCCCACGATGCTCTGCAAACTGGTTAGAGCTCTCCCGTGCGCACTTGGTTAGCTCTCTACCTGTAACTAACCGGCTGATCGGAAACTTCTCAAAGGAGAACTGGATGGGGGACACTGCTAGCCTCCTGCAGGCCGTGTCCACCCCAGCCGGCTCACCGTCCCTTGGCTGGACCTACCGCCCACCCCTTCTGTCCACTGCCCTTCTGTGCTGTCTGTGCGCGCATACACGGTGTGGACGGGCGCGCTCGTGGACGCCTGGGCGTGCACGGACGCTGTGGACACGCAGGCGTGTCTGCACACATATGCACATATGCTTATGCACACATGCACACGCCTTTCTCAGCCCGCGCGGTTCATCGGAGGGTCGCCCCCGGCCGCACGGAGCCCAGCGCACATGCGCGTCCGGCCGGGGAACCACGCGCCCGCAGCCGTGGGGAGGCACGGCGTCACCGCCTCGGCCCGGGGCCGCATGGCCCCACCGTCTACACTGCGGGGACGGCCAGCACCCGAAGCATCGGATTTAAATCTTAAAACTCTAGGGAAAGGACGGACGGGAAGAGCAAAAGCCGGCTCCGCGCAGACTCCGTCCCGCCCCGGGGTTCGAACCGTCGGCTCAAAAATGGCGCGGAGCGGGCTCAGAGCATGCGCGGAAGACGAGAGGCGTAGGCTGGGAGCATGCGCAGACCGCGCCCCGGCTCCCGCCGCACCCACAGTTCCAAGCGCAGGGCCGCGTCCGGATGTCCGTGGAGCGGCTCTTCCTTCCTCGTCCTCTGATTCGCTACCAACCACTTCCATTTCCGCAGAAAGTTCCGAGCCATTTCCGTGAGGCGTGTCGCTGTATGTAGGAAGTGCGCGCCAACCCTGTTTTGTTTCCGGGGGAATCTATTTTCCTGAGGGACGCTTGGACTGCCGGGTGTTCCTCTCAGCCTCTGATTGGCTTGTTTTATGAATATATTAGAACACGAAAAAGAAGTTTTTTCATCGCGCTAAAATAATATAGCGACTTAAAAAGGACTTATTCTCGGCTCTCTGTTGGATGCGATCGATTTCACCAGCGTGTCTGAGGCGCGAACCCGAAGTCGCCGTAAGCAAAAGACGGTGCGCAGGCGGGTTCTTAAATAGGGAGCGCGCGAAGAACAAAGCGTGTTGTATGAAAGGAGAGAAGGTTAGCACTCCCCTTGACAAGGATGGAAGAGACCTTCGGGTCTAACAACACGCATACGGTTAAGGCATTGCCACTTACTTCGTGGCATCTAACCACTGTTTTTCTTTTTGCTGTGCGGACATAAGGGCGTGTGGTCCGCGGGGGTGCATCGCTATTCAATGTGTGCTGCACTTGTCCACAGTGACACGTGGGCGTAACGCGCGCGGGTGCATAGGCGGGGTTGCGACACAGGGATCTGTGATACACGGCTGTGTGATACATGTGTGTGCCGCGTGGACAAACACCAATGCGACGCTACGTGCTCGGCTCTTTGAGATGCTTGGCATTTTTTTTTTTTTTAACATCTTTATTGGAGTATAATTGCTTTTCAGTGGTGTGTTACTTTCTGCTGTATAACAAAGTGAATCAAGCTATACATATACATATATCCCCATATCTCCTCCCTCCCTATCCCACCCCTCTAGGTGGTCACAGAGCACTGAGCGGATCTCCCTGTGCTATGTGGCTGCTTCCCACTAGCTAGCTATTTTACATGTGGTAGTGTATAGATGTCAGTGCCACTCTCACTTCGTCCCAGCTTACCCTTCCCCCTCCCCGTGTCCTCAAGTCCATTCTCTACGTCTGCGTCTTTATTCTTGTCCTATCCCTAGGTTCTTCAGAACCTTTTTTTTTTAATTCAATATATATGTGTTAGCATATGGTATTTGTTTTTCTCTTTCTGACTTACTTTACTCTGTATGACAGACTCTGTGTCCATCCACCTCACTACAAATAACTCGATTTCATTTCTTTTTATGGCTGACTAATATGCCATTGTATATATGTGCCACATCTTCTTTATCCATTCATCTGTCGATGGACACTTAGGTTGCTTCCGTGTCCTGGCTATTGTAAATAGAGCTGCAATGAACATTTTGGTACATGACTCTTTTTGAATTATGGTTTTCTCAGGGTATATGCCCAGTAGTGGGATTGCTGGGTCATATGGTAATTCTATTTTTAGTTTTTTAAGGAACCTCCATACTGTTCTCCACAGTGGCTGTATCAATTTACATTCCCACCAACAGTGCAAGAGCGTTCCCTTTTCTCCACACCCTCTCCAGCATTTACTGTTTGTAGATTTTTTGATGATGGCCATTCTGACCGATGTGAGGTGATATCTCACTGTAGTTTTGATTTGCATTTCTCTAATGATTAATGATGTTGAGCATCCTTTCATGTGTTTGTTGGCAATCTGTATGTCTTCTTTGGAGAAATGTCTATTTAGGTCTTCTGCCCATTTTCGGATTGGGTTGTTTTTTTGATATTGAGCTGCATGAGCTGCGTGTATATTTTGGAGATTAATCCTTTGTCACTTGCTTCGTTTGCAAATATTTTCTCCCATTCTGAGGGTTTTCTTTTCATCTTGTTTACGGTTTCCTTTGCTGTGCAAAAGCTTTTAAGTTTCATTAGGTCCCATTTGTTTGTTTTTATTTCCATTTCTCTAGGAAGTGGATCAAAAAGGATATTGCTGTGATTTATGTCATGGAGTGTTCTGCCTGTGTTTTCCTCTGAGAGTTTTATAGTGTCTGGCCTTACATTTAGGTCTTTAATGAGATGCTTGGCATTTTTCATAATACAAAGTGGATCACAGCTTTCCTGTATGGGTATCATTGCACCTGGGGCAGGTGTGCCTTCACCTCATCCCCAGCCACAGGGTGGGGGTCAGGGCCGGGGAGCGGACATCAGGACACCCAGGTGGCTTCCACTTCCTGTCAGTGTGTCTCAACGTGGAAGCAGGAATGGGGCGGGGAAGGTTAGGCAGGTGACCTGGTGGTGGTCAGACCAGGTCCCGCAGGTGGCTGAGGTCTGAGGCCTTTGGTGGCTTCAAAGTTTCCATGTGCGTCTCTTCAGCATCACAGACATTCGGGGGACAAATAGGAATTGAGCAGCCATCCTCCGTGGGACACTGATCCAGGTGGGAGAGGACCCCAGCCCCAGGAGCTCACATCCTGGACCATTCCAGAGCCTTAGCGGACAGACCCAAAGCAGACGACCTCTGTGGGGTGAGCAGAGCAGGCGGGAGTGGTCAGGGAAGGCGAGGCCGAAGATGCCCTGAACCAGGTTCCCCCTTTATGTCCAGAGCACAAACTGCTGTGAGTTTCAAATGCAGGGCTCATTTAAGGACCCAGTTAAAATGATGGTCAAAGTAAATAGAAGCAACCTGACCGACGATTTAAACAGAGAGGGGTGGTGGTCGGTCCACTCCGGCTCTCAGGAAACGGGGAGACGGGAAGGTGGTCGGCAGCCCCTCGGAGGTGCCGGCAGCAAACCCGGACCTGGACACCTAGGGGACGAGTGACCCATTCTCCACAGAGATGCCAAGGGAGAAACGGAGGAACCCGGAGGTTCAAGAAGGAAACACAGGCGGGGGCTTTGCTGGGGCCCCCGGTTCACACCAAGCTTGTGTGCATGTGCGCGGGTGTATACGTACGTATGTGTATATGTACCTGTGTGTACATACGTAGGCACATACACTTTAAGATATTAAGACGACTAGGGAAACCTGGACACTAGATTAAAGAATTCATATTTTAGGTGTGAAAACGGTACTGGGGTAATGCTTTTGGAGAATTATCTTTTAGAGATACCATGAATTCACTGCTTAAATTATAAAACATTTGGGATTTATACTCAAATAACCAGGGAGGGATGCCTGAAACAAGAGGTTAAAAGTTTTTGAAACTGGATGATAGAACACAGGGATTTTCTCCACTTTTATATACGTTCGAAATGTTCCACAATAAAGATTTTGTTTTTAATACAATAGAAGATATTAGTGGTAAGAGGCATCTGGGTGATTTATCTTTGCTTTTTTTTTTTCTGTTGATAATTAGCACAAATATATAATCATAATAGTAAGAAAATGGCATTTTTTAAAGACCAAGAACCTTCCGCTAGCGCACGTGGCACTGCAGAGCCTGCGCAGCAAGAAGCACCGCCTCGGGGCCCGCCTCCCACTCCACAAGCTGCTACACGTTAAGAAAGGTAAACAGTTCTCGCGGGGACACAGTTACAAGACAGGAAATTCTTTATTTTCAAAAAGAGAATGTATTTTTACATAAATCTACAACAGAGAATTCAAATGTAGAAAAAATAAACTATATTCAAGAACACGGCACTCTGCACGCATGCCCCTCCCCCCGGGGCGCGTCCGACACCGGAACCAACAAAACCCAAAGAACCTCAAGGTCTCGGAAATCCCGAGGCCAGGCCTCCGCCACCGACGCGGGGCCTCAGCGTCCCCCGTGCGGACGCTGCCGACACGGGGGTCCTTTCACCGGAGCAACTCGCTCCTACGACAGCCAGCGTCCGCACGGCTTCTTCCCACGTGGGGCGGGGGGGGGGGCGGGGAACGGCGGGAGGTTCGTTTCCAGACGCCGGTGCGACTGTCCTCTCTCTGGGCCACAGTGGCCGCTGCGGGGTGGGCTGCCGCTCCCCCATCTGCAGGGACCCCCGGAACCCAAGGACTGGCCCCGCCGCCCGGCATCAGGCAAGGGACGCGCCTCCCCAGCAAAGGTCTCGGGGCCACAGGCGGGATCGGAACCCCAGGGTGGCCTGGCTGCGGGGAGGGGTCCCTGCGGACGGCAGCGGCTCTGCGACAACACTGCCCTGCAGTCCGGTGCGCCCCACACCCCACTCCCGCCGGCAGGAAAGAGGCCCCTGACCCAGCGAGCAGAGCCGCTGGGTGCGCGAGGAGGGCGGATGACACCCAGCTCCCTGCGAGGGGCCGGCTCCCAAGCCCGTGGGTCCCGCGGTTGGCCACCCACACGCCCGCCCTCGCCAGCGTCCGCCACGTTCCACAGGACGACATCGCAGGGTCCCCGGCACCATCCCAACTAGGCCCTCCGCCTCCTTCCCGCGGCCCCACATCTATGTGCCGTTAGCCCGCGGGGACGGCTGACTCGCCCTCTGAGGCCCCGGACCCCGCGTGGACAAGGAAGGAGTGGGCACATCACTCGGGGGACCCGTCTCGTGAGAAAACTCCTTTCAACCTCCTGCCAACTGAGGCTTTTCCTAGAAGAGCCACACGGAGGAAAGCTTTGCTGAGAGCTTGGCTGCCACACGCGCACACGACCCTACCTTCATTACAGCCCGAGGCGCTGCCTGTAGTGTGACCGCCCGTGGGACAAGTGGCAGCCCTGAGTGTGGTCGCCACGCCAACAGCACAGGGGCAACAACCCCAAAACACAGAAGGCTTTTACCCGGACGCCAGTGCACACCGCTCTGTGCTTCCCAGAAAGACTCAAGACACGTGGCTACTGCTACAGGCGGGACAGCGTCTCCAGGGCATCTGCTGAGCACTGACAGGGGCAACCCCCAAGTTCGGGCGGGCCAGGCTGGTGGCCAGAAGCCGTGGCAGCAACACAGCCGTGGTCACAGCGCTGGCACTGGGGGATAAAATCGCATAAACGGTACAGAACAGTTACTGGAAAAACACACAACTCGTGGTAAATTAAACTTCACCTTTTTGTAATAAAAAATTAAAAATTTCTGTTGACTCTCTTTGAACACAACATAGACTAGGAACTCTTCCCCAACGGTGAGAGGAATTGGCGAGAAACTTCACCAGCAACTTCTAGAACCCTCCAGTGGGAGACACGCCCCAGGCAAGTCGTCTTCAGAGGCGGCTCAGGCCCAGCCCCTCCGGCCCCCAGGCCCGGACCCCAGGAGCCCCTCCGGGAGCCGCACCCCCGCCAGTCCGGGTGGGCTTCCCGACAGCCCCCGCGCGGCGGGCCTAACAGTCACTCTTCCAGAGCTTGATCGTCTTGTCGTTCTCCAGGGCGGCCGAAGCGATGATGTTCTCGGTCGGGTGACAGGCCGTCGAGATGACAACGTCTGGAAACGACAGCCGACAACAGTTCCTTCCTTGGACCCGGCCCCTCCCCACAGGGCCCTGCCCGCAGTGCACTCGGCAAACAGAGCCCAGGGCCCGAGCGGGGAGACAGCAGGGGCTCCAAGCCCAGAACCCAGCCCGGAGGCTGGGGCGCCGCACGGGCCGGGGCACAGCTGGGGGCCGCTGTTGGTCTCACGGTGTCAACACTGCGCCCTCTGCACCTGGACCAGAGCCCGGGGCTGCCCCCCTCCACCAGCGCTGGGCCCCAGGACGCCCCGAGGGGCCAACTCTGCGAGTCCACCAGGGCGGCGACGGCAGATCCCGCGAGTTGCCACTTGGGGTTGGTCAGGTTAATGCGCTTGTAGCTTTTAAATAAAATGAACCCCAGAATTTTCCCTGTGGCCTGAGTGGCTTCAAACGAGCCTCTGAGCGTCCTGCCCGCACAGCAGAGGAGAAGCAACAGGCCAACGATGGAGGCCGAAGGCCGGTGCCGGCCTCCGGGGTCAGGCCCTGCTCCCAGGCGGAGCTGCCTTCTTAGGGAGGAGGGTGTCACTCTGATCTGATTCTCAACGGGCTCAACACCACTCTCCACTGAGCACGGGGGAAGAGCAGCGGCCCGGAGGGCAGCCGGGGTGACGGCGGGCATCCCCGCTCCCCGCGCCACCTCCACGCAGGACAGGCCACAGCGCCCGCATGGGCTATGGGGCCGGGCAGCCCAGCCGACAGGAAGAAGAGGTTAAAGGCTGTGGCCTCAGGCTGCGGGAGCCAGGACCAGACCACCACCACCGCCCCCCGCCGCAAGCAGCCCCAAAATGGGCAGCGTCCCCCAGTCACCCGCGGGCGAGGAGAGGAGGCGGCGGAGGCAGCCCAAGGTGCCCACGTGAGCTGGGTCGGGTTTCCCGGGGCACCAGGCGCAGGAGGGCGGCGGCACAGATGCCGAGCTCACCTGTGTGGCCCTGAAGCTTCTGTACAATCTCCTTGGTCTGCAGGTTCCAGATGTAGACCAGGTTGTCCTCCGAGCCCGACACAATCCACTGGTCACAGACGAAGGGGGAGAGAGCAGGGTCAGGGCGCACATGTGGACGGACAGTACCCTGCACCCCACGGCACACTCGCCCCCGTGTGGGCCCCGAGCCCCTGCCCTCCTCCCGTCCAGAGGCTGATGCACGGCCCGCCACGCGTCTCGAGGCGCTTCTGGGACAGAAGCTGTTTTCTCAACTCCATCGCCACGTTTGATATTTGCCGTCAGTCGCGGCTCGGCTGCTCGTCACCATCAGCTCCTTAGTCTGAGCCTGGGGGTTGGGCGAGGGCCGCCCGCAAGGGACCAGAACCCACCGGGGACCGACTCCCAGGAGGCCTCAGCGTGACAACGGAGCCTGCGGGCCCCAAGCAGCCAGGACAGGACACCCCAAAACAAGTGAGAGTCACCAGCACTTTGTGTGGCGTGACTTCATTTTGGTTAAAAAACAGGAAATTCCTGTTTGTTTTGTGGGTGAGAGTACAAGGCCCGTCTCAGGAAGGGGCCGGGAGCAGCTCCTGAGCTGGGAGACGACTTACCTTCCCTCCAGTGACGGAGAAATTAGCAAATATGCAGTACTTCTCATTCTTGTGGCCCGTGTACGTCTTCAGGCACTGAAACGGCCAGGGGACGTCAGCTCAGTCACGACCGCCCTGCATCCCAGGTGCTGCCCCCGTCCAGACATCTTACAGCGACTGGATGGCTCTGAAGAGCACCGTGGCCCACCCCCCCCCGCACAACCCGCCCAGGTCCAGCTTTAACCCGAGTCGTCAGGCAACGTGCACCAAAGCAACATGCAGAGCCGCTTCCTGGGCCCCTCCGGCCACAGCCCAGGACCCCACACGAGCCCTCTGCGAGCCCCGCCCGCCGCTCACCTTGCCTTTGCTGTAGTCCCAGAGCTTCAGTGTGCTGCAAGGCAGAGGGGGCGGGTCAGTGCGCTCCGCCACGGCCGCCCCACCCCCTCCGGGTGCAGTTGCCCCGCACGCATGGCGTCCAGGGACCGTGAGGACACCCGAGCAGAGTGTGGGGCCTCCAGCATTTGTGGGTCAAAGACACTTTTCTCAGTGTCCCTAAGCCAGTAAGGGGTCCTCGCTGCTGCCAGAAAGGGACAGGAGAAGCCCCGTCCAGGGCAGTCCTTCCTCCTCCCATGGGGGCCGACCCGGCAAGCCCACCTGAGGGCAGCCCACGGTGCACAGGAGGCCGAGCGCCAACCACCTCCCGGGAGGGCGGCCGGTGGCCAGGGACATCTGCCCGGAAGCGTGTCGGGGGAGAAGCAGGGTGCCCGGGCAGAACGGGGCCCCGCACCTCAAGGCCACCGTGCCCGCCACCACCTCAAACAGGATGGGCCACGGTGACCACGGAGCCAACAACCTGAGATCCAGCCCCCACACAGACAGGCCGTCCCAGCGTGGCACCCACGTCTAGAGCCCAGCCCCAGCGGGATGAATCGTCTTTCACGCTGGGAATCCGGCCCTGGGGGGCGACGGGCCTGGCCGCAAGCCACGCCGGGGATGGAAGCACTTACTTGTCCAAGGTTGCGGCCAGGATGTACTTGCCATTCGGAGAAAACTTCACAAACGACACGGGAGGGTTGTCATCGTCTGCACGGAGCACAGAGACGGCTGCCAGTGGGGCACTGGCTCTGCCGGGAAGGGGGATCCCTCACCGCCACCTGCGCCGGCACCGCCCCCTCGCGGGCGTCCCCCAGGGCCGGCCAGCTCCCTCACCCACTGCTCGTGCCAGCGTGAGAGCCGGCTCTCCCAGTGACCCCGTGACACTAGGGCTTCAGGAGCGAAGGCCCTGCGGCCAGTCGGCCTCGGGATCGCCTTCCTCACAGAAGGGAGTTTGCAAACACCCAGCTAAACCGAGAAACTATCCCCCTGAGAACACAGTGGCTCAGGCAGGCGCTCTCCGGTTGCATGGTTATAGCGGAAGGCGTGTAATTTCTCCCTGGAAACAACCCTGGCAATGTCACAGCACACCCTTGCTCCTGACACTTGGGGTCAGAGCCCACGCCCCAGGGTGCCCTGGGAAGGCGGGTCAGAGGCCCTGCCACCCTCTCAGCCGCTGGCATGGGAGCACACGCCCAGGAGGCGCTGGGGCTCTGTGACGGTCCCACGCCTCCTCGGGAGGAGGGTGTCCCTGCCTGAGCGAGGAGAGCCCTGGGCGTGCGCCCTGGTGGGGGGCCAGCGTGGCCATGTGTCCCGAGCACCAGGCACGGAGCAGCACGCTCATCACCACCTCGGGAGGCCCAGGCCTGCCCCCCGCGCACCGGGGGCCTCTGCTCCCTCCAGCTGGTCCCCGACACTGAAAATGCCCACGAGAAGCAGGTGAGGGCCACCCGGTCGCCGGGCCACACGGAAGGCCCCCCCACCGCCCCAGCTCAGACGACAGGAGGCAGTGCCGAGAGGTCTAACCAGGCTCCGACGGCGAAGCACCGCGGGGCTGCCCATCAACGCCCGAGGTTCTAACGCCCTAGACCCGAGGTTAGAAACGGGACGGGACTCGGCTCCCCACCGCCCCTCCCGCCCCGGCCCCAGACCGCTCGCTGCTGCCGGCCGTCAACCTCTCTGGCCTCGGCTTCCCACCCAGCTGCGGGGCGGCTGCAGGGACTGCCCGCGCTCGGCCGTCTGGGCACGAGGACACTTCCCGCCGGGCGGAGGTGGCCACCCAGGCCTCAGGGGGGGAAGACAGCGCAACAGACACAGGGAGATGCCGCGGTCGGGGGAAGGATGCGCGTCAGAAGGGTGGCCCCCCTTGCAGAGCAAGAAAACCACAGAGGCCGCTGTGTCCCTCCCCGGTTCTCCTGCTGAAGCCCTAGCCCGGCACCTCGGAGACAGCATCCTGGAGGCGGGCTAAGTTAAAATAAGGCGGGGGGCGGGGGGCGGGGGGGTGCCCAAGCCAGTCTGACCGGCGTCCCTGTCAGAGCAGGAGGTGGGGACAGCAGGAGCCCACGCAGCGGACGACCACGCGAGCACACGCTGAGAAGGCCAAGGAGCGGCCTCGGGAGAAGCGGCCCGGCCCAGCCCTGACCTTGGACATCTGGCCGCCAGGGAGTGGGGCCGGGTCTCTGCTATTGAAGCCGCGCAGCCCGCGGTGTCCTGTCACGGTGGTCCCAGCGCACTCTCACAGCCACGCTTGTTCCCAGGACAGCCGGGCGCAGGAGGCTCAGGGAGGCGCCCCGCCCTGGCGGCCCTGCCTGCCTGCTCCACGCGACACTGCAAAGACCTTCCCGCCGAGTCAGTGACCGGACCCCTCCAGGGCTCCATCTCTCGCGTTGCCTTCCCAGGCCCGAGGCCACCCTCTGGCCACAACCCCCCCACGCCCAGCAGCACCAGCTGCCGCCCAGACCACGCTGTCCTTCCACTCCGTGCCGCCCTCCCCTCCTCCCCAAGGCACAGCCCAGCCCCATGTGCAGAGACCTCGGGGCCCCTTGCCCACTTCCTCCCCCCCATCTCTGCACCCCCAGCAGACAGGGCTCACTGAGGGCAGGGGCTCGACCCCATGTGCTGAAGGAATGACCCAAGCGGAGAGTCCCCAAGGCCGGGGAGGAAGACAAAGGTCTGCTGAGCGCGGGCAGAGTCCGAGGGTCTTGCGGGTCCTTCAGAGGACACCGCCGGGCAGCGCCACGCGAGGCCAGAAGGGAGAGCCAATCAGGAAGGAGCGGATGGGAGACGGAACCGCTCAGGAGAGGGGGAGCCCTCCCCAGAGGGAGCAGGTCCAGCGGGGAGAGAGGGAGGCTTCCAGAGAACCACACATGGAGGGCAGGAAGCGTGGGAGAAGCTGCCACAGCCAACCCGGCAGACTGTCCCCTGGGACACGGCCCCCCTGCAAGCAGGAGCCGGCAGTACTCACCGATCAGTGTCTTCAGGCACTGGCCCGAGGCGGTGTCCCAGATCCGACTGCAAAGCAACGAGCACAGCAGGTGACTACAAGCGGCTTCCTATGTTCCACGGCTCTCAATGTGGATGTTTCAGGACCAATCCACAGCCAGTCCTATCTTGCTTTTCCAGTCACCGTTCACAACCACTCCCTTGAGTCCTAGGGACCAGAACGGGCGCGGCACGTGCAGACCGCATGCGTGTGCTCTTGCTGCCTTCACCACGGAGCAGCGCGCTCATCGCGACAGCTGGGACAGCCAGGGGGGGACGACCGGCCCTCTCCGCACACCCACGGCTGCGAGGCCAACAGCCCGACCTGCGTCCCTGCAGGGCTCTCCACGCGAAAACACGCCAAGCACACGGTCCCTGGGGCAGAGTGCTTTTTATAAAAACAGGATATCGTAGGCACTTTTCTGGACGTCCCCTAGTTCAGGAGCAAGAGAACCCACTCAAAGGGACGCTATTCCCCAACGGGACACGCCAGATATCCCGTCGCTGCAACCTCAGTGTTTCTGTGATTTCTGCCAACACAACACCCTGTTCTGGGAACCATGGCGGCGTATTCGCGCGGACGCTTCTGGAGCACAGATGCCCAGCGATGGGGGCGGGCGTTGGGTCGAGGGCACACGGGTTTTACAGGTAACGGGAACGCAGGGGTTATCGCCCAAGCGTTCACTGTCCCACCTGCAGCCCTTCAGAGCCAATCCCGCCCTGGGGGCCGCAGTAACTGTGTCTCGGGTTTTAACACCCAGAAACATCACTCCCCCAACTCACTGTTTGTTTTAATTCTACTGGCAGAGAACTCAGTTTACGCTTCTCTAAGAATTTTAAATTCACTTTATCTAGTTGGAGGGGTTCTAAATTGAACCGCTTACAGCGTACCAGCCCAGGAGACGGGTGTTCCCCACCGCCAGGATGAGGACGTGCCTGGTCCCCCGTCCCTCCCTCTTTGCTTTGTGTCCCTCTGGTTACATTTTACCATTTCCTGCATATAGGCCTTGCTCTCTTGTTAATCACATTCTAAGTACCCCAATGCTTTTGTGACTCTTACGGGGGAACTTGCTCTCATCCACTAACTGGTAGCTCCCAGGATAGCGAAAAACTGTCAGTTTGCAAACAGTGACCTCACCAAATGCCCGTCCACGTTTTGTAACTAGCAGGCTCGGTGGCTCAGAGCCTGGGTTCCAGAGCCCGAGGTGTGCTCCGGACCCTGGTTCTCTCGCTGACCAGCTTGGGGATGGCGGGCAGGGGCTTATCCCTGCCTCAGCTTCCCAACTGAGGATCGGGGATGGCGACCATCCAGTACCCGAGTCACAGGACAGTTATGAGGCTTAAATGAGTCCCTATTTGTAAAGTACAAATACGTGATTTTTAAGTTTTAAAAAACATACAGGGCTTCCCTGGTGGCGCAGTGGTTGAGAGTCCGCCTGCCGATGCAGGGGACGTGGATTCGTGCCCCGGTCCGGGAAGATCCCACATGCCGCGGAGCGGCTGGGCCCGTGAGCCATGGCCACTGAGCCTGCGTATCCAGAGCCTGTGCTCCGCAACGGGAGAGGCCACAACAGTGAGAGCCCGCGTACCGGGGTGGGGAGACCATACAAATGTACCACCTACAAAGAGATAAGTCTCTATCCAGTTTTCACACAATGACTTTATCTTCTTATCACGTTAGCTAGAAATTCCAAATAGCACCAAATGCTGAAGGAGATGGGCATGACTTTTGCCCGATTCTAGCAGAAATGGATTTGGCATGTTAACCACTTACTATAAACGTGATTATTAAGTTTCTGTTAAACAGTCTGTGATACTGGCCTATTTTGCTAGAGTTTTTATTAGGAATGGCGGCTGGATTTTATCAGGTGCCTACCTGACTTATACCGGTAAGAAAATTATATGGATCTTTGCCTCCAATTTCTTGGTATAATTATTAGATTTTCAGTTTCCTATTGGTTGGTACATTACTACAATCGTCTCATGACTCACAAACCCACTTGGTCACGAAATACTATTCTTCCACACACTGTGGACTCAGTTTGTAACATTTTCCTGGGGATTGTGACCTCAAGATTCACTAGTGAAGTGTCCTCCATGGTTGTCTTTTTTGGACTAGCAATCAAGCTGGGGAGTTAGGTCATGCTGGACCCAGAAATGAACCAGGGGGCTCCCCAACTTGTCCTGTGGTCCAGTTCCAACAGCCTTAGAAGTTTCTGTTATTTAACTCAATTCCAGTGTAAAATCATAGGGCCCATATAGTTTTCAGACCTTTAATCGCTTTTTCCAATCTCCGCCATGGTGACCCCCTTGCTAAATTTAGGGAGTCGGAATTAATCCCCGTCTACAGAGCCTGCTCAGAGGTGGGCCAGGCATCCTCCTGCTCGTCCCTCATCCCCCCGAAACTGCTCTTTTCCACCCCCTTTTTATTTTTTATTTTCTGTCCATGGCTCGCGCCTTGGATATCAGCTTCCCAACCAGGGACTGAACCCGGGCCACGGCAGTGGAAGCGCGGAGTCCTAACGGCTGGACCGCCAGGAATTCCCGTCCCCTCTCTAATTTAGCCTTGCACGTTTCTGCTCTTTTTCCTTACTCAGGCTTATAAAGGCTGACCACTTTATGGGCCTTATTAAGAATACAACTTATTTAAATTTTCCCGTCATTTTCCCCTTTCTCCACTGTTTAACTTTACAACTTTCCTCTCCTCTTACTTTTTTTGGCATGCTTTTCTTTCCCCTAACTTCTTTAGAAAGCTTTTAGAGGCAGTCCACAAGCAATTCTGAGAATGTGCCACACGCTTAAGAAAACTAGCACTTCTGTAGCAGATACACAGCCCGTGGCATCGTTCGGCCCCACTAACCCCAAGCCCCCTGCTGTCAGAGTCAAAGCAGCAGGCTGGACTCCCTCACAAACACTGCGGCTCCCTGTACTCCTAGTTTCCCCAAGGCAGCTTCGGGCGGCCGTGGGGCCTGGTGCCGGAGCTTTCTCAGCCTTCCCGTCAACTCTACCTGCTTCATTTCTGTCACCGTCTCCCCGGCTGATACTCGGTCTCTGCTTCCCACCTGCCCGACCCCACGTGCCCACCCTTCTTTTCCGAGTCTTGACTCATCACTTTTCCTTAGGTGTGTTTCTTGAAAACAACAAGAGTCAGAAGGGCTTTTAACCCAAACCTGACAGCCTTTCTTGGGGGTGTTCAGCCAGCCCCGCCACGTAAGCACCCAGTAAGTACCCTGAGCTCCGTTTCTTCCACGGTACTTTTACACGTTATCACTTATGTTACTCGAGTTTCTCTATTTTATTTTCACTAAATGTAGACAAATTTCTAGCCACCCTGTCTTTCTCCCGCGTAGCTGGGAAGTCCTTCTCGGGCCATCGGTCCGGCCAGTGGCTGCTGCCGCCCCATCCCTTCCCCAGGTTCCCCTCCCCGGTAACCAGGTGAGCTGTGACGCGCAACCCTCCAAGCCCAGATACCTCCTGATACTTTATACCCACATGTGCCGCGTTACATTTCAAACGTTTATCTCCGCGTCTTCCCTCGCGTCTCTTAAAGCATCCACAGGGCACTTGCACTACCAGCGCCAAGGCCACGAGCACGATCCGCTTAGACTGGATGTCCCGCCCCGCCACCCTTCCTCCTCACCCTCCGTGACGGGACCTGTTTTCATCCACCTGTTCAGGACCCTGACGGCCCCGATGGACACTCTCGGACGTTCACGTCAGTACACCTTCCTTCCACCTCCCCACCAGCGCCACGAGCTTGGGACGCGCCCCCTTCAGGGTCCACGGGGAGCCACGTCCAGGACAGCAGCGCCTCCCCGCGTCTCCGGCTGGGGCCTCGCTGCTGACAGGAGCCCCCTCTCCCGGCCATGCTCACCGCCACCCCGCCTGCCCAAGCCCCTCGAGGCAGAGGCTTCCGCTGGACGCCCGGAGGCACAACGGTGCAAGGGGAGGCCGTTAAACACTTGCTGACTCAACGAAGTAAAGCTCTTTCACTTACCAGAGACCATCGTAGCTACTTGAAACTATCAAGGATCCATCACGATTAAAATGAACCTGAGGATGAAGGAGCGGGAGGGGGGAAAAGAAACTTACTTTCAGAGCATCAACACAGACTGCGCCTCACCTGGACGGCCTTCCGTTCACCGGCCCCCGACAAAAGGGACACGCACCCTGCTGCATTCTGAGCGAGCTTTAAGTTCTGATTTCCCAAGGATGCTAACGCAGACCACAAGCAACGTGGATAAAACGGTCATTTTTACCTGGTGTCTCAAGCAACCGTCAGTTTGTTTCACGACGGAAGACTGAACCACAGAAAGAAAACCAACCCCGAAACACGTCTTGAGTATTTAAATCACAAACTCGACCAACCCAGACCTGCTGGCTCCGTGGAGGCCCCACTGCCCAGAGTGTGTCTGTGGACCCGCATGGCCGTGGGGGCAGTGGGACCAGGGCTTCCCCGACTTCCATCGAACAAGGCAGAGAAGTCAGGAGAAGGATGCCCGCTTATTCAGACACTCCCGAGCTTTCCCAGCCGCGTAACGCTGCGTGCTGAGCACCCCCAGAATCACAAGACGGCCCGGTTACTGCTCTGAGGGCCCGGACACCAACCCCTGCGACACTCGAGCTTTGCAGACGGGGCAGGAACAAGATCCAGGCTGCTCCAAACTCTGTGCCTGGGAAGAGGTGCGATGTCCAGATCAGGTGCCGGGCCCAGAAGCCGACCTGTGACACTTCCACACCAGTTATTTTATCTGAATGCCTAACTGCCCAGTACAGAGACAGGCGAGGTACACCGTCTGATAAAGAAATGGCAACGTGAGCAGTCCCTTCCTCAGAAGTGGTTTGCCTTTGCCTTTGTCCTCTTTCTTTTTTCCAACTGAATCTCAGTGTATACAGAAGGAATCACAACGTCAGAAGTTAGAGTTCTTCATCAATTCCCGTCGTTTTCATTTGAGTCCTGGGCAGGAAAAGCCTTTTTACAACACACCCCCCCCGCTGGAACGCCCTCTTTCCTGCTACGTGTGATGCCTGTCCCATGGGGGGTCGCGCCCCAGGTCAACCTCTGGGGACAGGGCTGGGGCTGCCCGCCTGCCGCCACGGTTCAGACCAACGTCTGGTCCTCACACCACTGACACACGGTTCACACACTCCTTTGCTAGGCGCTGTCCCGTGTAGCAGCTGCCCCGCCCTTGACTCACGAGATGCCAGTAGCATCTGGTTGTTGAAAACCTAAACATCTCCAGACGGTGCCAGGCGTCCCCAGGGGACAAGCCCACGTGTAGCAGAAGCACCTGGAGGGCTTGTCAAAGCCCAGCGCCGGGCCCCGAGAATCTGCAGATCTTGCACACCCCCAGCAGAGGCTGGTCCGGGGGCCACGCCTGGAGAACCACTGTCCAGACTGTCGAGGGGCCCGTGATGGAGGCACGTGTGCCACTTAAACTTCTTAGCCACCGCAGCAGGGAAGTTAACAGGTGAAACAAACCTGACAGGTTTTTACTTAACCCCATATACCTGAAATACTACTTCAACACATAACCGACGCTAAAAGTTATAAACAAGACACTTTACGTTCTTTCCGTTGCACTGGATCTTCAGAAGCTGGAAGCCTACGTATTGCCCACTCCTGCATGTCTCAGCCTGCGGTGCTACTGTGTGTGGCTGGTGGCCTCCGCGTGGATGGCGTGGCCCGTGAAGAGCCGCTGTCACCGTCCTCGTCCTGCTCCCCCGGCGGTGGGGACGGCGCCCCCCTCCCCCCACTCAACCTGAGCCACGTGCTCGTCAGCCTCCCAAAGCCGTTTTCCCTAAAACTCACAGCAGCGGATCTCATCACACTCATCCCTCTGAACCTGCAAACTACGATCTGATCAAAGCCCCTTCGCTGGGTGATGACGAGCTGACACGGGGCCCCAAAGCCTGCCCCACCAGGGCCGCGCTCCGCTCTGTTCCAGCCCCGTCCAGACAGCACCGCCGGCACACGCTGGCAGACCAGCGCGCAGGTGTGAGGGGCAAGACGGCCAGAAAGTCAGTGCTACCCAGAAGGAAGGGGGGGGGCAGACAGACCCCAGTGGGGACGCCAAGTCTCGACTCAGACGGACAGCCGCTGAGCTCCCTGGAGGTGACACCTGCAGGCAGGCCGAGGAGGGAGAGAGTGGGCAAGTGAGACAAACGCACAGGCCAGCAGCTGCGGAGAGGGGGTGGGATGGATGAAGGGGACAGCAGGGACTTCAGGAAAGCACTGACATGGAGGAGTCCAGGCAGGGGGACAGCAGCTGGACTCAAGGGGGCGGAAGACCGCAGGAAGCCCACGCACCCCGAGGGCTCTGATCCAGGACTGGCCTCGCAAAGGCTGACCGCTCGCAGACCTGGTGCTCCCCCGACACCTGCCCGCAGACGCTGTGGCACAAGCGTGCAAGGCTGTTCAACAGACGTGCGCTGCACTTCTCTCCATAAAGTGCAAGTCACAAGCCAGTGTCCCCGGGGGACGACGAGCGTGTCAAGCACCTGCAGGCACAGAGCCAGAAGGTGTCCGAGACCTTTCTGCGGTGCGCAAGCTGGAGCAGGATGCCGCTGTCCCGTAGCACCACCGCCATCCAACAAGAGGGGGTGGGCTGGAAAACACGCACTTAAAAAACCAAAACACCCAGACGGCAGCTGCCGGCTGCGCGCAGTTGCCCCTGAGGATGGGAGCTCAGGAGGCTCTGATGTGCTATGCGCTACGTTGCCTCTTGCCTTTTTTAAAAATAAGCACACGTTACTTTTGTAAGAAGCAAAGACTTTAAAAATCCTACCATCGTTTGCGATCAGAGCCCCATCCCTGACCACTGCCAACACAGACAGAACTCTTTCAACTCATGGCCTTCACTCCGACTATCTCCTGGTTACTTCACACATGCCCATTTGCGGCCTGTCTGGAAGCCAGCTCGGCTCAGACAGGGCCCCCAGCGCGGAGGACAGAGGAGCGACGGCACAGGCTCAGGAGGGCCCGGGGCCCAGATGGCAGGGGCGCCTTCCCCGCAGCCGCAGGCACCGGCCGTGACACAGGGCCAGCACCGCGCCAGGCAGCCTCGACCAGCACACGTTACGCGTCCCCCAGGGGGTCAGGGCTCTGCCCCCGGCCCCGCTGGACAAAGGCCTTCCAAGGCTGAAGCCACTTAAAGTCACTCACCTCCACAAGTCTAGAACCTGAGGAGGACCATGTCCTCGGTAACAGCGAACAAGCTGTCTATACGTGACCCCTTCCACTTTCCAAAAGGCAAACCTGGCTAAGAAACCCCTTCGGGCCCTTCGCTGACAAAGAACTCCTTTGGCCGTTTGTAAATGGAGCCGTTTATGACACGCACGTAGTTTAACCCGTCTGTTCATCCTGTGTGCTGGCGGCAGCCTTGGACCGCGCGTGCAGCACGCTCGCGGGGCCCCACCTTCCCACCGCCTCACCCACGACTGGGCCACCCGGCCCCCAGGGCCCTCTGCCCACCCACCCAAAGGTGGCTCCACGCAACACCCACGCTGCCCGCGCGCTCCCGCCTGCTCTGTAAGCCTCCGGGCAGGGACGCCTCCCCGCCCCGCCTCCCACGGGCATGGAACCCTGAGCCCAGTCTCCACTCATGGCCCTGCTGTCAGGCGAGCGCCGCGACCTGGCTGGGCGGGGGGCACTCACGGCTGAGACGGGGTCCGAGTGCGCGGGCAGGGTCTTGAGGCACTTCCCCGTCTTCACGTCCCATATCCTCACGCTTTCGTCAAACTGGAGACAGAGGGGCAGGTGGCAGTGGTTCTCCGGGGGCTCGGACGGGACAGACTCGCTGGCCCCCGAGCCCCCAGAGCAGCCCAGGACAGCCCCCGGTTCACCCCCACCCCTGGGGAGGCCCCAAACTCACAGAGCCCGAGACGATGAGGTTGGACTGGGGGTTGAAGTTACAGCAAAAGACGTAATTGCTGTGTCCCTTCAAGGTTTTCAGACACTTTCCCTGAGAGGAAGTGTTGTGGGGCTAAGTCATTCCCAGTGGTTGCTTCTTCAAGCGCCAGCCGTCAGGCTAAACCCATCAGCAGCTGACCCGCCGCAGCCGTGAAGCCCCTCTGACAACAAGCACGGCTGCTCCCCAAACGCAGTCCCACCCCAAGCCCCTTCCCCAAACGCACACGCTTCCCAAGGAGGGGCCCATGCAGCTTACCGAGCTCACGTCCCATATCTTCAGGGTTTTGTCATCTGAGGCAGAAACAAGGAGGTTAGAATCTGAGGACCACGCCACATCAGATATTCCCTGGGGGAGGAAACACACAGTCACGGTCACTATCTCGGCAAAACGGGATTAGCCAGCAAAAGTCAAATCCTCAACGTCCAACTGGACATAACTAAGCAAGCCACTCCCTCTAGTTCGTGCTGACCAAACAGACTGAACCCGCAGGCCGGGCCCGGAAGCCTGCTCTCCGTGGCTCTGCCAGGCCTCACAGCTGGGCAGAAACTCATCTGGGGAGGTCAAAACTATTTGCTTGAAAAACAAGAGGCGGACTTCCCTGGTGGTGCACTGGCTGAGAATCCGCCTGCCAATGCAGGCGACACGGGTTCGAGCCCTGGTCCAGGAAGATCCCACATGCCGCGGAGCAGCTGAGCCCGTGAGCCACAACTACTGAGCCTGCGCTCTAGAGCCTGCGAGCCACGACTACTGAAGCCCGTGCGCCTAGAGTCCGTGCTCCACAACAAGACAAACCACTGCAATAAGCCCGCGCACCGCAACGAAGAGTAGCCCCCGCTCGCCGCAACTAGAGAAAGCCCCTTCACAGCAGTGAAAACCCAATGCAGCCAAAAATTAATTAACTAATTTAAAAAAAACCCCAAGAGGCAAGTAACTATCCCAAAAATTGGGGGCAGGGAGGTTCAATCTTAACCTGACAAGCCCGGAGATGGGCCCCAACCCACGTCCAGCAGCAACTTCGGCCCAGGGTTGAGACCTACCAGCTTGTGACCAGAGATGGTTTTCTCAAATTTCCCATCGTATGCTCCCCAAATCTTAATGAGTTTATCTGCAGCTGAAAGAGAGGAATGAAAAGCAACCGAGGTCTCCAGTCATCCAGGGGCCAAAATCTGGGCTGCCCACAACACAGGCCTCCCCTAGGGAGCCGCGGTCCTCGGCACCCACCCCCAGGCCTCCCCCCTGACCCGGGCCCGTCCCTTCAGAGTCACAACCGGCACGGGCACATCGAGGGGACACGCAGGGAAGCCCCAGGGGCACCTACACGAACTCGCCAGCCACTCCCCATTCGGGCTGAACTTCACAGAGGACACAGCTTTCGTGTGGCCGGCCAGGGTGAACTTCAGAGCGTAGTTTGGTTTAACAGGTGTGGGCTGTTCAAGAGAGAGTACTAGTCAGCGAAAAGTAACCACCACTGTCCAAACCCACTGATCGCCAGTGTGGAGCTGGCACCCAGGCCGAATTTCACGCTCACACCTACCCCGTGACGGCGCTTCCCAGAGCCCTCGTCCACCGGGGTGCACCCGACTAAACCCGGGCTCCGCGCGTCCCCTCACAAGCCCTGCCTCTCCTGAAGCCCCCGTCACCCAGGCCGCGCTCTAGGCAGTCCCGTCAGTGCAGCTGGAACCTCCGGCAGCCCCAGCCCTGCTTCGGCAGCCCACCCACCCGAGGTCAGGCTCCCCGACGCACACCTGAAGGCCTGCGCCCTTGGTGAGAGGCCCGCCTGCGGTCTAGAGGAGGGGTTTGGACACCGCCCTCCGCAGGGAACTGTGCGGGCCAGGGGCGAGGTGCTGAACAAGAGGCGTTTCCCAGGTCCCACACAGACTCTTACGATCAAGACCAAGGATGTGTACTGCTGGTGAAGCCCCCTCCCCAGGTGACAGGTTGGGAATCCCCGACACGGCCCACAATCAGCACTGGACTGGCTGGGAATGTAGTTTGGAGTAAAAACTGGCAATATTTAAGTGGGGGGTGGGGAGGGGAGGGGAAACAGTTCCGGGCGTGAAATATTCCCGAGGGTCTCCCAGCCTTCGTGCCCAGGAGCCCGCAGGGACGTGCCTTGCTCTGCGTGGCCGATGACGACGGGGTGGGCTGTGCTCGGGCAGCCTCGGCCTCGGGCTTCTTCTCCTCGGTTGCCATGGCTCTGCAGCCCACCAGGCAGGGCGACGCGGGTAGAGAGTTCACAGCTCCGAGTGGAGGACGCACAGTGGCAAGGGCTGTCTGCTAATCCAAACCTACAGTGGGGGACGGAGGCCAACAGACAAACCACACTTCAAAAATTAATTTCCAGGAAAAAGAATTTTAAAACTCTGCCCACCTCACTGAGCCCTGTAGCAGGTGCCGTTCCAAACTAAGAGTCCTCTGCACGTAACTCCTCGCTAGTCCTTTGCAGGTACTATGCTGCTCTCGTCCCTTCTGTGATCAGAGTCCGAGACCCACCTTCAGGGGTGCTTCCTATTTTGTTACCGCATGTCTGAAATGCAGCACAGTCCGGGCAGACAAAACATAATTCTCTTCAAAGAGCCCTTGATGCATTTAAAAAAAAAAAAAATCAACCAAAGACTTCTTGTCAGGAAACAAACACGCCAAATTACAGGAGACTGAGCTACAGGGTGCAGAAGTTTGGGAACTCATCCAAATCCTTAAATGCATCCCAAGTGATGCAAAGTGCTAACAGCCACGTTTGAAAACACAAGAGCAGGCCCCAGTGGTCCACACCTCCCGGGGACTCCAAGGTCAGCACGTGTAGGCGGCAGACACGAGGCTGCTTCCAAAACACTAACAGCCGAGAGGCTCTCCGTCCCTGGTGAAGCAACAAGACACAGCCGGAAAGCACAGACTGGAGCCAGCCCCGCCTGCTGGAGTCGCCAGCGCTAGGCTTCCTAGAAGCAACCTGAAGTACGCAAGGACACTGCAAGCAAACTCACTGCAGAGGAGGGAAAGAGACTGCAGCTCAATTAGGTTTCGGCGTGAAAGCGGGAACCCCTCAAATGCCGCACGGTGAGAGACTGGTTTCCTCTATCACAGGAGTAGACTCCGCGACTTGGACACGTGGCACAGAAGCACACCAGGTGACTCTGAAACGAGGGAAGGCGCCTTTCCAGAGGAGAGCCACCAAGACGTCCTGCAAGCATCACTGGCCAGCCGACTCCCGGAAGCTGGCACCACCGTTAATCCAATGCGTTCACACCTTGTAAATTCTAGCTCGGCGCTTAAAACTGGAAGCTTGCACGGGCTCCTTGTCGCACCAAGGCGGGACAGAAGCCATCAAAAAGAACACATCCCCAAGTCTTCATCCAAGAGGAGGGGAGCGAAATCACAATGCAACACAGCTGTGCAGAGCACCCCGTGAGGCCACAGCTGGTTACCTGCAGCAAGGATCCCGGCCCAGGAACGGAACGGATCCGGCAGCAGACACAGCCCCAGCAGTAGGGTGGGGGAGGGGAGGGGCAGGTCAATACAGCTGCCGGGGGCAAAGTGCTGGCACAAAGCTGGCGCTCCAGAAACGCTGCCTACCTGGTGATTAGCTGTAGCGCAAGCAGGCCGTGCCAATTAACCCAGGTGCTGCCTTCCCCTGGGTGGGCCGGACAAGTGGGGGGAAAGGAGCCAAGGACAAGAGCTGGATGGTCTGTTTCACAGAACCTAGCATCTGAGAAAGGCAGACCACAACTAGGGCTGAGAGGAGGGAAGCCCGGGGCGCGTCCAACCTAAACACCAGTGGGAACTGAAGAGGCTCCATCTGGGGTGGAAAGGGCAGCCCAGAGGCCTGAGCAGCTCCTTCTAGAGTAAAAATCAAGACCCGCCAGGAGGTGTGGTGTGACTCCCGCAAACTTGCTGCCCTCAGGTGAGGAGCTGGGAATACATACAATAGGTGGTCTTACAGAAAAGGTGCCCAGCCCCTCCCAGCTCAACCCCTGCCCAACACTTCGGCCAGCAAAACATTAACACACAAAAAACCAACACAGAAATTCAGCAAACTTTTAGAAACACAACTTCTCGACTCAACGTTTGCAGCCGGCCTCCAGATCACTTGCTACCTGCTCCCTCTTGGGACCTAGGTGAGCCACACCACCCAAGGCTGAGCGTCCGAACTTCTTCGGAGAGCTTCGGAGTAAAATGCAAATTACTAGGCTCCACCCCAGAGACTGGGCCCCTGGGTGTGAGAAGACAGGCGGTAACCAGGCCCACTGAGAGCGAGGGAACCCGGCTCTCCGCACCCCACCTGGATTCTCAGACACGCGGGCGTTCTGGCTTACCTCTCCGCCTCCTACGGGGCCGGGCCAACCTCAGAGGCAATGTCGACAGCGGACCTGGGCGGGTAGAAACGGGGTGAGAGGGCTACCAGGGAGCATCTTCCACATCCCCCAAAATGGCTCTCGCAGGCCAGACTAGAAGGGGTCTGAGACTCCACAGCAAGAGCGTGGTGGTCTCTCCCGTCATGCCGGCAGCCCCGCAGCCCTGGGGGCCCGGGGTCGCGCGGGGGGAGATGGGGCCTGGCTGCCCCCGGCTGGGGGTGAGCAGCTGGTTAGGGTGAGGGCGCCTCTGCAGCAGAGAAGAGCGGACAGCGCGCCACATCCAGGCACTGGATGGCTCGGTGGCCCAGAGGTCTTTCTCTGGAGGCAAAGGGGGGACGCACGCCGGCTGCAGGAGGAAGTCGCAGTCCCGGGTCCGGGGGCTTGTCACCTGACCGCTGGGGGCGGGAGAAGCCGGGGGTCCCCGGGGCTCGGCGGTCCGTGCGGGTCCGTTTCGGGCTGGTTCGGGTCAGGGGAGGGGGCCGCCGGGGCCCAGTCGCTCGGCGGGGAGGAGGGGCGCAGAGCGGGCACCCGGAGGCGAGGCGGCGGGCGCGGGGCTTCTGCGCCGGGAGGCCCGGCGGGGCTGAACCGGCGCCGGGCCGGGCCCGCCGGAACACGTGCGGCGGCGGGCGGCGCGGGGGGAGCTAGCGTCTGTCCCGGTCCCGCACCCCCGGGGCGTGCCTGCCGGCCGGGCGGTCCCCACTTACCTGCCGGGCGGCTGGGGGACGGGGGCGGGCGCTCAAGGCTTCGCGTCGGCCGCCGCCTGGGCGGGAGCTCAACTAGGCGGTGCGGGGAGCAACAGTGCGCGTGCGCGTGCGCGCGCGCGCGGGGCGGGGACTGCCGGGGCGGGGCAAACGCACAAAGCCGGCCTCTCGGAGGGCCGCTACGGCGAGCGGAGAGGAGCAGAACGCCTGTGCATGGCTCAACGCCTTAAAGGGACAGTGTGCTGCCCGTGCCTCCTGCTTACAGGCGTTAACCCCAAAGGTGGCCGGTTCCAGCCCTTCTCCTGCACTTTCTGAAAACTGAAGTAGGAAGAAGATACATAGAGGGAATGCTCATGTGCCCCTCGATTGTCCATATCCTGAGCTCGCCCTGCAGCAGCGCCCAGGGAGGAGAGAGCACCCCGCCCCCGAGATTCGCGGGGCGGCGGGGCCCTAACGTTTCTCCTGGGCTGGGGCACCTGTGCGGTCGCGTCCCTCCGTCACCGCGCACGCTGGGGAGCGGCGGCTACGATGTCCAGAGCGTCCGACCGGCCCCGGCGGTGTCTCCGCGTGGCGTCTCCATTAATCTCGGGACACCCCCGTACACCCTGGAAGGTACAGGGGCCCTTACCTTCCAAGTTTGAAACGAAGAACCTGAGCTCCAGAAGGTTCAGAACCCGGTCTCTGGGAGCTGCGTCCCCCGCACTGCGCCCACCAGCTCTCCCGCAAGGCCGGCGGCCGGGTTATCCGGGTCTTCCCGATCCCTCCGTGCGGAGAGCCCGCGGGGCGCACCTGCTCCCTCCTGAGCCCCCAGCGCGGAGATGCGAACAGTCACTGCGTGCGGGCTGCTCTGCTGTCTGCAGGGTGATGGCCCAGACAGGTATTACCACCTCCAGTTACAAGTGGGGAAGGGGAGGCCCGGAGAGGAGGGCTCAGGGGCACAAGGAGAACCCGGAGCCGGCGTTCTGACCCCAAAGCCTGCGCATTCTCACCCCACTGCCCTACTTCTGCTACCCACATAGGTCTTAGAGTCGTGGATGTTCTCCGCAGCCCCATTCAGGCCCGTGGATAGAATAACATGCAGTCTCTTATTTCCCAACTAAAAATGGGAACACCAAATATGACACAGGAACCCGTGCAAACAAAAGGACAGAGCATTTTAAATGGAAATGACCAGGGAAAATGAGTTGTGTGGTTGTCATAGATACAGGAGCCAAGATTGACAAGCCGGCTGGAGTGCCCCTCCCAAGAAGGATGCGGTGGGCGGGGGGGGGGGGAAGCAAACTCCCAGTTTGGCCCCGCCTGGCCGGATGTGGATCTCTGTGCCCTGCAGCCCTAGTCATCTTAGGCCAGGTGCCCTGGAGCATGAGGCCTTGACTACAAAAGGTAACAAAATCAGCTCCGGATGAAAAAGGGTATCTGCATCCACCAGGCTGCCTGGGCTGGAAACAAAGCCCATTACGTAGACCCCTCCCTCACCTCTCAGACAGCTCTTATAGCCATCCTCTTCCCTCCCTCCGTCCCTACCCCAGTCCCACCTCCCAGCTGGCCTCTTCCAAACCTCTCCGAAGCACTGTCAGAAGAACTTATAAAACCCCAGGTCTGATCTGTCACTCCCCAGTTTACGACTCAGAGCCGGCTTCCCATTGCCCTCGGGTCCAAACCCAGTCTCTGCTGGCGGGGTTTACCAGACTGGCCTCCCCCTGTAGCCTAATGCCACCCCCAGACTGTGCACCCCGGATCCCAGCCCCAAATCAGAAGTACTTCCTGACCCTGGAACTCAACTCAAACCAGGCTCCCAGGTAAATCGGTCTTGCCTTCCCCCCCGCCCCCAGGAGATAGAGCCTTCCAGTTAAAATGAGAAAATCTTCTAAATCTGTTGAGTGTTTTTGCGGTCATAGCTAAAATCCTGAAACCAAATAACATAGCAAGCAAGTAAAGCAATTTAACAAAAGCAGGTGATTTGTTTATTGTCTTAAAAATCCTTTTATAACCCTCCCCAAATGCGGTCAGGCTCAGAAAAATCACAAGTGGAAATGGAAGGGAGAATAAAAACTAGAGAAGGAGAAAACATTTTGGAGATTTGTTTTTTAGAACATTTATCACTGTGCTTTGGCCAGCGGCAGCTAATTGGCAAAGGAACCTGTTTCCGTGAACGATTTCTATAAATACAACACATCTCCAGGCTGTTCCATCAACCAGACAACCGGAGCATGTCTGGGCACCCTCCCGACTCACCCAGCTCCCTCCACCAGGCTCTCCTGCCCTCAGGGCACCCTTCCCACCGACAGCCAACGTCCATCCACTTGGGCTTCCTCCCCCGAGCCCCAAACCTGGTGAGTCTTCCTGGCTATATTTTCACAGCTCCCAGCTCCTCCTCAGCAGAAGCACTCTTCTTTCATCGTAATTCCTTGTTCAGCGTCTCCTGGCTGAGCTGCGTCGGGGTCCTCATCACAGCACTCTGCGCAGGTGGCCCAGGATGAGAGAAAGCACCTGCGCGCTTTATTCTTTAGTAAGTTCGTTACATGTGTTACCTGCCTGCACCTGCACCTTCACAGCAAGCCTGTGAAGTAAGTGCCTTTATTCCTTTTCACAGTGAGGAAACTGAGGTTGAGAATAAGAGAGGTTGAGAAGCTTCTCAAGGACCCATAGGCAGTAGGCGCAACCATGGAATTCAGGGCTGGCAAGGCAGAGGCTGCACTCGCAACCACCATACTACACAATACACACCCAGTGGTGCTTATCGGATGGACGGGTGGATGGATGGATGGTGGGTGGATGGATACATGGACAGATGGATGGATAGATGCCTGCATGGTGGATGGCTGGGTGGATGGATGGATGGATGATAGCAAAGGAGCAACCTATGTCAACGGGAGCCGTCAGCAAGGGTCTGCGGAAGTGGCGGAGCTGAAATGGAGAACATCACCTTCTTATAGGACTTGAAGCTTTTGAAAAGCCATATTTTGTCACCTAGTGATAAATATTTCATCAGGGACAGCACTCGATCAGGGCTTGCCAGGAGGTGACAGAGGAACAGATGACGTGGCAGACGTGGCAGGAAGGCTGTGATGCTCCCCACAGTGGGCAGGACGCTGGGTGGGCAAACTGGCCCTTTACTGGCCAGGCCCAGAGCTCTGGATTCCATGGCAGTTGATAAGGGAGGGTCGTGGAAGACGCCCAGGATCCAGGGCTTGCAGGCACTGCCCACCAGATTTCCTGACTGGACGGGCCACCTCTGCTGCGCCACATTCCAGGGAGCTGCTGACGCTGCCCGGAGACCCCAAGGCTCCTGCCAGCCAAGGTCAGTGGGGTTTTGTGTTAAAACTCCTTTTCCCCTGGTAACTACGCCAGGGCGGCTGGTTTGGGAGACTCTGTCCCCCTTTTCCCTCCCTGATCTCTGCTCTCCCTTTCCCCACACCTCCCACCAGTCCATCAGGACAGGCAGTTGCCCCTCGACCCCTGGGGCCCAGCGGCCCACAGCTCTCAATCCTGGTGCCCAGAAAGCCACTTCTAGTCCTAACTGTGCCACCCTCCTTCTCTTCCTCCCCTGGCCTCACCTTCCTGGGTACAGAAAGAGCAGATTAGACCGCAAGAATACCAGCTTTTGACATTGACAAGATTTCTCCTGGTTTCAGCTTCCCTCCTTCCATGGCCTTTGCCCAGTGTAGCCCCCAGCCCCACGTATCCTTCCTTGTCTCCCTTCCCCCTCCCACTGGCTAGGAAGCACCCCTGCATGGCCTCCCGTCCTGGTGCCACCCTCCCGGAGGTCAGCCCTGTAGGTTGCTCTCCCCAGGGAGACTGACCATCCAGTTTGCCTGGCACTGTCCTGTTTCAGAACTGACAGCTCTCATCCCCGGCAGCCCCTCCGTCTCAAGGAAGCGGGGACAGTCACCTGAAGCCACCTCCCCACTTCCATCACTCCTGTGGGCTCATAGGAGCAGGGGTGGCCCTTCTGGGCTGAGATGCCTGCTGGGAGGGGACACAGTAGGGGATAGACCCTCCAGATGAATGAATCCTGGAATGTTCGATTTCACTTGCAGCTGGATTTAAACCTACCCTCACTTGTTGGAAAGTCCCCACCACGAAACCCCTCAGCCTCGAGCCTCCTGCTGGCTCCAGGCCTCGGTGCCTCCGGGTGGGCCCTCTCCAGGTGGAGCTGGGCGCTGCGGGCACCGGTCTGGCCCGCAGCCAGGCTGGGCGGAGCGCCCGGCAGGAATCCGCGGAACGCGGCTCCCACTTCCAAAGCCAGGCCCCACCTGTTCCGGTCTGCAAATGGTCTGCAAATGCCCCTCCCCGACTCGGCCTGGGTGAACTCCCCCTGGTTAGAGAGGGTCCCAGCAGCGAGAAAAGAAACAGCTCCTGTGACAGGCAAGGTGGAAATCAGAGACCCCAAAAAGCCAGGGGATAGTTTTCAAAGGCTTTAGAGGTTTTTTTCGGGTTGGCGGGGGTGGGGGGAGGGGGAGCCGGTGTGGCTTGTGCAGCAGTGGCTTATGGGGGCCCTTTTTAAGCGACGTGAAGTTGGCTGCTGGTCTCCCACAGGTGTTTCCCCGGTCCTGTCAAACTATTTCCATTTGTCCCTGTTATAAAACCCACGGCAGCTGCCCTTCCTGAGCCCCTAATGTGTGCCTTTCTGAGTCCTCCTGGCCTGAGGATTATAAACACGGTCCCCTTAAACCCCAAACGTGGTGGTAAGCTATTCTGAGGTTCACAGATAAGGAAAATGGAGGCGCAGAGGGTCCCAAGGCCAAAGCGAATGGCAGAGCTGGGGCTTGACCCCACCCTCGGCCTTGAGTCTCCCGCGCGTGCCACCAGCCGCCCGCCGTTTTCCGTGCGCAGATACGGTTTCCACGTAACTGTAATCACAGCCGTCCTGCAGTCACCCTTCCTGCTCAGCGCCTGTCGCGGGCTTTTCCCACGTCACCCCGCGCAGCGCTCTCCAGCCCCTTCCCACGGCCGCGGTGAGCCCCGGGCTGCACGCTTGGGCCGTTGCCAGGGTTTCACGTCTGCAAATTGTTTCTGTGGGATAAGATCCAGGAGCCCGACTGGGTCGCAAGTTGGGAACATTCTCGACGGGACACGTAACCCAGGGAAAGGGTGAGGCCAGGGAAAGGGTGACCTTCGTGTGGGCGAGCGAGCCTGCCAACCCGGGTGCGCCCCTCGCCCGGGTGCTGGAGGGCACCCCAGGGCCGCGGAAGGGCGCGCGGGAGCCGCGCAGACCCATCGCCCGCCTTTCTGGGTTTCCCACGGCTCTTTGAGAATTCCCTGACGAGGAGCAAGCAGCCTAAAATAGAAAAGCTGACACAGGGGAAACGCCAGGGGCCGAAGTCTGTGCCCAGGCGCTCCGGCTGCAGCTGCCGGCACGCTCCCTCCAGCCCTGGCTCCCCCCGAGGAGCCTCGGTGCCCCCAGCATCTGCGTCCCCACTTGCCTCCATCCTCGGGGCCTTTAAATCCCCCTGCAAACAGCTCAGGGCCTCGTATTTGCAGGCACCGTGGACAAGGCTTCTCCAAGGCTGGCCAGCAGCCAGGGCTTCCTCGCAGCTGTCTTCCTGTGTGAGCCTGACCTTGGGGGATGGAACTGGCAGCAGGGAAGGGGCACCCCACTCCACCCAGCTTCCAGCTCCCAGCAAATGGGACAGGCGTTCCCCACTGTGGGCCCGCTTTGGGAAGTTGGAGCAAACTCGAAATTGGGGCCGACTGGCGCAGTCTGGGGCAGAGGAAGTGGGGCGTGGGTGTTCTGGCTATAGCTCTAATCCCAGACATCAATTCATGTTAACGCTGTCCGGGGACCAAAGAGGAGGGACTACAAAGGTAGGAATGCCATTTAAATAACAGAAACAGTAGTCCCTAAAACCCAAATGAAAGATGGACCTCAGTGCCATTTAGAACACACAGACCCTGCCGCCGTTCCCTTCGGGGAATCTTTCCCTCGGACACAGCTGCAGAAGGCTGCAGGCTGCCCAAGGAAGTTCACGGCGACAATTTTTTTTTTTTGGGGGGGGCGCTCCACAAGGCCTGCGGGACCTTAGTTCCCCGACCAGGGAGCAAACCCGGGCCCCGGCAGTGCAAGCACGGTGTCCTAACCACTGGACCACCAGGGAGGTCCCACAGCAACATTATTTATAAGGATGAAATAACTGGAGACAACGTAAATGTCCATCCCTAGGGGAAGAGGTGAATCCATCATGGTACATTGGATACTGGAACATTCTGCAGCCTCCAGAAGAATGAGGTAGCTGGGGGCGTCGTGAGTGGAGGGACGGCCGCCATGGCACATGCAGAAAGAGAATGTGCAGAGGACAATACAATTGTTGTAAAATAAAGCTGTGTGTAGGGAGAAAGTGAGAATCTGCGGGCACAGTCTCTGGAGGATTCATCCCTGTCATAGGTGCCCGGGGGAGGGGACTAGGAAGGATGGGAGGGGGCACCCTTCAGTTTTCCTTTTATGCCCCGCCCCGAGATTCTTCCAATCGGATGTTCGTTGTGATTAAAGGGAATAATAATGGGTCTCGGTTTTCCTTCATTTCCACAGTAGGAGAATGACATATGATTTAGGTAGGCCATTGCAAACATTTCTCCCTCCATCCAGCCCATTCCCCGGCCCCCTCTCACCCACCCACCAGCACCCCCAGAATGGGCCCGCGTACCCCTTGCTGCCAGGGGCCGTGGATGTGAAGCTGGCCCCACAGGGCCCCTGCCCAGGGGAGCTCTCTGTCTAAAGGGAGCCAGACCCACAAGCCAGTGGTCCCAGAACGTGGTGCCAGGTTCTAGAATAGGCTTCTAGCGGGTTGGTGGAAAGTCTAGGAGGCCTTCCCAGATGGTGTTTGACCAGAGGCACCCAAAGCGCAGGGGCTGGCCCACAATCAGGGTGCAGGCCGGTGGGGGAGGGTGGTCGGGGAGGGGAGAACAGGCCACATAAAGGCCAGCGGGGTGGAGGAGTGAAGGCGTGAGGCTGGAGCAGGCAGGGCCCAGCCAGCAAGCTGCGGACAACGGGGCTTCAGGACGTAGACCGGGGGACGGGAAAAGCTCAGCTCGAGGATGAGACCTGGCAGGGAGGCGAGCCTGCAGCTCCCCACACCCGGGGATTTGCCCCAAGTTTGCAGAGGGTCCGGAAGACACAAGGATGGAAGAAACCAACCCTCCTGGGACAGCAGTAGGAACGGGGCTGAGAGCAGGGCTCTGGGCTCAGACCGTGGCACCCAGAGACTGGCTGGGTCACCCAGAGTGGCCTGGACACTCATTCCATGGGTTCTGCCTCCTCCCCTGAAAATGCGGGTGATGTGAGGGCGGACTTGCCTTGTAGGGCTGCTGCCAGAGCATAGCCATTGTGAGCCCAAGGCGTTCGGCCCAGCTCTCAGCTGCGCAGGGAGCCCGACCCTTGTTAGGAAATGCTGGGAGAAGGAGGTGGGCCTGGGCCTGGATGGCGCAGCCTGCAGTGAGTCCGAGGCAAGGAGACCAACGTGGCTGGGTTTCAGTCTTAGAAGGGCTAGGGTTGCTGTCTGCGGCGCTCGGGGCCCTGAGTGCAGAGCACCCCCCCAGTGCCCCAGGCTACCTCTGGTGGGTGCAAGGGAGGGCAGCAGGGGAAGCCCCTCTGAGAGCTGCCACAGGTAGCGAGGCAGCAGGGGACCTTGGCTTCTGGGCGCCTCACTGGGCCTAGAGCCTCTCAGACTTGGGACCCCCCCTGTGCCTGGTGGGAGCCCAGGTGACTGCAGCTCCAGCTGGCCCCCTGCAGCATCCTGGCCACGCTCGGAGGAACACTGTTCTGGGGCCAGCCCCGACGTACCCGTCCCTCGGACGTGTCTGCCCCCGCCATCTGTCCCTGTGGCTGAGACCTCGGTCAGGCCTGCCGTCCCCCCTGCTTTCCCAGCCTCTGCTCCCTCTGACGCTGCCCCACACCCCCCCGCGGCCCTCTCCCCCAACCCCGACCCCATTCAGCCTCAGCTCGTCCTTCTAAGGGCCTCAGTCTCTCCTGATCCCGTTCCCAATGGCAAGCCTGGGGGAGGCCACTTTTGGCCAGTACCCCCTCTTCAGCTATGCTTTCAGGGGTGGGGAGTGTCCTGGCCTAGGGCTGCTCCTTTGGCATTGCCTGTGCTGGCCGACGGAAGCTTCGAAGCGGCCGTGGTGTGACCACAGCTGCCTCGGCCTGCCTGGCATGGTGTCCAGACATCTCCAGCCATCCTGCGGTGCTCGCCCAGCCAGCCGGCCCGGGTGATCCGCTTTGGCTCTCGGCCTCTGTCCCCCTCCCATTGGGTGGTCTGTCCAGTGCCAGAGTCCTGGTTTATCCCCGAGGAAGCCATGGGCATCTTCTCAGTCTCCTTGAAGGCTCCATGAAGCAGGCCTGCTGCCCCCACAGCCTGAACACGGGCTTGACTTTTACAAGGCTCTCAACTGCGTAGTCGCTACCAGCGTGAGTTCTGCAGTCAGACACACCCAGGTCGCTCCCTACACCTCAGTTTCCTCATCTGTAAAATGGGAATGGTAAGCCCAACTGGTGGGGTGTGTGAAGGATTCTTATGTAATAACATGGAATGCGGTGCAGGGTCTAGACCCCAGTGAGCACTCTGAAGGTCCAGATGTTTACAAGTCTTTTACTTCTTTTTAAATTGATATATTGTAAAATTGAAATGGGAGGGGTGCTCTCCAGTTCTATGAGTTGCACACACATGTACATTTGTGCCACCACCACCATAATCAGGACTGTCGAATACCAAACGCTCAAATTCCTCCTGCTGCCCTTTGCAGTCAAATCCCCCCCATCCCTAACCCCTGGCCATCACAGATGTGTCCTACATCCTAGAGTCCTGTCTTTTCCAGGATGACATACAAACGGAATTAGACAGTAGGTAACCTTTGACACTGGCTTCTTTCACTCAGCGTACTGCCTCTGGGAGCCATCCATGCTGTTGCTGTATCAAGTCTGTTCTTTTTCATTGCTGAGTAATATTCCATTGCATGGATGGACTGCTGTTTGTTTAACCATTTACTCACTGAAGGGCAATTGGGTTGTTTCCAGTTTGGGGTGATCATGAATAGAGCTGCTATAAGCATTCATGCAGAGGTTTTTTGTTTTGTTTATTTATTTTTGGCTGCATTGGGTCTTTGCTGCTGTGCACGGCTTTCTCTAGTTGCGGTGAGTGGGGGCTACTCTTTGTTGCGGCGCGTGGACTTCTCATTGCGGTGGCTTCTCGTTGCGGAGCACGGGCTCTAGGCACGCGGGCTTCAGTAGTTGTGTCGCGTGGGCTCAGTAGTTGTGGCTCAAATGCTCTAGAGCGCAGGTTCAGTAGTTTTGGCACACGGGCTTAGTTGCTCCGCGGCATGTGGGATCTTCCCGGACCAGGGCTTGAACCCGGGTCCCCTGCATTGGCAGGCGGATTCTTAACCACTGTGCCACCAGGGAAGCCCCATGAAGAGGTTTTAGTGTGAACACGAATTTTCATTTCTTTTGAGTCAATACACAGGAGTGGGATTGCTGGATCTTTTGGGTAAGTATGTGTTTAACTTTTAAGAAACTGCAAAGCTGTTTTCCAGAGTGACTGGACCGTTTTGCATTCCCACCAGCAGTGTGTAAGAGCTCTCGTTGTTCATCAGCCTCACCAGAACGCGGTATGATCAGGTTTTTCCCCATTCTAATAGATGTGCAGTGAATTCTCACTGCGGGCTTTTTGCCAACAGTTTTTATTGCGATAAAATACGCAGAACATAAAATTTACCATTTTAACCATTTTTAAGAATACAGTTGACCCTTGAACAACTCGGGGGTTAAGGGTGCCAACCATCCATGTCGCTGAAAATCCACCTGGAACTTTTAATCAGCCCTCCTTGTACATGGCTCCTCCGTACACACAGTTCCTTTGTATCTGTAGTTCTGCACCTGTGGATTCAGCTGACTGTGGAGCCAGCAGTATTTACTGTTGAAAAACACCCACAGATAAGTGGAGCCACGCGGTCCAAACCCATGTTGTTCGTGGGTCAACTGTATAATTCAGTGGCATTAAGTACCTCCAGCACGTTGTTGCAACTATCACCACTATCCATTTCCAGAACTTTTTCATCGTCCTAAACGTCCTAAGCATAAACTCTGTACCCACCAAACATAAACCTCCTATTCCCACCTCCCCCAACCCAGCCACTGAGAATCTCTATTCTACTTTTTGTCTCTCTGAATTTGCCCATTTAGGTACTTCATACCAGTGGAATCATGAATTCTTTTTCCCTTCTAGTCTGGATTAGTAGCATAATGTCTTCAAGGTTCATCCACAGTAGCATGTGTCAGTACTTCATTCCTTTTTATGGATGAATAGATTCCATCACATGTCTAGACCACATTTTTTAATCCATTCATCTATTGACAGACAGTTGGTTTGTTTCTATCTTTGGGCTATTGTTGTGCATATTTTCACCTCCATATCTTCTTTGGTGAAGTATTTATTCTGTTTAAATATTTTGCTAATTAAAATTTTTATTGGCCACACCATGGGCTTGTGAGATCTTAGTTCCCCAAACAGGGATCGGACCTGTGCCCCCTGAAGTGGAAGCGCAGAGCCCTAACCACTGGACTTCTGGGGAATTCCCTATTTTGCTCATTTGTAAATTTGGGTTGTTTGTTTTCTTATTTTTGAGTAATGAGAGTTATTTCTATATTATAGATACATTCCTTTGCAGGATATGTAATTAACAAACATTTTCTCCCAGTCTGTACTTATCGTCATTCTCTTAGCAGTGTCGTTCACAAAATAAAGGGTTTTTAAAAAAACTTTGATGAAGTTCAATTTACCAATTTTTTTCTCTTATGAATTGTTTTTGTCATGTCGTATCCAACAACTCTGCCTAGTCCATGGTCTTTCTTCTAAAAGAGTTATAATTTTACATTTTACATGTAGATCTATGATCCAGATTGAGTTAAATTTTGTATTAGGTGTGAGGTATAGGTATATTTTAATGCAATAAATGTACAATTCTTCCAACACCATTTGTTGAAAAGACTATCCTCTCCCTATTGAAATGTCTCTGGACTTTTGCCAAAAATCAAGCAAAAGAGATTTACTTTAGATCTAAGTACACAAATAGGTTGAAAGTGAAAGGATGGGGAATTCCCTGGTGGTCCAGTTGTTAGGGCTCTGTGCTTCCACTTCAGGGGGCCCCGGTTCAATGCCCGGTTGGGGAACTAAGATCCCGCATGCCTGTGGCACAGCCACAAAAAAAAAAAAAAAAGTGAAAGGATGGAAAAATATTATCCATGTAAATAGCAACCAAAAGAGACCAAGGGTGGCTACACTAGTATCAGACAAAATAGGCTTTGAAGCCTTTTAAAAACTATTAAAAGAGACAAAGAATGACATTACTCACTGATAGAAGAATTGATTCACCAAGAAGATGTAACAATTATAAACGTATGTGCACCAAACATCAGTGGTCTAAAATATATAAAGCAAAGTAGAAACCAATTGAACCTAACAGACATATACAGAACACTCCATTCAACAACTGCAGAATACACATTTTCTCAAGTGCTTATGGAATATTCTCCAAGATAGACCATATGTAAGGCTACAAAACAAGCTTTAAAAGATTATAAAGATTGAAATATACAGTGTCTTTTCCCAACACAATGGAATGAAACTAAAAATCAATAGCAGAAGGAAGGAAGATTTTTAAGTGGGTGGAATTTAAATAACACTCTATTTAACAACCAATCGATCAAAGGAGAAATCACAAGGGAAGTTGGAATATATCTTGAGACAAATGGAAACAAAAACACAGCATGCCAAACTTAATGGACGCAGTGAATGCAGCACTAAGAAAAAAAATTATCTCCGTAAAGACTTACATTTAAAAAAAGAAAGACTTCAAATCAACACTCTAAATTTACACCTTAAGGAACTAGAAAAAGAAGAGCAAACTAAACCCAAAGCTAGCAGAAGAAAGAAAATAATAAAGACTAGAACAGAGATAAATAAAATAGAGAATAGAAAAAACAATAAAGAAAATCAATGAAATCAAAAGTTTGTTCTGGGGCTTCCCTGGTGGTGCAGTGGTTGAGAGTCCACCTGCCAATGCAGGGGACACGGGTTCGTGCCCTGGTCGGGGGGGATCCCACATGCCATGGAGTGGTTGGGCCCGTGAGCCATGGCCGCTGAGCCTGCGCGTCCGGAGCCTGTGCTCCGCAACAGGAGAGGCCACGGCAGTGAGAGGCCCGTGTACCACAAAAAAAAAAAAAAAAAGTTTGTTCTTTGAAAAAAGCCCCCCCCCCCCCCCCCCTTTTTTTGCCTTATTGCAAGAAACTTCTCAGTGCTGGAAACTGAGAGTGGACTACCTTTCCTGATTCCTGATCTTACTGGATAGAATCCAGTCTCTGACCATTCAGTATGAAATTGACTATAGGTTTTTGTAGATGCCCTTAAGGTTAAGAAAATTTCTTTCTATTCCTAGTTTTCAAGGGTTTTGTCGTGGATTGATATTGGATTTGTGTCAAAAGCGTTTTCTGCATCAATTGGTGTGATCGTGTGATTTTTCTTCTTTAGTCTGTTAACATGCTGGATTACATTCACTGACTTTCAAATGTTAAACCAGCCTTGCATTCCTAGGATAAGCCTTGCTTGGTAATGAAGTGTTATTCTTTTTATTTATTTCTGGAGTTGACTTGCTAATATTATATTAGGGATTTTGCACATATGTTCATGAGGCATATATGTCTGTTGTTTTCTTTTCTTGAATTGCCTTTGTCAGGTTTTGTATCAGATTAATGCTGACCTCACAATAGGGGCTAGACTTTCCTCCTCTTCTATTTTCTGGGAGAGATTATGTAGAATTGGTGTTATTTCTTCTTTAAATTTGAGTGGAATTTCTAGTGAAACTGTCCAGGCCTAGATTATTTTCTTTTTCATAAAATTTTAAACTGAAAATTTTATTTATTCGCTAGATATGAGACCGTTCGTGTTATCTATTTCTTCTTGGGTGAGTTTGGGTAAGATTGTGCTTTTCAAGGAATTCATTCATTTCGTTGAAGTTGATGACTTTATGTGCAGAGTGCTGCTCGTGGTATTGTCTTATCATCCCTGTAATGTGTGTGTGTGTGTGGGTGTCTGTAATGATATTTTCTCTTTAATTCCTGATATTGGTAAATTGTGTTTTCTCTCTTTTTTGTCAGTCTAGCTATAGTTTTACTAATTCTACTGGACTTTTCAAAGAGCCAGCTCTTAGTCTCATTGATTTTCTCTATTGCTTTTGTTTTCAATCTTATTGATTTCTGCTCTTGTTTTTGTTATTTCTTTCCTTCTGCTTACTTTGGCTCTATCTTACTTTTCCTTTTCTAGCTTAAGAAGGGCTCTTATCTTATTTATCTGAGACCATTCTTATGTTCTAATATAAGCACTTAATGCTCTGAAGTTCCTGCCTCCAAGCTATGCTTTAGCTGCATTCCACAAATTTTGATATATTTTCATCTTCATTACATCTAAACTATGTTCTGAATTCCCTCGAGACTTCCTCTTTGACTCATAGGTTATTTAGAAGTGTGTTGTTTAATTTCCTATTTGGGGATTTTCTTATATATGTGAGTTAGATATTTCTAATTTAATTCAGCTATAGTCAGAGAACATACTTTGTATAATTTCAAGTTAACAGTTTAAAACTGTTTCAGGGGGCTTCCCTGGTGGCACAGTGGTTGAGAGTCCACCTGCCTATGCAGGGGACAAGGGTTCGTGCCCCGGTCCGGGAAGATCCCACATGCCGCGGAGCGGCTGGGCCCCTGAGCCATGGCCGCTGAGCCTGTGCGTCTGGAACCTGTGCTCCGCAACGGGAGAGGCCACAACAGTGAGAGGCCCGTGTACCGCAAAAAAAAAAAAAGAAAGAAAAAAAGAAGAAAAAAAACTGTTTCAGGGTTTGGTTTAATGACCCAGGTTATAATATATATTGAAAGTGTTCAAAAGACACTCTAGAAAAATGTGCATTCAACTGTTGTTGAGTGAAATGTTCTATAAATGCCAATTGGGTCAGGTCAGTTTGAGGTATTTTTCAGTTTTTTATTTCCTTCATTTCTCGTCAATTTTTTTCTATCAATTACTGAGAGAGGAATGTTGACGTCTACAACTATAATCAGAATTTTGTCCATTTTTTCTTTCAGTTTTATTATTATTTTGCAACAAACACTTTAAAGCTTTGTTGTTAGGTGTATAGACCTTTAGGATTGTTATGTCTTCTTTGTGAATTGGCACTTAAATCATTATGTAAAGTTCCTCTTTATCCCTAGTCATTTTCATTGCTCTGAAGTCTACTTTGTCTGGTATTAATTTAGCCGCTCCAGCCTCCTTGATTAGTGTTTGCCTAGTATATACTTTTCTATCCTTTGATTCTTAACCCGCCTATATCGTATCTGAAGTAAGTCTCTCATAGACAGCCTGTGGTTGGGTCATGGATTTTAATCCATTTTGACAATTTATCTTTTTTTTTCTTTTTTTGGTGTGTTTAGGCCATTTTTTTTCATTTTATTGTGTAAAGCCCACTTAACATGATATCTACCCTCCTAACAGATTTTTGAGTGTACGATGTATTCTTGCTGACTGTAGAAAAACCGTTTACATTTAATGTAATTATTGATATGTTTGGGTTTGGCTACCATTTCATTATTTATTATCTATTTGTCTTCTTTTTTTTCTTCCTCTGTTTTCTCTTTCCATGCTTTTTAAAAACTTATTTGAATACTTTTTAGTGTTCCATTTTAAATTATCAAGTGGATTTTCTGCGTATATGTTTTGTGTGTATAGTTTTTAGTGGATTCTCTGGGGGTTAAAATTGGTATGTTTCTAAGTTTATTTCCTACTTTACCATTTCAAGTAGAATGTGGAAACCTCACCAGCATGTTGATCCCTCTACCCGCTTGCCATTGTGTTGCAGTTGCCATATGTATTAGATCTAAATACTTGAAAATTCCCACTAGACAATGTGATGCTTTTTCCTTCAACCGAAAAAGAGTCTATTTTCCTAGATACTTACAATTCCTGTTGCTCTCTTTTCATTTTTGACATTCCAAATTTCCTTCTTGCTTCATTTCCCTCCTACCTGAGAACTTCTCTTAAAGCACATCTGCTGGCCATAAATTCTTTTCGTTACCGTTCACATGAGATGTCTTTATCCTTCTCGAAGGATCTTTTTCGCTGGATTGACAGTTCTTTTCTTTCACTTTAAAAATGTTGTTCCACTCCCTTCTGACCTCCATACTTTCACATGAGAAATCTGCTGTCATTCAATTTCCTTTTTTTTTTTTCTTTTTTTTTTTTTTGCAGTACGCGGGCCTCTCACCGTTGCGGCCTCTCCCGTTGCGGAGCACAGGCTCCAGACGCGCAGGCTCAGCGGCCATGGCTCACGGGCCCAGCCGCTCCGCGGCATGTGGGATCTTCCCGGACCGGGGCATGAACCCGTGTCCCCTGCATCGGCAGGCGGACTCTCAACCACTGCGCCACCAGGGAAGCCCATCGACTGAGTTTTTAAATTTCAGTTATTCTGTTTTTCAATTCTGAAATTCCCATTTGGTTCTTCTTTGTATATTCTCTTTCTTTACTGAGACTTTGTTGTTGCTGTTGCTTGTTTTGGGTGTGTTCACTATTGCTCAGTAAAGCCTTTTTATGTTAGCTGATTTAAAATATTTCTCAAATAATTCTAAGATCTCTGTCATTTCAATGTTGGCATCTCCTTCAGGTCCCCCCACCCCACTGTGTCCCTGTGACATACCTCCATCCTTTTCCAAGCAACTTCCAAACCTTCTGGCACTACAAGGTGCTCCAGGCTTGTATCAAAAGCTGTCACACCCACTCTCCAGCTGATTGACTTAATCTTCGGTGAGTTTATTAAGCACCTGCTGTCTACTGCTGCTGTAATGGCACCGGGAATAAAGTTGGGGTTCCTAAAGTGTCCTCCCATCCTTCTGCTCAGCAAAGAGCAGCTCGTGAAGCCGCTGCTTCATCCCCAGGGTTGCACCCAGCTCGGGGAGCTCTGGAGAGCATGATGAACGTAGCAATGACTCTGTAATTCGGAGCGTGATGAGGTCAAGGCAGGAGGAAGTAATGGGAAAGTCATGAGAGGGGAGGGCTTTCAGCTCTCCTGTGAGACTCCACTGATACCTTCCCAGCTGGAAGGGGTAGGAATACCTCATTACTGCCCCCAATGTGGCCTCCAAGGACACTGTGGCCGTTGGCCGTGGGGGGGTGTTTCCACCCAGCAGGGATGAAACTCCTAGCTTCCTAATTGTCCTTCTCTGACTCTGCCCCAGCAGTGTAGGGGTTGTGGGGGGAGGATTAGGTACCCCAGTACAGCCTGGAGAGGTTAGAAGTCATCTCCCCACTCGGCTTTTGCTGGCCTGGGTGGGGTGGTGCCACAGTGCTTTCTGTGTTGTTGGGCTACAGAAGAGTTGTTATTATCTAAAAGTTTTCTGTCTTGCTAGGCTGCCTCTCTTGTGGTCCTTTGTCTCAGTAGAGCAGGCTTTTGTTGGGCTTTTGTGTCTGTGACCATTGTTCATTTCCAGGTTGCTGGCTTTTCAACTATAATTCAAGAGGCAAAAGGAAAGCCCAAGGAACTCACCACCATGGAATTCCACCTTCCCAGAAGCAGAAATCATTTAAATTTGATAAATACCAACAAGCAGCCCTTCAAAAATGCTGCTGGTTCATCTTGAACTAGAAAATAATATACCTTGAGGCTGCTTTAGAAAGATAAATATAGAAATGGGCTCAGGGCATACCAACGTCCCAGTGCCTGCATGTGGTAGTCAATCAATGTTGGATGGATGGATGAACAGAATACAGGAAAGGCCATCAGGAGGCCAGTACACAGTGCAGGTGAAACATCACAGCATCAGCTATGGTCATAACACAATAGCGCCTGAGATAGCACCTGCCGTGCATGTGGCTCAGCTAACCAGCCCCTGCTCCCCACTCAGGTGTGGGAAACCAGAGTGCTCTCAGCTGAGGGCTGCCAGGGATGGGAGGCTGGTTGCCATGGTGATACCTGCCAGCTTTGCCATCCTGTGCCCAGGCCATTCAGACAGACCTGTGCTCAGGTTCCCTCCACCTCTGTGTCCAAGGAGCCACCCGTGGAATGAGAGAGGGTTCTGGAGAGGTGCTGTGCACACTGTCATGTGCCACCTGGTTGCCAAGAGGATGGAGATGGTGGCTGGCTCCAAAGAGTCAGAGATTTACAGTCTCCATCTACTTGAGGGGCTCCAAACTTTCCCATTATTTCCTCCTGCCTCGACCTCATCACGCTCCTAATTGCAGAGTCATTGCTACGTTCATCATGCTCTCCAGAGCTCCCCGAGCTGGGTGCAGCCCTGGGGATGAAGCAGCGGCTTCACGAGCTGCTCTTTGCTGAGCAGAAGGATGGGAGGACACTTTAGGAACCCCAACTTTATTCCCGGTGCCACTACAGCAGCAGTAGACAGCAGGTGCTTAATAAACTCACTGAAGATTAAGTCAATCAGCCGGAGAGTGGGTGTGACAGCTTTTGATACAAGCCTGGAGCACCTTGTAGTGCCAGAAGGTTTGGAAGTTGCTCGGAAGACAAAAGGATGGTGGTGAGTCACAGGGACATGGTGGGGAGGGGGGACCCGAAGGAGAAGCCGCAGGCCAGAGCTGCAGTGACTTGAGCAAATAAGTAAATAAATGACATAGCATTGGATTATGACCCAAAGTATAAAATAGATGTACATGAGTCCACACTGATAAAAGGAAATGACTGAATAAATGGAGGAGGAGAGGGACTTCCTTGGTGGTGCAGTGGTTAAGAATCCGCCTGTCAACCCAGGGGACACAGGTTCAAGCTCTGGTCCGGGAAGATTCCCACATGCTGCAGAGCAACTTAGCCGGTGCACCACAACTATTGAGCCTGCGCTCTAGAGCACGCGAGCCACAACTACTGAGCCCGCCTGCCACAACTACTGAAGTCTGCGTGCCTAGAGTACGTGCTCCACAGCAAGAGAAGCCACCGCAATGAGAAGCCCGTGCACCACAAAAAAGAGTAGCCCCCCACTTGCTGCAACTAGAGAAAGCCTGCGTGCAGCAACGAAGACCCAATGCAGCCATAAATAAATAAATTTATTTTTTAAAAATGGGGGAGGAGGAGAGACAAAGCAGTCCAAATCGTACATGTAGTAACTGCCCCCTCCAGGAGGGGGCGCTTAGCCCTCTGCCCAGTTGGGGTGGAAAGTGCTTGTGACTGACTTCAAAAGACACGCCCTGGGCTTCCCTGGTGGCGCAGTGGTTGAGAGTCCACCTGCCGATGCAGGGAACATGGGTTCGTGCCCCGGTCCGGGAAGATCCCACATGCCACGAAGCGGCTGGGCCCGTGAGCCATGGCCGCTGAGCCTGCGCGTCCGGAGCCTGTGCTCCGCAACGGGAGAGGCCACAACAGTGAGAGGCCTGCGTACCGCAAAAAAAAAAAAAAAAAAAGACACAGCCTCAGGCAGCGATGCACAGCATGGACCCCAACAGGATGCGATGGGATGAGACGGGCTCTCCACCTCTGTGGTCTCTTTCCAGAACCCATAATCCCAGACTCATCATGAGAAAACCTCAGACAACCCGAGGTTGGGGGACATTCTGCGAAACACCTCACCAGTACTTCTCCAAACAAGAAGAATCTGGGAAACTGCCACAGAGGGGTGGAGGCTGACAGCTGGAGTCCAAGCGGCATCTGGGGATTCTGAGCAGAGGACGAGGCTAACGGACACGCTGGCAAACCCCAGATGCAGTCTGTGCCAAAGGCGGCTTCTTAGTTGGGTCGGACGTTCTGTGCTATGTAAGGTGGGAAGGATGGGGAAACTGCGAGAAAGGTACACGGGACTCTCTGTGCCATTTGCAACTTTTCTGTAAATCTAAAACCATTCCAAAATTAAAAGCTTATTAAAAGCCAGGCAAGGGTCACAGGCTCGTGGGTGTGTAGGCGCCTGGGCTCACTGCAGCGTAGAGACACTGTAAACTAGAGACAGGCGTCCATCCTTCTCCGGCTCCTTCTCTGCTCCTGGTGGTGTGGCTGCCCTGGATGGCCTCGGGCACCGGGAAGACCGGCAGGGCTGCATGCAGCTCCCTCTGCGGTGTTGTCCCAGCCCTGCCAAGCTCTAGGGGTTACGCGACTGCGCACCGCCCTGGCTCCCTGCTCCGCTCTGTGACCCACTTATTGACCTGGGGTCCCTGCACCCCCTTGGCCTCTGTGGACCTCCCGGTGTTGTGTGCAGAACTTTGCCAATATGGGCACAGTACATGCAGGGGAGCCCAGTGGGGGAGCCCTTTTGGGTGTTCGCCGATAACGGCTCTGATACCTACTGACACCTACTGATGCCTACGTCCCCTTAGCCTCGGTTTCTCTTCTACAAGGTGGGTCAGTGGTAGCACCCAGTGCAGGTGCCGGCGTGGAGGCTCCAGGGTCGGTGCGGGGCTGGCGCAGTGCAGGGCTGCCGTTCTGGTGGGGCGGCCTGGTCCTGCGTGGAATGTGGTTCAAAGGGAGCACCCAGGCGGAGGAACGGAGGCCCCCGGGAAGGAGAGGCAGGTGAGAGGCCCCCCTCACCTTCTGCCCCCCACACTTACTTTCTACTGTGTCTCAAGGCTTTTAGGAAGACGACTCTTCCCCCTACTTAGAGAAGGTCCCACGGGTCATCACTGTGCCCAGCTCCCCCTAATGCAGAGACATGTTGGTGGGGGGAGGACTTGAATAGCCATTCGTTTTCCTACTTAAGAAAAGGTATAAGCAACTATAATTCGAAAGGATACACGCACCTCTATGTTCACAGCAGCATTATTCACAATAGCCAAGACATGGAAACAACTTAAATGTCCACCGACAGGTGAATGGATAAAGAAGATGTAGTAGGGGGTCCTCTGGTGGCCTAGTGGTTAGGATTCCAGGCTTTCACTGCCGTGGCCCGGGTTCAATCCCTGGTTGGGGAAATGAGATCCCACAAGCTGCACAGCGCGGCAAAAAAAAAAAAAAAAAAAAAGATGTGGTATATATACACAATGGAATATAACTCAGCCGTAAAAAAGAATGAAATAATGCCATTTGCAGCAACATGGATGGACCCAGAGATGATCCTACTGAGTGAAGTAAGTCAGAAAGGGAAAGACACATACTATATGATATCACTTACATCTCGAATCTAAAATACGACCCAAATGAACTTGTTTACAAAACAGAGACTCACAGACCTAGAAAACAGACTCGTGGTTGACAAGGGGGAGGGGGGTGGGAAGGGACGGACTGGGAGTTTGGGATTAGCAGATGCAAACTATTATATATATTCAATAGAATAGATAAACAACAAGGTCCTACTGTATAGCACAGAGAACTATATTCTATATCCTGTGATAAACCATAATGGAAAAGAATATAAAAAGAATGTATATACGTAAAACTGAATCACTTTGCTGTACAGCAGAAATTAACACGGCCTTGTACATCAACTATACTTCAATAAAATAAATTTTAAAAAAGAAAAGAAAAAACAGCATCAATTTGAAAAGCTTTAGAAGTCTTTCTGGGACTTTCCTGGTGGCGCAGTGGATAAGACTCTGCACTCCCAATGCAGGGGGCTCAGGTTCGATCCCTGATCAGGGAACTAGATCCCACATGCACGCCGCAACTAAGAGTTTGCATGCCGCAACTAAGGAGCCCGCGTGCCACAACTAAGACTAAATAAATAAACAAGATAAAAGTCTTCTTTCTCAAATGAGCAGCTATTACAATTAAAGCAGCCACACACCGAGGGCTGCCTCGGTGACTTCATTTGCTCCTGGTGTCTCCCCTTGGCTGTCCGGCAAGGGTCGTGCGCCAAGCCCTGCCCAGCACTCACCCCTGAGGGCTGAGAGCTCGCCTGTGCTAAGCACCAGGGAGGTGCAGGTGGACGGAAACAGCCTCAGCACCACGGCCCTTGGGAGCAACACACGGCCCAAGGGTTGTGCCCCTCAGTGGGGGTGAGTCCTGCGATGGGTGGGTGCAGCCGTGCGTGTGAGCTACAAAGTGTGAGGCAGGGCAGGCAGGTTTCCTGAGGAGGGGGCCCCTGAGAGCCTAAAGGTCAGCAGCAGGAGCCAGGGACAGCGAGGCAGGGGACAGGAGGAGTGTTATAAGCAGAGTGAACGGCTTATGCAAAGGCCCTGTGGCAGGAAGGAGCTTGGTGAGCCCAAGGGTCTGGGAGGTGGCCAGTGTGCCCAGGACATGGTGGGCTGGAGCGCATGGGACCTGCAGGCTGGGCTGGGGACATGGCACAGCTCTGACGAGCTGGCAGCAGCAGTGAGGTGTTCCTCCAGATGTTCTGTGGAAGCCAGAGGCTGCTGTGGTTGTACAGCGAAAGAGGGACCAGACGTCCTGGAGCGGTAGTTAGGAGCTAGAATCCACAGGACTCGGTGGCCGACTGGATGTGGGCGGGGGGGTGGGAGTCAAGGGTGATGCCAGTTTCTATTGGGGCGTTTGGGGGACAGGGGTGTCCCACAGGTCTACCCTTTGCTCGCCACCTCCCAGGTCTCAGCTGCCAGGCCTGACGCCCGCTGCTCAGTCCTAAGCTCGCCTCTCAGGGCCATGGCCGGGGCCACTCCACCTCCACACACAGCCCCCTCTTATTATTTGTCCCCCAGAACCCCTATGATGTTGGTTCTGTTTTCATCCCTGCTTCCCATGTGAGGAAACCAAGACTCAGAGGGGTTTAGCTGCTGCGGGTCACAGGAAGGGGGGCCGTTAGGATTCAACCCAGATCTGAGAGACGCCAAAACTCTGGGTGCCCTCCAGGGTCACACACGCTGCCTCTCAACAGCAGATGTCCAGGGAGCGCTGCTCCAAACCCCCTTGACCTCCTGCCCAGGCAGCGCGGGCGATGCGCGTGCAAGCAATGGAGGATCATTTATTTTCTTGTGTCCTGGGATGGCTTGGGAGCTACCCATCCTATTGCTATTATTTTAGCAGTTACCCTTGGCATTTTAAAGACCTACTTCCTTGGAGATGAAAGTGGCTCTCTGTCATCCTCCCAAGTGTGGAGAGAACTCAGAACGCTCTGCTCTCATCCCCCCGCCGCCCCCAAATCTCTCTCGGTAGATGAGTTGGGTTAACATCAGCTTCCGAAGAGAGAAGCCCAAAGCAGCACACCTTCAACAGAACTGGACTTTCTTTCTCTCCCGTGGAAACAGAGTCCGGGGGGAATGGCCAGGGCTGGCGGGATGGGGGATCCTGCAGATGGCAGAGCAAGGGCAACGTGTGGTCCCAGGCAGGGGGAGCACGGGCACTTGAGGTCACCCCGCCATCTGCCCTACGGTCAGTCCACGCTCAGCAGTGGTTACCCACATGTTGTCGACTGCCTGGCTCACCATCCCTTGTAGCAGCCCTCGGTCCTTCTGGGTGCAGTGTCCTCTCACTGGAGTGTAAATTTCCGTGGTCTTCTGAACGAGGTCGAGGTCTCTTTGTGCCGAGGGCTCTAACGTTAATCTGCACAAGCCTTTCCTTTGCCCTAGCCCGTAAGCGACAGAGAACTGGGGCTGACAGCTGTGCTCTCTCCGTACGCTGTTATGCAGCGTTTCCGTCACCGCTGCTGGGAGCCCTGTTCTGTTCTATTGCTGCTCCTTCGTAGGTGACACGTTCCTCTCCGCTGGTTGTTTTCTCTCTTATTTAACTGCCCTCCAGCCCCATGCCCTTCTCCTCCTCACCAAAAACAACCTACCCAGGACCCCATGGCTTCTGAAGAGCCATGCTCCAGACCAGAGGCATTTCCCAAGGGTGGAACCATCCCCTTCTCTTTCTGCATTCTCCCTGTCAACCAGCCATCAAAATGAGGGTCAGCAAAAAAAAAAAAAAAAAAAAGGACTTCCCTGGTGGTCTGGTGGTTAAGAATCCGCCTTCCAATGCAGGGGACGCAGGTTCAATCCCTGGTTGGGGAACTAAGATTCCCACGTGCCGCGGGGAAACTAAGCCCGCCCACTCTAAAGCCCAGAAGCCACAAGTAGAGAGCCCGTGCACTGCAACTACTGAGCCCGTGAGCTCTGGAGACAGCGCGCCACACTGGAGAGTAGCCCGCACGTCACAAGGAAGATCCCACCTGCTGCAACTAAGACCCGACGCAGTCCATAAATAAATAAATAAATTTTAAAAATGAGGGTCAGCCAGTAGCTTTTAAGTATTCTTATTATTGAGGTAAAATTCACCACTTTAACCACCTTAAAGTGAATGACTTCTAGGATACCCACAATGTTGTGCAACCAGCACCACTACCTAATTCCAGCACGTGTTCATCACCCCAAAAATCCCCTCACCCATCAAGCGGTCACTCCCCATTCCCCCCACCCGCCAGCCCACAACAACCACTAATCTGTTCTCGGTCTCTATGGATTCCCCTATTATGGATATTTCATGTAAATGAAGTCATACAGTATGTGATCTTTTGTTTCTGGCCTCTTTCACTTAGCACAATAGCGTCAAAGTTTATCCATGTTGTAGCATGTATCAGTGCTTCATTCCTTTTCATGGCTAAATAAGTTTCCATTGTGTGGACATACCATGTTTCACTTATCATTCACCAGCTGATGGACATTTTGTTTTCACTTTGGGACTATTATGAATAATACTCCTGTAAACATTTGTGTACAATTTTTTTGAACATCTGTTTTCAGTTCTTTTGGGTATATATCTAGGAGTAGAATTGCTAGGTCATATGGTAATGCTATGTTTAACTTCTTCAGAAACTAACAAACTAGTTTCTGAAGGGTCTGCTCCATTTTCCATTCCTGGTAGCAGTGTATGAGGGTTCCAATTTTTCCACCTCCTTGCCAACACTGGTTATCTTCCTTTTATTAAAAATTTTTTTGCCTATACCGCATGGCATGAGGGATCTTAGTTCCCTGACCCTATAATTTCTTCTAAGGTTTGTATAGTTTTATTTTTTATTTATTTATTTATTTGGTTGCACTGGGTCTTAGTTGTGGCAGGTGGGCTCCTTTGTTGTGGCAGGTGGGCTCCTTAGTTGCGGTAGGCAGGCTCCTTAGTTGTGGCATGCGAACTCTTAGTTGCAGCATGCATGTGGGATGTAGTACCCTGACCAGGGATCAGACCCGGGCCCCCTGCCTTTGGAGCACAGAGTCTTAAACACTGTGCCACCAGGAAAGTCCTGGGTTTATAGTTTTAGCTCTTACCTTTAGGTCTTTGATCCATTTTGAGTTAATTTTTGTATATGGTGTGAGGTAGGGGTCCAATTTTATTCTTTAGTATATGGATATCTAGTTATCCCAGCACTATTTGTTGAAAAGATTATTTTTTCTATACTTGTTAGTGTCCACATTTTTTATTCTTATAAGGACATCTGTCATATTGGATTAGGGCATACCCTAATGACCTCATTTTAACTTAATTACCTTTTAAAGACCCTATCTTCAAATACAGTCACATTCTGAGGTACTGGGGATTATGACTTCAATATATAAATTTTGGGGGCGCACAATTCAGCCCATAACATGATCATGTGTGTTTTTTTCCTTTCTTTCTTTTAATGTAGTGTATTACATTAGTTGCTTTTCAACTTTTTTTTTTTTTTTTTGGGCTGTGCCATGACTTGTGGGATCTTAGTTCCCCAACCAGGGATCAAACCCATGCCCACTGTGGTGGAAGTGCTCAGTCCTAATCACTGGACCGCCAGGGAATTCCCTCTGAGTACTGCTTTTGTTGTTGTCCTTTATGGGTAAGATTTGGTATGATTGGGGTTTTTTTTTCATTTGTTTGGTATTTTCTAATTTCCCTGTGATTTCTCCTTTGACCCAGTGGTTGTTCAAGAGTATGTTCTCTAATTTCCACATATCTGTGAACTTTCACATTTTCTTTCTGTTATTGATTTCTCACTTCATTCCACTGTGGTCAGAGGAGATACTTTGTCTGATTTTAATCTTTTAAAAGTTACCGAGACTTGTTTTGTGGCCTAACATATTGTCTACCCTGGAGAATATTCCATGTGCACTTGAGAAGACTATGTATTCTGCTGTTGTTGGGTACAGTGATCTATAGATGTCTGTTAGGTCTAGTTGTTTTATACTGTTATTCAAGTCATCTATTGCCTTGCTGATCATCTGTCTAGTTGTAACATCCATTTTGCAAGTGAAGTGTTGGAGTCGCCAATTATTATTGTTGAACTGTTATTTCTCCCTTCAATTCTGTTAGTTTTTGCTTCATATGTTTTGGGGCTCTGTTATTATGTGCATACATGTTTATTATTGTTATATGTTCTTGATGCATTGAGCCGCCCTTATCATTAGTTCATGTGTTTCTTTGTTTCTTGTAACAATTTTTGTCTTAAAGTCTACGTTGTCTGATATCAGAATAGGCACTCCAGCTCTCTTTTGCTTACTGTTTAAATTAAATATCTTTTTTATTCTTTTACTTTCAACTTATTTGTTTCTTTGGTTCTCAAGTGAGTCTCTTGTAGACAGCATATAGTTGGATTACTTTTTTTCTTTTATCCATTCTGTCAATCACTGCCTTTTAATTGGATAATTTAATCCACTTACATTTAATGTAATTACTTATACAGAAACACTTACTCCTGTCATTTTGCAACTTATTTTCTATATGTTACACTTTTCCTGTGCTCCATTTCTTCTACTACTGTCTTCTTTAGTGTTAGATAGATATTTGCTACTGTACCATTTTCTTCTCTATTTTATGATATATATTTTTAGTTATTTTCTTATTGGTTGCTCTGGAGGTTACAGTTACCATCTTAATTTATAATAAACTACTTCAGATTAGTTTCAATAGCATACAAAACTTTGCTCCTATATTGGGCCATCCCTCCCTCATGTTGTTTACTGTTACAAATTATACCTTTGTATGTTGTGTGACCACTGTCATAGATTTATAATTATTGTTTTATACAGTTGCCTTTTAGATCAGATGGAAGAAAAAGAGGTGTTGATCACCAAAATACATTAATTCTGACTTTTATATTTATCTATGTAGTTACCTTTCCTGTCGTTTATTTCTTCATGTGGATTCGAGTTACTGTCTAATGTCCATCCATTTCAGCCTGAAGGACTCCACTTAGCATTTCTTAAAGGGAAGGTCTACTAGCAACAAACTCTCTCAGTTTTTGTTTGTCTGGGAATACTTTATTTCTCCTTTTTTTGTTGTTTTTTGTATTTTGCTTTTTGGCCACACCACATGGCTTGCAGGATCTTAGTTCCTCAACCAGGGATTGAACCCACACTCTTAGCAGTGAAAGCACAGAGTCCTAACCACTGGATCACGAGGGAATTCCCTTTCTCCTTCTTTTCTGAAAGATAACTTTGCCAGTTATATGATTCTCAGTTGACAGGAATTTTTTTCTTTTAGCACTTTGAATACGTCATCCTGCCACTTTCTGGCCTCCAGGGTTTCTGATGACAAATAAGCTGTTGATCTTATTGGGAAAACCCCTTGTACACAGTGAGTCACTTCTCTCTGCTTTCAGGATTTTTTCTTTGTCTTTTGAAATTTCGATTATAATGTGAAGAACTCTGAGTTTATCACACCTTGGATCAACTTTGTGAGCTTCTTAGATATGCAGACTCATGTCTTTCATCAAATTTGGGCCATTTTGGCCCATTATTTTTTAAAATATTCTTTCTTCACCATCCTCTCTCCCTTCTTCTTTTGTGACTTCCATTGTACATATATTAGCATGCTTGATAGCATTCCACAAGTCTCTTAGGCTCTGTCCATTTCTCCTCATTCTTTTTTCTTTCTGTTCCTCAGTTTGGATAATCTCAATTGACTTATCTCTGATTGCTTCTCCTGCTTGCTCAAATGTGCAATGGAACCCCTCTAGTGAATTTTAAAATTTCAGTTATTGCTCATTTCAACTCCAGAATTTCTTTTTGGCTCCTTTTTATAATTCCTCTCTCTTTATTGCTATCCTCTACTTGGTGAGATATTGTGTTCATGGTTCCTTTAGCTCCCGTACATGGTTCACTCTAGCTCTTGAGAATATTAACTGCTTTGATATAGAGTCTTTTTCTAGTAAGTCAGTGTTTGGGCTCATTTAGGGGCAGCTTCTATTCACTTTCTTTCTTTCTTTTTTATTGATGTATAATTGATTCTCTTCAATTTCTTTTCCTGTGTGTGGGCCATACGTTCCTGTTTTTCTGCATGTCCACTTTTCTTGAAAACTGGACATTTTTAATATTATAATGTGGCAATTCTGGAAATCAGATTCCCTCCTGTCCAGAGGTTTGTTGATGCTGCCTCTGTACATTGTTGCTGCCGTCTGTTTGGTGACTTTTCAGAACCAATATCGTAAAGCCAGGATTCTCTATTGTGTGGCCACTGCAGTGTGTTTGATGAGCTTGGTGGTCAGCTAGGGAGTCAACAGAGATTTCTTCAATTACTGAGATGAAGCCACCTTTTTCATGATTGTCTTCCCAGTTAGTTTCCAGAGTTCAAATAAAGTTAGTTCTGATGGCTTTTGCCCGTTTATGTGCTGTTTCTGTGGAGTCCTGGGCCCTTGGAGCTCTCTGCTCTGCCGTTTTTGCTGACTTCACCTCAGCCAGTTGCTTTTCAGATCTCTTTGTCTTTGATGCTTTTTCAGTTTCTCGCTGATACATTCAAGTGTGGAGTCACTCATGTTCATCCTACTTGTGACCTGTGCTTCCTGGATCCAAGGATTCATTTCTTCTATCTATTCTGTTAAAGTTTCACTTCTTATCTGTTCAAATATTTCTTCACCCCCTTTTCTTAATTCTCTTTGTCTGCAGTTCCTATTGGAAGGATGGCATAGCACCTCTGCCCTCTTTCATTTTTTTTTTGTTTTTGTTTTGTGGTATGCGGACCTCTCACTGTTGTGGCCTCTCCCGTTGTGGAGCACAGGCTCCGGATGCGCAGGCTCAGTGGCCATGGCTCACGGGCCCAGCCGCTTCACGGCATGTGGGATCTTCCCAGACCGGGGCATGAACCCGTGTCCCCTGCATCGGCAGGCGGACTCTCAGCCATTGTGCCACCAGGGAAGCCCTCTTCCCTCTTTCTTAACTGAATTTTCCAATTTTTACAGTATTTTCTGTCTCTGTTTCTCTGACCTTTATTCTGGTTGGTTTCCTCAGATCTATCTTTCAGGGAGCTAATTCTTCCTTCAATTTTGTCTAAGCTGCTATTTACCCCTCCTCTGAGTTTCAAATTTCCGTGCAGCTTATATTTTTGATTTCTAGCAGTTCTAGGATTTTTTTTCCCCAAACTCCCAGATTTTTTGGTAGTCTTTTTAAAAAAATTATTTTACGTCATCAATCATTTTAAACACACTTATTTCATAGCCTTGGGGTTCCTTCTCAGAGGCAGATGACATAGGGAGGGGACACAGACAGGGCCATGGTGTCACAGGACATCAATGCAGAAAGCTTTCCTGTGGGTGCAAAGCCAAGAAGGGCTGGTTACATCATCTTTTAAGCCATCAGAGCCACAGGGATTCCAGGGGCACCTAAACTTTGAGCGAGGATTCCAGGAGACCAGGGACTGAAGCACTTGAGGGGCCAACCCTCTCTCCATCGTATCACAATGATCGCCTCTTCAAACAAAACTCATTTTTCATTACATAGCAATCTGTTTGTCATGGGAAAACAATGATCAAGAAGAAAAATAAACTAAAATCACCCACAATCCTAGTTTCCATATTTAGCTGCCATGAGCCAACTAGCCCAGCTCCCCAGCTCCCTTCCTGACTTGATTTTTCTCCATAGCACTGAGCACAGTCAGGCACACTGCAAATTTTCCTTATTTCTGATAGTCTGTGCATCCCCGGGAGCACGTCAGCTCTGCGGCAGCTGGCCCTTTGTCTTGCTCCCTCTTGTACCTGCAGAGCTGGGAAGGGGGAGTGTGGGGCACCATTCCCTCCATCAGCACCTTTGGAGTGAACGAACAAATGCACGTGCCGTCTTATGAATGAAAATGTCTACCGCATTTACCCTCACAACAATCCTACGAGCCAGGTGTTTACTATCCTATTTCACAGACGGGTAGACTGAAACCCCCGGGGGCCACCACCTGTCTTCTCGCCCTGCCTCCTGCTGACCGTCTTTCTGTGGCCATATTTATGCAGCTGTAGCATAGCCCACTCTCTCTCTGTTCACCTGAGCCCCAAGTCATGTCCAAGACATTTCCACACTGATTTCTTAAGGACTTTATTATTACTTTTGTAATAATGATCTTCCACGTTAGGAGCAGGAAAAACAGGGAAGTGAGATGGCTCACTCCAAGTTCCATCCCATCCCAGGGGCTCCCCATGCTTTTATAAGAGAACCAACTAACGTACTTGGGTGTTTGCGGCCTCAAACACTCACCTCATCTCTCCCACCACAACGCAGCTTCTGGAATGTATTTTGCAGGTGAAATGTGAACCCCAGCCCCCTGGGTTCAAACCACAGCTCAGGCTAGTAATTTAACCTCACAGCGCCTTCATTCTCATCTATAAAAAGTGGGCAGAATTATTCCTGCTTCACAAAATTGGTGATTCAGGGAAATTATGTATGTAAAACGCTTGACACAGTGCGTGGCTCACAGTAAATGGTCAATATGTGATTGTACTGATATAAGTAGAAACCTTTGCTCCCCATCAGCCATAGTGCAGCCTTTGCTTGGTGGAGACAGAAATTCCTTTTTAGCTGTTGCAAATGCTGATCAGCCTCTGGGGAAGGACTCATGCACACTAAACTTTTTTTTAAAATTATTTATTATTTTTGGCTGTGTTGGGTCTTCGTTTCTGCGCGCGGGCTTTCTCTAGTTGTGGTGAGTGGGGACTACTCTTCGTTGCGGTGCGCGGGCTTCTCACTGCAGTGGCTTCTCTTGTTGCGGAGCACGGGCTCTAGGCGTGCGGGCTTCAGTAGTTGTGGCTCGCAGACTCAGTAGTTGTGGCGCACAGGCTTCAATAGTTGTGGTGCACGGGCTCGGTAGTTGTGGCGCACGGGCTTAGCTGCTCTGCGGCATGTGGGGTCTTCCCGGACCAGGGCTCAAACCTGTGTCCCCTGCATTGGCAGGTGGACTCCTAACTACTGCACCACCAGGGAAGCCCGAGAACTAAACTTTTAAGAGACTCATGTATTAACTATAAAGCAATAACATAACTGCTCTGTGCCTCCAGGGGCGTCGTGGGTGAAGACTGCAGGAGGCAGCAGGAGGGAGCCGAGGCCCGGGCCCTGGGCTGGCCTGAGCAAGGGTTTAAGGCCAACTGCAAGCTTTAAGACCATGGCTTTAACGTCTGCAGGGCTCCAGCGGGGGAGATCGGGGCAGCTGCCTTAGCTGGTAATGGTCTGGCTACGCCAAGTTTTGCAGATGGAGCCTGGAGAGTGGGACAGGCGTGCAGAAGAGAAAGTTTATTCACTCAGCAAATATTTATTGGGCACCCACGACATGCCAGACCTATTGTAGGCCCTGGGGGTCTAGAGCCCTGCTCTCAGGGAGCTGCCATGCTGGAGGGTGGAGACAGCCAATAAACAGCCCAGTAATAAGAGACCAAGGCAGAGAGGTGAGCCATGACCAAGAGGGGCCAGAGGCCCAGCCTGCATCGCCTTTCCCCTCCCACAGCTGCAGGATGACGTCCTATTTTTAATCCTCCTTTGACAGATGAGGAAACCCCAGTTGGGGAGATTAAGTGGCTGTACCCCAGGCACACAGCAGTCCACGGAGGCCCAACCTCTGGCACTGAAGCTACAAGAGCCTGGGAAGGGAGAAGACGGTGGCTGGTGGTGGTGTGGGGGACAGTCAGGGCCACCCAAATCCCTTCCCAAGGCAGCCTGGGGAAGCCTGGGGCTTCCCAAGAAGCCCCCGGGAGGGGCTCCTGCACTAGGCTCGAGGGGTAGTTAGCCCAGGGGCTGAGATGCTCAAATGTGAGTATCGGTCACATTTCTGCTACAGATTCTGCCTCCAGAGATTTCTCCAGCCTCAGGGAAGATCACTCCACCGAGCTCCCTGGGCTATGGGTGAGCGGGCACGCAGCACCGGTGGGCACGGGGAAGGGAGAGGCAGAGACCTAGGTCCTTCCATCAGAGCCAGGCTCCCAGGGTGGCCCAGGGTCCTGCTCTACTCCTGGGAGGGACTCCTCAGGTCAGTGGCAGGGCAGAGGAGGCTCATCAGGGTCCTGGGCATTCGGTTGGCAGCCTTGCCAGCCTGGCTGGTTCGGGTGGCCTCTGTGTGCGCTCCATCCAAGCCCTGCAACGTAAGACCGGGTGGAGAGGCTCTCTGTTTCGGCCTCGTGAGGAGAGAGGTGGGATCGTTTCTAGCAGCGAGGTGGAACATGCTGATGGCCAGAGACCCCAGAATGTCCAAGAGAATGAGACCCAGGTGGAAGGAAGGGGATGTAGCCTTGGAGGTGACTAAAACAGAAGTCTGTAAACTGGAGTAACAAACTCGGGCTTCGGAAGGGATGCAACCAGGATGATGGTTCCGAAGGAGTCAACCTGCAGGTCCTCGCCATCCACGCTTCCCTCTTTCGACTTTCTCCCACTTTGTAAACTAAAAAGGCAAAGGTCTTCCCCAGCCAGAGTCTGGCATCCGGGGCTGTAGGAAGTCCTGTGCTCCCAGGAAAGGGACAGTGGGGAGGGTGGGGGGAGGTTTTGGCCTCTCCTACAAGTTGTGTTTCCCAGGACACAAGGCTTTGGCATCTCAGCTCTCTGTAACCCAGGGCCACTTCACCCACCTCCCAGAGTTGCCTCACCTGTAAGCCGGGCACAGAAGGCCTGTCCTGGGTGGGTGTGGGGCTGCATGGGCTCAGCCGAGTCGTCATTCACTTTAATGTTATAAAGACGTGTGTGTTTGCGGTAGTAGCGCTCTTGCGCAACCTAAAATAAACCCAGTGACCCCAGGGGCTTGGGAGGGGTTCAGCCCACACGAGGAAACTCGACCTTGTAGTTGGCAGGTTCAGTGGGTACCAAGGAAAACTTGTTTTGTTTTTGACTTTTTATGGGGGTTTAATATACACAACGTGCGTCCACCTTAAGTAACAGCTGGATAAAAACTTAATGTATACACAGGAGGAACTGCCACTGAAAATAAGATCTGAAACGTGTCCACGAGCTGAACCTTTCAAAAATACAGAAAAAGGACCAGAGTCCCCAGTTTTTACCTTTGTGGCCCACTGCTGGAACCTCAGGCTAGGGACCTTTGATCTCATTCCTGCCCCTCACTGGGCAGATGGGAAAAGAGGCTGGGGGGCCAGGTCTCCGGGAAGAGCCGGGAACATCCCCTGCTCCTCGCCAGCTACTGGGACTTGGCGCCCGCTCCCATGACAGCGAACTCGGGGGCCCAGGCCCTGGCCTGATGTGGGAGCGGGAGGTGGGGGGTTGGGGGAGGTAGGTAGATAGGGGCGCGACCGAGCGAGACTCCTCCCCGGGCGGGGCCGCCCCTGCGCGCGCGCCGACGCCCCGCCCCTACCCTCCTGCGCGCGCCCCCGACAGGCTAATTAGGCACGCGGTTTGTTTACAAACATGGGCGCCCGGCAGGTACGCGCCGCCCAGACCGTGCGCGCCCGAGGTTCGAGGGCGGCCCCCCCGGACTCCGGGGTCCTCCGGTGCGGGCGGCAGCGGCGGGCGAGCGCTGGCCGCTCTCCCGCCTTTTGCGCGCCTCCCCGAACACCAGGAAATACGCCCAGAGGCGCACGTCCCTTGCGCGGGAGGGCGCGCGGGAGGGCCGCGCCGGGTCCCCGAGTCGCCGCCGGCGCCGCGCCC
>NW_021703782.1:110866220-110907632 GCF_005190385.1 Monodon monoceros
CCCCCTCCCCTCCGCCCGCGCCCTCCCGGCCGCCCGCGTCCCGGGCTCGGGGGCGTCGCCGCGGCCGGGGCGCGCAGCCCGGAGTTGGCACGGCCCGCGCGCCCCGCGCCAGCGATCTCCCGCGCGCCCTCCCTCACGGAAAGGATTTTTTTCCCCCTTTCCTCCGCCCGCCATCTTTCGAAGGGGGGATCGGGGCGGACGTGGAGGGGAAGGTGCGCTTCGGCGCCACTTTCCCCGCGCCCCTTTCCCCGCGCCCGTCCCGCCCGCCCTGGCTCCTGGCCGCGGGTATCGCGCGGGGGCCGTCGCCGCGGCCGGGGCGGGGGGCGAGGCCGGGCCCGGGAGCGGGCGGCGTGGCGTGGAGGCCGCTTTCTCCAGAGTTAGGGGCGCGAGCTGACTTTGAGCCCTTTGGAGTTGCTGGGTCGTTGCAGCGCGGCCAAGAGGAGACCCAGTTCCCGTTTTGAAATCAGCTCGAAAAGCGCTTAATCCGGGCGAGGTTGAGTTGCGGGAGGAACGGGGGTGCGTGCCCTCCTTCCCACTCAGGGTGGGCCGCGGCCTGACAGCACGGCACAAGCTCATCGGGGAGAAGTACTCACCCCAAACCTCACACGGACTCCCGGCCCTCGTGGGCTCCCCATGAATAAAGCTGGGGCTAGGGGGAGTCCTCTTCCTCCACCGGTTGCTCATCCGGGGGCAGGCCGGGGTGGAGGTCTTGGGCCGCCTCCTTTCCCTCGGGGCTAGGGGGCAGTTTTGGAAAGATGAAAGTGGGGGTACGGAACCGGTCCGCCTGGAGACCCACGTGGGGTGGTCCCGTGGTCCATCCTGAGGGTTCCCGCCATTGGGCCCAGTCCCTGACCATCCTATGATCCTTCATTTTGGCTGAAAGCTTTCTACCCAAAAGTGCATAACTGGGGCTGCCCCCGTGTGTTCCGTGGGTTGTGGCTGCAGAGTTAATGGGGAGGTGGCATTGGGTATCAGTGGGCAAACTGGCTGGAGGGCGGAAGGCAAGTAAATGAAGGAGTCGCTCTGGCCCCTCCTCCTCGTGCCCCCCCCCAAGTGAAGACGTAGAAGAAAGTTTTTTTTGTTTGTTTTTCTTTTTTAATCCTGCTTTTGTAGGCCTTCTTCCTGACTCTTTCTTTAAAATAGGGGTTCTTTTCCTGGGTCCATGGAGTGGCTCTGGGGAGATCCTGAAATCTACGCAAAGTCGCCTGGGCGGCATGTCTTCTGGGGGAGTAGTTGGCTTTCAAGGGTAACAAGAAAAGGCCTGAACCCGTGCAAGGCTGAGTCTTCAAGAGTTAGGGACCTCCTTCCCTCCCTCCCTCCCTCCCCCGTCCCTCCCCCCTCCCTCCCTCCCTCCCTCCGTCCTCTGGCAGCCCTGAGTGCGGCCTCTCATTTGCAAATAAAGCTCTGTGTTTGCCCTTTTCTGTCTTGAGGCCTTGATGTGTGCTGGTGGTTACAGATCGGGAGAGATAGGGCACACGGCATCTGGGGCGGGCGGTGTGGGCCATTTCGCTTTGACCTTTCTGGTAACCTCGGGGGCCCCAGGACTCTGGAATCCCGCCCCAAGCAGCTTCTCAGAAGCTTCGATCCAGTCCCAGCCCTGCCACGGGGACGTCCGGGGAGGAGGGACGGGCAGCACCAGGTCAATTTTTGTTTTGTTTTTAGAAAGTGGAGTAATTGCTTTCTCTCCACCACAGCCCGCGCGTTCTTGGGAAGTGAGCTCTGAATAAAGGGAGAGAATTTGTAAATATTCTGCTCCTGCCTGCCTGGCCCAGCAGAGCGGTCACGGGCAGAAAGTGAAAGTGGGGGGGGGTGGCGGGGTAAAAAGCGAACCGCCTACCGCCCGCCGCAGCCGGCGGCTGTTCCTGCGCCCTCTTCCTCCAGGCTGGCGAGTTGCCAGCTGCCCGAGCCCTGCGCCGGGCAAGCGGCGAGGCGCACGGCCATTTCCTGGTTCTCGGCGGCAGAGCTTTCCCTGGGGAGTGCTGGCCGCGGCCCCGAGTGGAGTGGTTGGTTCGGGACCAGCGGGCCGGCTCCAGCGTCTGCCTGGCTCTCCGTCCGCCGCTGGTGGGTCCTGTTCTCCTCGGGAGAACGGCTCTCATCCAGTGGGTCCAGGGGGAGCTGGGCCGGGTCGGGAGTGGGGGGGGGGTCCACCGCCCCCCAGCGAGCGGCTGCATCTGGCCGCTTGCTTCAAGCCTCTCTGCAGGTCGCTGGATTTTCGGGGCGGTCGTGTGGGTGGGCGAGTGAGTAGCCTGGTCCGCCTTTCCCGTCTCCCCACGTGATGGTCTAGCTGTAAAGCGACAGAGCCCCCAGGCAGGGCCCACAGACCCTGCATTAGCAGGGCAGTATCTAGTCAGCATTCCTTGTTTCCGAAGGAGACTTTAGTGAATGGTGGCAGAAAGCAGCGTCCTGCTGGCCGTATTCCTGCCTGCTGGGAACTTGTCAGGGGAGCCCCTGCTTGGGAGCCTGCCCGCCGTCCCACCCGAGGCTCTGCCCCCTGGTTGCGGCAGGTGTCAGAGCAGCGCGCACTGCCCATTGTGCTTGGCTCGGGGCTGCTGGTAGGTGCCCAGGCGGTGAGTGGCTTGTTGCACCTCCTCAGCCACCCCGCCCCGCCCATTGTGAATCCCTTTGGCACCTGCACCCCTGCTCCGGGTGCCTGTGGTCCTGCCTCTGAGAAGCACGGGCCTCTTAAAGGCAAAGCGTCACTTTCTGGATCTGGAGCGGAGATGACGGTTACCTGTGTGGGGGTGTCTGTCCAGAGGCCGGAGGCTCTGCTGTGTCAGTGCTGTGGGTGAGTGTTTATTTCTTTTGCCAGGTTTTAACTATCCCACAGGAGAATCAGTTCTCAACCTAACTCCTTTTTTAGGGCCTTTATGATCTCGAGTTAGAACCGGCAGGTGCACTTGGGGGGAAACCCCCCTCCCTTCCTGCTGCAGTACTGGGAGAGTGCACCGGAAGGTCACGAGGTGCCTGGGAGAGTCCTTTCGCCGCTGCTTGGGAACTGCCACTTGGGATGCGGGGTGGGGGGCCTTCAGGTGCCCCAGTGGGATTTTTCTGCCAGTGCTGGAAGCTGGGCTCGGTGACCCGTGTGGCAGCGTTTCCACAGTGATGTTCAGGAGTGTGATCCGGAGGGTGTTCGGGGGGGGGGGGCGGGGGGTACCTGTGTCACAGGTGTCAAACCATCGTGAGGATCTGGGGCTCCGGGGTCCCCGCCGAGGTCCCCGGTACGCGGGGGCAGGAACGTCCTCACCTCCTGTGAGGCCGAATGCGTGTCGTGTGGCTGGACCCTCGTGATGCATTATCAGGAGGAGGCGGAGCTTGGGGGCAGCCTGGCCTGAAGGTGTCTCAGGGATGAAACTTGGGAGCAAAGGGAAAGGAAGGGCAGGAACGGGGTGCTGCCCAGCTCCAAGCCCGCTTGCGCTGTCGGGCAGAGCCGTGGTGGTGCCAGCCCGGTGCTGGAGGCTGCCTGTTAAGAGCTGGGGCCCTGCTGGCTGTGCACCCCAGATAAGGCGCACACCCACCCTGTGCTCTGTTGTCTTAGCTGCCACCAGGCTGTCGTAGGTCTGGGGTGGGGAGACACCAGTGACCGTGTGACTGTCCCCTGGGTTGACAGACCCCCCCCACGCCCCGCAGGCTGGGAGGGGCAGCAGGATGCGCTAAGTTGCGAGCACCCGGGCTGTGGGAAACGTCCCAGCGACGGCGGGCCAGGGTGCTCAGCCCTTGGGAGCCTGAGCTAAGCCTGGTGCTGGTTGCCGGAATGGGTGCCGGTCCCTCTCCAGGGCTCCCAGGCTCCGGACAGCCCTCCCGTGGGAGCACCTGCTGCCCTGGAAAGGCGTGGGCACCCGGGGAATGTGTTTGTGTTGGGCAGGGTCGGGGAGGTGAGAGCCTAACTCGGACCCTGGTTTACCGAGGCTGCACCATCCTATCCTCGGCCCCACTCTGGGCTGGCGCCGGCGGGCTACCCTTCCTGCCGCTGACCCTGAGGGGCAGCTAGGGTGACGGGTGGGGAGGGCTGGCTGCCCCTCGACATCAGGATCCGGCAGTGGTCGGGGGCTCCCAGTCTGCTTGCCTGCCGCTGTGCCTCTGGGCTCCGTGGCCTCCCAGGCCCTCTCCACCTCATGTGCCCTCTGTTAGGTGGGGTGATGGGGTCAGAGCTTCCTTCTGAGGGCTTTTCCCTGGGGTCTCAGGTTGAGAGGGACCTGGGGGGACAGCCATTTCCTCGGTCTGGTCTGGGATACAGTGCCTGGCTCGGGGTTTTCGGGGTTGCTAACGCACACGCGTCGGGCACTGAATGGGGGGTGTCCTGTTGGGACGGGCACAGAACACCCCCTGTGGGTGATGACAGCACGCCGAGCCTTGGTGCTCGCAGGGCCGGGTCCCCCAGTAAGTGCATGTGACCGCCTGACCCCTAGCAGAGAGGATGGTCCCCCCTTTCCCTCTCCAAGACAAAGTGTGGCGCCAGTCACGCTGTCCTCACTCACTCTGTCCCCTGAGGACCTTCCCCTTCGAGTGGTGGGTCCCTCACCCCCCTCCCAGAAGCCCCATGGAGCTTTACACGCCCCCCCCCGACACACACACACACATCACACACCGCTGGTACAGCAGCGTCTTGTGGTTTTTCAGTTGGTTTTTCTTTTGGGTAGGTTGGTTGAAAGGTGGGAGGAGACAGAGCCTCACAGAGGTGGGGCGGGGGCGGCTGGCCTGACCCCCGCCGTGAGCAGTGAGCCCCACTCAGCAGGGCTGGCGACGCCCACCAGAGCCGGTATCTCGGGTCCACGGTGAGGCCGACGTTCTGGCCAGAAAGGAAACCTTCAGAGGCTGGCTTCCCTGAGGGGGGCTGGCGGGCTGGGGAGAAACATGGGGCATCAGGGAAAACTGGATCGAGAAGGAGCCTTAGGTGCTTGGGTGCCGGGGGTGCAGAGCCGAGAGGACATGGTGGCGTCAGGAAGGGGGACCATGGCTGCCGGCCCCTCAATGGGCCAGGCAGGGTGCCTCAGGAGACCCCATAGGCCTCGGGGTGCTGCAGACGTTCCGTGGGACCGATGGGGTCCCTTGCCGGTGGGGAGCAGAAGTGATCCAGACCAACGGTGGGCTTGGGGCCCTGGTCGGGGCCAAGGCGCTCCAGGCAGAGCCCCTTCGGGGGCAGCCGTGGTAGCACTGCTCCCTGCCCGGGCAGGGGGTGGGCAGGGGGTGGTGGCCAGCAGGGCCCAGTGTGCGGAGGACCCCCGCTCGCCCACCTAACGTCCCCTGGGGCCCCACGGGAGGAGGCAGTGGGCTCTGTCTGTCACTGAAGCCGACCCTGCCCGCACGGATCCTGTTTCCTGAGGCCCGGCTGCCCGGGGGCAAAGGAGCTGCGGCGGCGGGCCTTGCCCCTTCCTGCAGCTCGCCGCCCCGTCTCTGCGGGATTGTTGCAGGAGCTCCGGGAGGCAGTGAGGGAGTGTTTTTTTTAATAAATTTATTTGTTTTATTTATTTATTTTTGGCTGCGTTGGGTCTTCATTGCCACGCGCGGGCTTCTCATCGCGGTGGCTTCTCTTGTTGTGGAGCACGGTCGCTAGGCGTGCGGGCTTCAGTAGTTGTGACTCGTGGGCTCTAGAGCGCAGGCTCAGTAGTTCTGGTATGCGGGCTCTGTAGCTGTGGCACCTGGGCTCAGTAGTTGTGGTGTGCGGGCTCTAGAGCGCAGGCTCAGTAGTTGTGGCGCACGGGTTTAGTTGCTCCGCGGCACGTGGGATCTTCCCGGACCAGGGCTCGAATCCATGTCCCCTGCATTGGCAGGCGGATTCTTTTTTTTTTTTTTTTAATAAATTTATTTATTTATTTATTTTAATTTTGTCTGCATTGGGTCTTCGTTGCTGCGCGTGGCCTTCTCTAGCTGCGGCGAGCGGGGGCTACTCTTCGTTGTGGTGCGTGGGCTTCTCATTGCGGTGGCTTCTCTTGTTGCAGAGCTCGGGCTCTAGGCACACGGGCTTCAGTAGTTGTGGCTCACGGGCTCTAGAGCGCGAGCTTCAGTAGTTGTGGTGCACAGGCTTAGTTGCTCCGCGGCATGTGGGATCTTCCCGGACCAGGGCTCGAACCCGTGTCCTCTGCATTGGCAGGCGGATTCTTAACCATCGTGCCACCAGGGAGGTCAGGTGGAGGAGTCTTTGGGGTTGGGGGGACGGCGTTGCTCACAGCCTGGCTCTGCTTCTGACTGGATGGCCTCGTGCCCCTCGATCTCTGAGCCTCTGCCCCCCCCCACCTGGAAAGTGGAGCCCACGTGACCCACACTGACGCCAGGATGGGGCCCAGGGAGTCGGGGCCGTGTAGCGTCGGGCCCCCCAGGGGTGCCTGACTCACCTGATCCCTGAGTCACCCTACTCAGGAAGGCTGGTGGGTCTGAGCAGGGCGAGAGGGAAGGCGGAGGGAGCGCAGGCCCTGCCCCTCCCCCCCCCAGGATGCTGGAGTCACTCCCTGGCTTTTTTCCTACCTCTGATCACCCCTCTGAACGTCAGCACCCCCTACAAGCCTCCCCTCCTTCCTGAATGTGGCTCAAGACTTCCCCCTTCAGGCCCAACGCCCTCCAACCTAGGAGCCTCCTGAGGACCCCTCCACCTGCTTCCTCCTCTGACCCCCGGCCTCATCCCCGCCCCGTGGCTGGAGGCCCTTCCCCTGATGCTGGTGAGTGAGGCTCTTTCTGCCCTTCTGTCCGGCATCCTCCATCTAGCATCCCCTCGACACCTGTCGGGGTCCAGGCTGCCCAGGAGTGCCCTCCTCTGCCTGCTGTGGTCCTGTCTGTGGCGGGAGGGCCGGAGCTGCTGCTGCTGCGTTTTCAGGGTGTTTCCCACAGTGGCACCTGGACAGAGGTCCCCACTCTCTCCTTGTTTGTCCAGGACCCTGAATAGCTCTGGTGTCCAGGCTCTTCTGATGTGTCCCTCTGGGCTGGGCGAGCCTACAGGGGCCGCTTCTCTGCACTTTATTTCCGATTCCAGTTCCCCAGGGAGGAATGAGGTGGGTCCCAGAGGATGAGTCCAGGGGCGGGGAGATGGCCATGACCCCCGGGTCCGCCTGCCCCGGTCTGCAGCCAGGTGTGTCCAGCTCCCGTGAGTCCCTCATGGAGTGGCGAGTGTGTGACTCTGGAGGGTGGGGTGACTGGCCTGTGTCCCCCGCCTGCCGCTGGCCAGCCATTTGGCTTTCTGGACGCTTCCTCAGGATCCCACCAGAAGCCCTGTCTCTGGGTTTTCTCTTGCTGTTCAAGGGCTTTTGTGGTCTGTCTGAGCATTTCCTCTCTGGGTGGTTTCGAGGGAAGGTTGTCTTCACTCTGACCTTCGCCCTGTTTGTGGTTCCGCCTCCCGCCCCGTCGGGCAGCCCTGGGAGGTGGGGGTGGGGGAGATTCTCCGAGCCTCGGTTTCCCCTCTGAGGGGTGGGGCCCCGTTCCTGCCCTCGGCCCGGGTGTCCCCGCGCGGTGCGCACCACCGGCCGGGCCAGCGGATCCTCAAGGCTCCTTTCCGAACCCCACCTCCTAGAAGGCTGGTTTCCAGCTCGGCCGGTGTGGAGCGGGCCCGGTGGGCTGGGACGCCGGTGAGATTGGGCTGCACGTCTTTGCCCGCAGGAGATGAGACACCCCCGTCCCGCTGGGGGCTTGGGGGTGGTGAAGGGGAGACTTGGTAACTTGCGGGTTTTATACGTCTGGGTTTAGGGCGCTGGGCTCTGTCACCTGCACTGCCCCACCCGGTCCCAGGTTATCCTGCCTGAGTCCATCTCCCCCCACCCCCTCACCTGTAGTCCTTTGCCCTGCCAGGCGGCGGGGGGGGGGGGGGTGTGGCACGAGGAGTAGGGTCATGTCCCCCAAATCTCGCTGTTGCTGTGGTGGTGGGCAGTGCAGGGTCCTGAGCACCCAGGGAAAGGGGGCATCACCCTCTTCTTGTGGTGGGGCAGGGGCTTTCCAGTGTGGCCAGTCGAGAGACAGCAAAGGCTCCTAGAGTACTCAGCTTCTGCCACGAGCACCCCTGCTCCGTCCTGTCCCCTCCAGACCCCCGCTCATTTCAGCCCCCTTCCCACCTCCCCGTTTTCACGAAGCAAGCTCCAGGCACATTTCCTTCGTAAGACGTTTGGTACCCACGTCTAAAGGACAAGGGCTCTTTAAGAGTTATAAAAAGCCACAGCACCACCGTCACCCCCAGAGCGTTGACGTTGGATCCCAGAGATGGTCCGAGAGACAGCGTTGAGGTAAATGCCTCTTGCCTCACTGCCGGGCAGGTGCTTCTCACAAACTGGCCCAGGGCACAGGCGCTGGGGTCGGGAGCCACCACCTCGCCTGCCCCGCCTTCCCTCTCGCCCTGCTCAGACCCACCGGCCTTCCTGAGTCCGGTGACTCAGGGATCAGGTGAGTCAGGCACCCCTGGGGGGCCCGACGCTACACGGGGAGGGGTGAGCTTTTCTCCTGATTCTTTTGCAATGAAAGCTGACCCTTGACAGCTGATACAAGGCTGTCTGTGGTCCTTATTTACTCGTAGACTGAACATTTGTATGTTTCCCTGCAGAATGTCCTGTCCGATTTGGTATGTTATCTCAGTCCCAGGGGGCTGGGGGTGTCTCTGGGAGACCCCCTCCCCCCACCCCACGGAATGGTGCACTGGCTGGGTTCTGAGACCCGAAAGGTTCACTCAGGACACACCTGGCTCGGGGAGAGCGGCTGTCAGGCTCTGGCCTGTCCCATGAGGCCGGGGGGCGGTGTTTGCTCCCCCCGTTCCTGGTGGGCGATGCCTTCTCGTGTCCGAGTGCTGGAGAGGGGATGTCAGGTGTTCCCGGGGCTCACGGGCTGTCCCAGGAGGGTGGGCGTCTGTGGGGGCTTTGCTCCCGCCCCCAGGGGGCAGCTCAACAATGTGGTGAGAGCCTGAGCTGGCACACCACCTGTGAGCTCTGGGTGCCACGGGCTGACCAGGGAACCCAGGGTGGGGTCCCAGCCAGACCTTCTGTCTGCTCCTTCTGTGGCCCCTCGTGGTGTCTCCGCCCAGCCTCAATGGCTTGGAACATGGGAACGGGCCGGACCCTTCTGGTACCCACCCCCCACTCCGAATCTGCCTTGTTTCCCTTGATTTGGGGGCCTGTGGGCACCCCACTGGGATTCCCTCGAGGACGAGGTCTGGCGGCCCCCATGGCAACTTTGGGTCCCCGGCTGGTGAGGCCTGCTGGGCAGGGTGACCAGGCCTCTCTCCTGGGTGGGGCCTGGCATGGCCTGTGTTCCCACGAGGGCCCAGCGCCCGCCGGGAGGGGACCGGCCCGGGGGGAGGTGTGGGGAGGAGCAGCTTGCTTCCTTGCTCTCCGATGGACAGGCCGCCTCCGTCTGCACCTTCGTCGTCTCCTGCGCAGCTCGCCGGCTCCGGCCAGGGCGGCTCAGCTGGGTGGCCTGTGGTTCCCTGCCAGGACCACGTGGGGTCGGGAGGAGGGTGACGGGTTGCTCCTGGTGCGCCGGGACGTGGCGGCTGGGAGAAGTGGGAAGCTGCGTTTGTGTTTTAAACGGGTCCATCCCATTGCATAGGCTGGGCCCATCCCAAGTGTAACCTCATGGTGTCTTCATGGCATGCAGAGGTGGGTATCCAGGGACCTTCGGGCTCTGCCCCTTTGCTGTGGCCCCTCCCTGCGTGGCTTGGGAACCACAGGCACCTCCTTTTTTCCACCCGAGGGGCCAGTGTCACCCAGCTCTCCAACCACTCTCTGTGATGTCCCTGGCCTCCCACGTCCTCGTGGGTGGGGAGCCGTGCCTCCATCCGTGGGGCTGCGTTGGGGGCACTAGACAGCTGATGGCCATGCTGCCGGGGCTCAGCCAGGAGGGGAGCTGGCATTGGACCCCGGTGTGGCAGCACCAAGGGGGCGCTCCCCGCTGCCCTTCTGCGTGCTCCTCGTGTCTGGGGCCCTCTTTGCATCTCTGGCCGGAAGTTAGGATCAGGCCAGGGACTTGGAGGGGCACTGCTGGCCTGTGCCTTCCCCCAGGTCTCGCCAGGTGGCCTTGCCGTTGGTTGCAGTGGGGTCATCTGGTTCCTTAGCTGCCCGGCTCCTCCTCTCACCCTGTGTCACCCGTGATGCCAGGAGCCAGGTCGGGGAGGCACGGGGTCCTGGGCTTATGTCCCCGAATCTCCATGTGGGCAGGCTCAGGAAGTAGCCCGGGGATGGAGGAGCCTCAGCTCTGTCATCTGTGCGATGGGCCTGGTCATTGACCTCATAGGACCACATGGCGTCTCACCCTCGGCAGAGGTTTGAAGGGCTCCTGGCCGTGGCCGACCACCCAGTGCATTTCTTGGTGCTTCTCCAGGAAGCACGGTGAGAGTCTGTTCCTGTGCGGCCGGGGGACCCTGGGTGCGGGTAGTGGGGGACTCCCCCGCAGTCTCCCCTTCCTGTTGCTTCAAACCCCCGTGTCCCTCCACACCTCTTGTCCGTTACTGATGGCGGTTCAGGGCTGAGCCCTGTGAGAGGGTCAGCTGGTAGACTGTTTAAGTTCCAGCTTCTCTCTGGAAGCAGCCTGTGCCTTCCGGTCTCAGAATGTGGCCCTGACCCCCGCCCAGACCGGGAGGCTGACAGACAGCACAGCTGCTGGCGGCGGGGAGCTGGGCGGCACCCTTGGCATCCATCCTCGTCCCTCTGCTGCCCCGACAGGTGGGCGCTGGGGGGATTTCTCGGCCCTCCGGGCGACACGGGGGTTGCCGACTGCGCCTCCCACTGGTGGCCCTGCCGAGGTCCAGCCAAGACTTCGGGGTCGTCGCGGCCCCCGGATTTCCCCTGGACGGAGCACACGGGGCTGCCTGGCCTGTCCCCAGAATCTGGGGCAGTGTCCCCAGGCCCCAGAGGAAGGGAAACGAGCTCTGAGATGCTTGGCCATGTTTGACCATTTTTCCAAAAGAGAAATCCCTTTACACTTCTTTCTTTTTGCAAAAGTAACACGTTCTTAAAAAGAAAAAAAAAATCCACCGGTTCAGAACCGCCAGCAGAAAGGGAGAAAGCAGCCTTGGGGCCCGTATGCTGTGGGTGTGAGGGCCTGAGTGCTGGGGACGTCCATCATCTTCCTGCCCCTCGTGGGAGCGTCCCGAGGCGGCGTGGGGCCTTCTGCATTCCCGTCCATGCTCAGCCGGGGTCTGGTTTCCTCGGGGTCGCTGTCGGGTCTGCAGGATTGCGGGAGAGGCAAGGCCAGGCTCTCGCTGCGGCTCCGCTCGCCCCGGACGTGCCGGCCCTGAGGTCTGGGCTCCGTGTGAAGGAGTGAAGGCGGTGCCCCAGCAGGGAGCTGCGTGGCCCCTTTACTCCGCCTGCCATCCCAGAGGGCACAGCGCGGGGTGACCTGTGTGATTGTATGTCCCACCAGAGAGGGTCATGCCCGAGCGCCCCGGCTGTCCCTTGCCAATCTCCTCCCCAGCCACGCAGCCCTTCCCAGGAGATGGATCCTGGCTCCTGGGATGGAAGGGGCTTGGGGAGGGGTGTGCCCCCCAACCTCTCACGCTCTAGCTGCCCTTCCTTCCTCCCTCCCTGTTGAGCTGGTGCCCAGGCTGCCGGGGACAGAGGACAAGCCAGGCGCCTGCCTCCGCCGTGGGGCTGCTATGTGGTACCACCCGATGGGGGACACTGTGACCCCTGCGGTCATCCGCACGTTCCTGCAGGGCTTTGAGTGCATGGGGGGCCCCCCCGCCTCGTTCCAGTGGAGGTGCTGGGGGCAACATTCCTGTTTGCAGAGAGGGGGAGGTCCCATTGCCACGTGCCATCCCCCAGGCCGTGGGGCATCCAGCACCTTTTGCATGTGTCGCCTCTAGACCTCACAGACCCTGCTGGGGTCCCAAGTGTTTCCACACCTCGGGACTCCCTGTGGCCTGGGGTGAACGCTGGCATTCGGTGAGCGTGTGCCGGGCCAGGCCCTGGGCTCAGGGCTTAGCCACGCAGTCTGCGACCCACCCCGCCCCGGCTCTGCCTTGCAGCCAGTGGGTGCTCACCCCACGATGGGGTTGTGTCCTGTGTTTGCTGCGGGGGCCGGCTTCCTGCTCAGCCGTGGGTGTGGGGTATTTGGTGATTGGTCAGAAGAGGGAGGCAGGGCAGAGGCCAGGCCGAGGGTCCTGATGGCAGCCCCAGCACATCCCTGCAGAGAGCTGTGTCCGTCTGTCCTTGTGCTCGGAGGAGGCCGGTGTGCTGTGTCCTGCCCATTTTCTGCTCCCTGGACCGTGCAGCAGCAGCGCTGGGTACTGGGCATCTGCCCACCCGCCCCACATCTGGCGGCCCGCAGTGCACCGGGCTGGCATCTAGGCCCAGGGTGGGGGGGTGGCAGGAACAGGGTGCATCCTTCCTTCACGGATCCCGGGTCCCCCCACGTAGGGAGCCGCCTCAGCCGTCCCGGCAGGACCGTGCGGCAATTGGTACGTGTCCAGCACCGACCTGAGCGCTCTGTGTTGGATCCCTTTAGTCTCACAGAACCCTGTGGGGACACAGGGGGACCAGATCCCACGGCTGGCGAAGGGCAGAACTGGGATTGCGAACAGGAGCCTGGCCCCGGCATCTGCTCTGCACCCCTGAACTGCCCGGGGTCCGGGAGGGTCCGGGAGGCCCTGGCGGGTGGTGGCATTGGGGCAGAGGAGCCAGAGGAGGAGAGGGAGGATGCGGGCCTGCGTAGCCACAGCAGCCAGGACAGGGAGACGAGTCACTGGCCAGAGCGGGACAGGCAGTGCTGGTTTGGACAGGAGCCCCATGTAGGGCAAGGCCATCGAGGGGAGGGCAGGCCCGTGGGAGGTTCGCAGAGACCCCAGCAGGAGGCGGTGGTGCTGGGCCAGGAGGGGTCAGACCTGCTGGGGGTGGGGCTCCAGGGTGAGCGCTCAGGCGCCTTCCCGTCGGGTGGTGTGTTGCAACCTCAGCGCCGCCGGCCCGGCGGGCACGGCCGCCCTCTGTACGGAGCTGCCCTGGGGGCCAGGGCGCTGCCCCAGCTTGGCGAGATGGGGGCGCGTGAGAGGCGCCCGCTCGCCCGGGGAGAGTGTGGAGGAGAGGAGCTGCAGGCCCCCAGGATGATGGGCGGGGGGCCCCTAGGGGTGCTCCAGAGCGCTCCTCCGAGGAAGGGCGGGCAGGCGGGGCAGGTTTGCTCGGTGGCCAGGTGTGCGCGGCGTCTGTTTTGAGTCCTCTTCCCTCGTGGTCGGGGGGCGCTGAGGAGGCACTGGCTGGGGTTTAACAAGCCGGCATGGGGGGGCCCTGGTCTGTACCTCGTGCTGATGACCGTGGTGTAAACACGCCCACGTGGCAGAGCAGGCTTCCGGCAGGATGTCCGTCAGCCAGCTCGAGAACTCTCCCATGTTTTAACGATCTGCTTTCGCATGTCGTAGAGAGCATGTTTCCAGCGGCCGACACACGCTGCTCTGTCCTCCCCGAAGGCTGGCCCCGAGGCGGGCCCTGCCACCCAGCCCAACCCGGCTCAATCCCGTGACAGGTGCACATAAATAAACACCTACGGGGTAGCAGCGTGCACAGATGCCGCCCAGGTCCAGATTTCGTATGCAGCCCCCAGCGCGTTTTGCGTCCTCAAGTGACATTGGGGCCACCGACTTCCTCCCAAGACGTGGTGGGGTTTTGATATTGGGGGCAGCCCCTTCATCCTTTCCTGCACAACATTCCAAGAGTCGGGGTGTGGTCCTACAGCCCCTCACTCGCTGAGGCTGCAGGCTCCCATCGCCTTCTCCCTCCACCCCCACCCCGATTGGCCGAGGGCCGGCCGTGTCCACAGCCCAGCCACCATCACAAACCAGAGCCCGTTCTCACGGTCACGTTAGAACCTCCATCGGTGGCCTCACTCAGAGGGCCCTGGCTCCGTGTGCCACACGTGGTTCCACGCACGTCGTGCCGGGTCCACATCGTAGCTCTCTGCGTGGGGATCAGTCCCTAAAGTGTTGCCACGGTCAAGAGCAGCAGGCGGCTGGTGGGCGGTGAGCCGACAGTGGCCCCCACCTGGACGGCCGCCTCCCCGCCTGCCCAGGTGTCACCTGCTGGCATTCTGTCCCGTCACCTGTGTCTCTCCCTGCCCCAGCCTGAGGGCAGCAGTGGGAGAGTGGTTCTCTGACAGGTGAGGGTTGGCCTGACCGGGGGGAGTGCGCCGACGTGGCCTCACATGACCGCACGGCTGTGCTCGGGGACCCAGATGAGGCGGCGGGGCCTGGGGTGACCGGCCGTTCCCTGCCGTCCCTCCTCCCCCGCAGGTGCTGCCTGACTGGGCCCAGACATGGGATGTCGCACCTCGGCGGGGAGCACAGAGGAAGCCAGGGCCTCGCCGAGCTGCTGCCGTGACGGCCAGTGAGCGAGCAGCCGGAGGATGTCCACCACGACGACGGTCGCCCCTGCGGGGATCCCGGCGGTCCCGGGCCCCGTGAACCCTCCCCCGCCGGAGGTCTCCAGCCCCGCCAAGCCCGGCCGTAAGACCAACCAGCTACAGTACATGCAGAACGTGGTGGTGAAGACGCTCTGGAAACACCAGTTCGCTTGGCCCTTCTACCAGCCCGTGGACGCCATCAAGCTGAACCTGCCCGTGAGTGGCCCCCTACCCGCCGGCCCTGCCCCTCCGCGGCCCCGACTCCTGGGAGGACGGCCCCCCTGGCCTTGGCAGAGATGGTGCCTGGAGGCGGCTGGTCCTGCTAAGGCAGGCACAGCTCAGGACCCACAATGACCAAGGAGCAGAGGGGATACTTAGGCGAGTGGGGGAACGGAGGGCGGCTGCCCAGGGGCAGGAAGCGGGGAGAACCCTTGGCCTGTGGGGGGATGAAGGGGGAGCCGGCGATGGGGCTCAGGCCTAGAGGCTCACCTGTGTCTTCATCCCGTGCCCGGCACTGTCCTGCGGAATGACGCGTGCACACCTGAAACCCTGTGCTCGAGAGGGGTGCGGCCCACTTTCCCAGGGATAGCGCCTCAGCTGCATGCCCGGTGCCGACCTGACCATCTGATGGCTTTCTCTTTTGGACCCCAATAGAGAGCCCCTGAGTCCTGCGAGGGGAAGCCCTGGGCTAGCACTTGGCGGCCTGGGTCCTGGGCCAGCTTGGCTTCTGGGCACTGCGGGCCCCCAAGCGAAGTTTGGAATCTGGGGAGGGGTCTCAGCCCCACCTCCAGAGCCTAGAACAGCTCTGGGCTCTGCCCCAGCCCTGCGGGTCTGTGCGTCCACACAGAACCCTGCTTAGGCCAGGGGCTTGGCAGGGATTATGCTGGCCGAGCGCTTGCCCCAGACCTGACGCCCACCTGCCCTCAGGTGAACAGAAACTTGGGTCCAGCCCCAGTACCCAGATCCCTGAGGAGACTGCCCCCTGCACAGTCTCTGTGCTTGGGAGTCGTGAAAGTCGTCATGAATTTGAATCCAACAGTAACACCCCTGAAAATCTCTTTCTTAGGATTATCATAAGATAATAAAAAACCCAATGGATATGGGGACTATTAAGAAGAGACTGGAGAATAATTATTATTGGAGCGCGAGTGAATGTATGCAGGACTTCAACACCATGTTTACAAATTGTTATATTTATAACAAGGTAAGAAAACGGTGTGGCGTGGGCCCTACACGCCCCTGTGAGCTGCCCCTGGCCCAGGGAGGCCTGGGGTGGAGGGCCAGCCTGGGGTTGGCCGGTGCCCGCCGGGCTGGGCTGGGCGCTTTGCAGCAGCTCTCAGACAGGCCCAGGGTGCATCCCAGCCTCGCGCTCAGCCCTTGTCTGGCCGCGATCCCCTTGTGTGGGTCCCACAGGCTACGCGTTTGAGCGGTTGCCTTGTGTGTGGACCGCCCCGCCCGGCCCCGGCCCCGGCCCCGGCCCCTGCTCCAAGGAGGGAACATTAGAACAGCCTTTTCGGAGGGCGTCGATATATACCAGACGCTTTAAAACGTCCACACGCTTGGACCTTTTTTCCTCCGTGGGATGGGATAAAGGGTGGTTTTTATCCTTTGTGGTTTTTGAATTCTTCCAAGAGTTTCCACGTTAAAATATATTCTTTTTGCCTCCCTCCTGCCCCGCCACATCCCTTCACAGCTTGCTAAATAAATGTTTTTCTTGAGCAACCACCATGTGTTTGTCTGCTGCAGACACACGGCTCCTTTCCAGCAGGTAACCTTGCCTCTCCTGTGTCTTCAGCCCACAGATGACATAGTGCTCATGGCCCAAGCCTTAGAGAAAATTTTTCTGCAGAAAGTGGCCCAGATGCCCCAGGAGGAAGTTGAGTTATTACCCCCTGCTCCAAAGGGCAAAGGCCGGAAGCCAGCTTCGGGAACCCAGAGTGCAGGTAAAGGGGTGGACGTGCAGTCCTCTCCACCTCTGGCAGGTGGGCAGGGTGCCGATGACAGCGTATCTTCTGAGGGTCCCTCCGCCCCTCTGGGCTCAGTTTTCCTGACCCAATCTTCAAGGTTGGGTCAGTGATGATCGGAGCTCCGGGAACCGGGCCTCTGCTGTGTGTGGCCTGCAGGCCCGGTGACCTTGCTGCCGCCTGCCTCGGAGCCTCGCTCCGGGCAGGGATCGTGCTCCTGCTGTGTCCCCGCGCTTCTCCTCTCCCACCCGCCTCACCCCCCAGCTCTGAGGACACCTCTTCTGGAAGCCACGTTGTCCCTTTGTCCCCTCCGAGGACTTTGCCTCTTCAGCACACTTTGTGTTCGCTGTGGCCTGTCAGGGAGCGGTGGGGATTAGGGTCAGCACGGGGGGTGACCTTACCTGGTCCGGGCACCTGGAGCAGGGGTGCACCCCGATGGTGAGCTTCCTGGGCAGCCCAGCCCTCCAGAGAGGCCAGGGTGTTTCACACTTACAGACGGGGCTGAGGCTGGTTACCTGTGGAACCCGAGTCAACCCCCTGGCTCTTCCTTACCGGGCTGTGCACCTTGTCCTGGCTCGCTCATTCGGACCACGGAGGCAGCCACGATGAGGGCAAGGGTCTCGACAGGAGGGGCTCTGCTGGCACCCGGCGGGCCCTGGCTGGAGGGGATGGTCCCGGCAGCGTCCAGAAGCATCGCTGGTAGAGCCGGGTCAGTTCAGCCTCCTTTCCTTTGTCCTCAAGGTACGCAGCAAGTGGCGGCCGTGTCCTCTGTCTCCCCGGCAACCCCCTTCCAGAGCGTCCCCCCCACGGTCTCCCAGACGCCCGTCATTGCTGCCACCCCTGTGCCAACCATCACTGCAAACGTCACGTCGGCCCCTGTCCCCCCGGCTGCCGCCCCGCCCCCTCCCGCGACGCCCATCATCCCTGTGGTCCCTCCCACGCCGCCCGTTGTCAAGGTGAGCTTCCCCCGGGGGCGGGCGTACTGGAGGCAGGCAGGTGTGGGGCGGGCAGGAGGGCGCTCCGCCGCTTTCCCCTGGCACCGACCGCTTGTCGGGCGTTGGGCCTATGTGACTTTGGACGGGTCCCCTCCCCCGCCACGCCCCTGAGGTGGGCCGCGGTTCCTGACACCGACAAGGAGACCGAGGCTCGGAGCGGCAGGTCACACAGCTGGTGAGGGCGGCTGCGCTTGAGCCCCAGCTTCGCCGGCCTTTGCAGGGCATGGGCCGAGGTGGGGGGTGCAGAAAGGAGGGGGGTCCCGGCCCTCGCCGCCCGCGCTTGCGCCCGGATTGCCTTGGCGTGGGGAGGGCGATGGCGGCCTCCGCCTGCTCCTCACGCCCCCGTGAGTGTGCGCGCGTCCCTCCCCCGGCTCCCTGCGGGCTTTCCACGGCCGGGCCTGGGCTCGGAGCGGGCGCCCCCCCGCGAGATCCGGGGGCCAGCGAGGACGGCTGAGTCTCCTGCTCTGAGCGGGCCCCCGTGCCGGCCACTGATGTGTGTCGTCTTCTCCGATTTGACCCTCACAGCGAGCGACCCTCTGGGGCAGGCAGTATTTCCCCCATCTTACAGATGAGGAAGCAGGCGCTCAGAGGGGTTAAATGGCTCCCCCAAGGTAAAACGCCATCTCCGTCGCTTTCCTCTCCCCCGTGGCCTTCACTGCCTGTACTCGGGCGGCGCCTGGCCCGGCCGCCCCACTCAGCGCCCGGCTGTCTTGGAGCATGTCCTGTCTGCCATGGCCCAATGAGCCCCCGGGCCCCGTGGCACATGCTTGGCCTCCGTGGGCGCCCGTGAAGTGTGTGTGGGTGGCTGGCTCGTGCCCGCCAGCCTGGGGGCAGCGGCTTGGCTGGGGCGGCGACTTTGGTGGCGCTCAGACAGCAGACCCCCGTGAGGCCGGCGGCCCAGGTGCGCCTGGCTCCCAGGGGCTGCTCCGCCCGCCCGAGCTGAGGGGAGGGGAGCCCCCTGGGCTGGCCTCGGGGTCGCAGCGACCCTGGCCACCCAGGCACGAAACACGCTCTCACGCACTGGACACACCCACCAAGTGCTCGTTGGTCATTTCAGTGTTTCCTCCCCCGGTGGGAAGTAGCTCTGTGACATCTGCTGCCCTCAGGGTCAAGTCCAGCCCTGCCCAGGCACTTAGCCCCCCCCCCCCCCGGAGTCCTTGGTCCCCAACCTCGTGCTGCTGCTTGTGTTTCCCGGCTGGGCCGCTGCCCCCGCCCCGCCCCCCGCATGCTCCTCCCGCCCCCCTCGTCCCGTGGCTGCCACTGTCCTGGGAGCGCCAGCTTTGAGGCCCGCGTCTGGGACGCCCCTCTGGCCTTTGACCAGCGGGGGTTCTCTCGTCCCTGCTGTCCCCAAGCCCCAGTCCCACTTGGTGACGGTCCCAGTCACGGTGCCACCTCGGTTGTGCGAGTCCCTGAGCCGCGGCCCGGCCCCAGGCGCGGGTGGGCTGCGTGCCGCATCTCACGCCGCTCGGGGTGGTGAGCGCCCACCGTGACCGCGCGGGGCCTGGGGTCTTGGCGGGTGGGTGGGGCTCAGGGATGGCCCGGGGGTAGGTTCGGAGTCCAGCCTCACCACCGCCAGCTGTGTGACCTCGGGCCGGCAACGTGGCCCCTCTGAGCCTCGGCGTCCTGCGTGGCGCGGGGCCCCGGGAGGATGGCCGCGACCATGCATGTCCTTGCTTCGCTCGGTGCCTGGCGGCTGGTCCGCGCTCCGGGGGCGCCACCGCAGCGGTTCTGATCCCGGATCCCGGGGCTCACTGTTGTTTTGCTGTCGCAGAAGAAGGGCGTGAAGCGGAAGGCAGACACTACCACGCCCACGACGTCCGCCATCACCGCCAGCCGCAGTGAGTCGCCCCCGCCGCTGTCGGACCCCAAGCAGGCCAAGGTGGTGGCACGGCGGGAGAGCGGGGGCCGCCCCATCAAGCCGCCCAAGAAGGACCTGGAGGACGGCGAGGTGCCCCAGCACGCAGGCAAGAAGGGCCGGCTCTCGGAGCACCTGCGGCACTGCGACAGCATCCTCAAGGAGATGCTGTCCAAGAAGCACGCAGCCTACGCCTGGCCCTTCTACAAGCCCGTGGATGCCGAGGCCCTGGAGCTGCATGACTATCACGACATCATCAAGCACCCGATGGACCTGAGCACCGTCAAGGTAGGTGGGTGGTGAGCCAGCCGGGCCCCCTTTCCCTGTCTGGGCGGCCCCTGGCACCTGCAGGGCGGCCTGACGTCCCGAGGGTCTGTCGTGGTGCTGATGTCTTGTGCCAGCCCGGGGGCAACGCAGCAGGTTTGGGGCATTGCCCGGCTCCTTTGGCCTGCCCTCCAGCGGCAGACGGGGCCTCAGGGATGGCCCGGGGCCCTGGCGTGGGTCTGGCAGGGTCAGGGAGGAAGGTGTGCTCTGCCCTATGCTCACGCTCACTGGACCTGCAGCTTCCTCGTCATCTATCCCTCTTGAGCCGGTTTCGTCATCTCGTTCATTTTCATCCCGGCGCGTTTGCAGGTCTTTGTAATAACGTTAGGCAAGGTGGCCCTTTCCCGTGGCCCAGCCCCTCCCTGGACAGAAGTGGGCGCTGGACGGGGTGGTGGCAGAGCTGAGACCGGGAGCCCCGGCCTCCCGATTCCCGCAGCAGGGTCTTCCTGCACTCGCGGCTTCCCCCTTGGCTTTTGTGGGTTTTCCTCCGGGTCAGGTCAGTTGTGTACAAGCAGGGAAGAGCAGGTCTGGGCCAGGCAGAGATGGAGAAAATTCCCCGGCTGGCAGCGGCAGCCTCGAGGGCAGGAGACCTGGGGTCTTCCCAGAGTGCGTGCGGGAGGGGTTCCTGAGCCCCCGTCGGGCTTGGGCCCCAGCACAGCTGCCCTTCCTCGGTCTGGATCGGTCTCTGACGGTCTGAGGAACGTCCCTGGCCGTTGGACCGTTACCTGGAAAGGTAACCCCACAAAAGGGGCAGGTGGTTTCTTTGCACCGATGGGGTCTGGGCCCTGAGCCACTGGGCTCAGTCACTCTGCCTCGTGTACCTGGACACTGCCTCGTGTATACCTGTCTGGGGCAGACTCTCTCTCCTTAATGGAAGTCTTCCTCCCCGCCAAGGGACAGGACAGACCTGGCCATCTAGGGCAGTGGTTCCCGGGGAGCTGGCCGAGTCAGGCGGGCCTGGCTGGGCTGTGTGACCGAGCAGCTTCCTCACCTTCTCCGATCTTCGTCCTAACTGCGAGGGCAGGGCTCCGGCCTTCTTGCACTCGCTCAGTGCTGCAGTGGCCCTGCTCCTCCTGGGAGCCCAGGAGTGTCAGCTACTTTTCTTTGACTGATTTTTTTCTTTTAATTTGTGTAAGATAGGAACAGAGGGTGAAAAATCCAAGCAAAGCAGAGGTGGGTGGAGAGAAGACCTAATCTCTGGTATCGTTGCCACCCTTTCCAGAGATCTTTCCAGCTAATGGTTTGGTTACATCTTTCTGGATTAGCTCCTGGCTCAGGCTGGCTCTTTCCAAGCAGGTTTTGACTGTGGGGCAGTGGTACTTGGGCTCCCAGATGCACCAGGAAAGTGGCCGGCTGTCAAATTAGGGCCGGAGTCTGAGAATCTTGCAGAAGTTGAGAGGGTCTCGGGTGCCCATATCTCCTTCCTGGCTGAGCTACCCCAGACTGGGGAGGCTGTGCAGAGGGCTGGAGCCAGGCAGCCCCAGTGCTGTGGGAAGCTCTCCGGGGGGGGGGCAGAGGAGGACGGTGTCCTAGGCTGTAGAGGCTGCAGGTCCTGGAGTCTGACCACCACCAACCCCTCCGTCGAGGCCAGGACTTTGTTAGTCTAGGTGCCGGCGAGGTAGGTGGTTAGGCTCCAGCCCACAATGTCCCACTCAGCAGAGCATGGCCCCCAGGATGAGCAGGCACCTCATACCCCCGACACGCGGTCCCTGACTGACGAGCTCATATCTGTGTGAACCCATCAGGCGTGGGGAGCTCTCTCCCTCGAGAGCCGTTGCCCCGTCTGCCCCGATCTTAGCTGCCACTTTGTGGTCCCTGGCTGGCTGCACTTCTGTCCCCACCTGCAGAGCCAGTCATCCCGTGCTCCCGGCGGGGCAGTGGGACGACCTGGTGCTCTGTGAAGCAGGCTAGCTAACAGGACCTGGATTCTCAGGGGAGAAAATTAAACGTCTCATGCTGAGAACTGAGTAGCCCCCTAAACTGGTAGAGAGCGGCTTTTCGCCAGAAGTTGCTTGCTCCCCACCGGAGCTCCTGCCAACAGGGGTGTCGGCGTGTGAAAAGTTAGCCAAAACGTAGAGCTGGGGACTTTGGTTGCGGGAGCTGGGACTTTGGGGAGCACCTTTTTCTTTCTCCCTGAGTGTCAGCCTCTCTGTGGGGTCCTGGGCCCTCCCCTCCAAGCCCTCGGGGCCACCCTTCCACCTTCTCCCTGGGCTCCCAGACGACGTCTCGGGCTGGCGGTGGACGTGCGGAGGGTCCCGAGGCACAGCGGTGCCCTCACGCCCCGTGGCTTGTGTGTTACAGAAGAAGATGGACAGCCGTGAGTACCCAGATGCACAGGGCTTTGCAGCCGACATCCGGTTGATGTTCTCCAACTGTTACAAGTACAACCCCCCCGACCACGAGGTGGTGGCCATGGCCAGGAAGCTGCAGGTAACGCCAGGTGCTCTGTGTGGGGAGGGGCCACCTGGGCACAGGTGGGATTAGCCGCTCAGGGCAGGCACCCGGGAAAGACATGGGTGTCTGGGAGGGCATGTCTCCCGGGGGAGGGGCGGGGTTGAGGGGCGGGGTGTCTGGGGACCTCGTCCACGGGCATGTTTCCCCTGAGCGGCGGCCGAGTGGCGGCCAGGCCCCGAGCCTGCTCCCCAGGGACGTGGTGGCCAAGAGGCCAGTTTCTGCCTCCTGGGAGCTGCAGGCTCAGGTGGGCAGCGGCAAGCAGGTGGGGGCCAGCGGGTGTTCTAGCCAGGGTGGAGACGGAGAGAAGGCAGACGCCTGCTGCCCTGCACTTCACCGCGTGCCGGGGGCCCCTCGTCAGGAGCCTGCTGGTGCGGCCCGTGGGCGTCGTAGCGGGGGACGGCTGTTTGTGTAGCCTGTTGCTTTCCCGACCACAAGGCGGACGGCACGTGGGAGAAGCGGGCCTGCAGGGAAGCGCAGTCTGGCCTTCAGTGGTGGGACTTTGCGTACATGCACACGGATCTCACAGGCCGAGTGTGTGCACACCCCTGTATGTGATTATCTGTCAGAGCCTGAGGGCTGCCCGTAGGCCAGTACACCGAGCCTGTTCTTATCTCTCTTTGACATCACGTAGCCTGTTGCTTTTGTAAATACAGGACCCAGAATGTTGTCCTGTAAGACTTTCCCAGTCCCTTGCTCAGAATCCTTTTGAAAACCCGGTACGGTAACTCGGGAGCATCCTTGGTCACCCAGGCCCCGGACGGGGCCTCAGGGGGAGCCTCCTTCAGGCCTCTGGGTGCCTGCCTTAATCTTCCTTACCTTCCTCCTGCCTGTGGGCCCTGGCTGCTGCGGGCTGCCCCCTCTGTGCACTGGCTCCCACTGGGGAGTGTGGTAGAGCGGTCCTGGTGGTCCCAGTACACCCAGAGGAAGCCACCGGGACCCACGGTTTCATACCAAGACCATGAAGCCGAAAGGCTCTGCAAAGCCCCGTGCTGTCGTTGCTCTGTTGATGCTCCTAAACCTTGCGAGTAGCTCCACGAGGAAGCCAGGTGGCGCTGGCAGCAGACGGGCCGAGGGCAGCGGCTCTGATTCTGTTCCAGAAAAGGTGGCCTCTGCGGTGCGGCCACGGAGGTTGGGCACCTTAATCACCGATGCCTGTTCAGTAATTGGCTGTTGGTTGTGTCAAGTCAGGCTGGGTGAGGTAGACCCACCCCCCCCGCCGGGGGGGGGGGGGCGGGGGGGGGCGTTTGCCCAGAGCGGGCCAGGTCATGGCCTTGTGTAGCAGCATACCTCTGAGATGTCTTTACCCCAGGAGGAGATTCTGGGGGACCAGGACCCAGAGTAGGTTCTTACGGGAGCCGGACGCCTGGTCGGTGGGGCTGCACCTTTTGCGTGTAAACCAGGTGTATGTGGCTTCAGGTGTCCGAGCTAGCAGAGAGAAGTCTCCCTTCGTTGCCGCTCATCCTGTCTGAAATGAACCTGGGCCACCGGAGGGGAGGGGATCTTTGTTGAGCGTGTGCTCCCAAGGGGGGGGGGGGGGGGATCTTTGTTGAGCGTGTGCTCCCAAGGCTGTGTAGGAGCGGGCAGTTTGGATAGGACAAGACTTTTGCCTTTTGAGCCAACTTTTGGACCCAACTCAGAACGAGATGTGATACTACAGTAACATCACAGGGGAGAGAAATGGGGAAGCCAAACGAGCTCCCAGATCCAGTGGCTGGGGGGCCCCAGAACAGGGTCAGAGCTCAAAGGAAGGTCCTCTCATTGTCTGTCAGTAGGTGGCAGCCTTGGACCGGGATGCTGAAAAGACTTGCAAGCCGTGGACGGGAGGTGGGGTGTCTAATAAAGGAGCTTGTGTGCCAGCTCCTAAAAGGCTGTGTCTGTGGCCGTTGACTCTGCGCCCTCTGGCCCTGGACCCGTGCTCAGGGCCTGGGGAGTGAGGGGCAGAGAGCAAGCCGGGGTGGGTGGCGTGGAGGCAGCCCTGCGCCCTGGGCAGGCTGGGTCCAGTCTCCCCGACTCCCCCGGGGCTGCCCACGGGCGTCCAGGACCCAGGCGGCCCCTGCTGTCCCGCAGGACGTGTTTGAGATGCGGTTTGCCAAGATGCCGGACGAGCCGGTGGAGGCGCCCACGCTGCCCGTGCCCGCGGCCCCTGTGGTCAGCAAGGGCGTGGAGAGCAGCCGCAGCAGCGAGGAGAGCTCCACGGACTCAGGCAGCTCGGACTCGGAGGAGGAGCGGGCCACGCGGCTGGCGGAGCTGCAGGAGCAGGTGAGTGGCCGGGCCGGGGACCGCGGGGGCCCAGTCCCGGCCAGGCCTTGATCCGACGTTTGCCCTGGTCACCCCCCACCCCCACCCCAAGCCACAGCCGTCCTCCACGGCGGTGTCGCTGGCAGGGCACCCAGCGAAGGTGTCGGTTCTGAGGGCCCCCTCGGCAGTGCCTGCAGGCCCGGGGCCCTGTGAGCCCGACCGGGTCGGGACGTCCCTGGAGCCCTGGAGCCTCGGAGCCTCCTTCCGCTCCAGAAAGGTCTGGGAGGCACCTGCGGAAGCCGCAGCCGTGGGGCTCCACGAGCCTGTCTGGCTGGGGGCGGGCACGGGCTCCGCAGCTCTGCCAGAGCAAGGTTGTCCTGCCTCGGCCTCTGACCACCTGTGAGTCGGCCCTCCCCACCGCTTCGCGCGCCTCACGTGCAAAATGGGACCAAGAGGTGCTGGATTCCTGGGGGGTGGGGGGCCTCCAGCAGGGAGGAGACAGTGGGGTAACAGTGACCCTGCCGGCACCCCGGTGGGGCTGGGCATCTGAGCTGAGCCTTGTCGGGGATGACGGTGCAGGGAGCATGGCCTTGAGGTGTAGCTGTCGGGCCAGGGTCCCTCCCACGCCACGTGACGTGGCTGGCGTGTGCGAGCCTGGTGCCGTCTTGGCCCGTCCACCTGCTAGAGGCTGGGGGCTCCGTTTCCTCGCCCGTCCGGCGTGAGCCTCCCCTTGGGGTCTGCTGAGGTGAGAAGCGTGTAGAGCACGTAGCACACTGGCAGCCACTTGCCGGACGAGATGAGTGTCCCCTGCCGGCACTGGACCGTTTTGACCCTGCAGAACTGCCGTGTAACATCCCAGCAGCTGCCCACGAGTGGAAAGTCTCCTCTGTGCAGGCGTTTAAACCTCGCTCTAGAGAGTCTCCCTCATCTGGAAAACAGAAACTAGCAGGAAAACCAGGAGGCACCATTTATCGAGCCCTTCGGGTGCCACCTGCCCTGCACTTCAGGCGGGGAGACTGATGCCCAGCAGCTCGCCCGCCGTCGCAGGGGCGGGGAGGGCCAGACGGGCTCTGCCGCCCTCCGGGACCTGTCTGGCTCCCCAGCTCCCCTCCCCGCACGGTGGCGGCAGCTCCTGGGCACCCCAGCCCCCCGCCCGCGGCCCCCTTGGGCCAGCCCTGGGGAGCCCCGCTCAGCTGCCTGTCTCTTCCAGCTGAAGGCCGTGCACGAGCAGCTGGCCGCCCTGTCTCAGGCCCCGGTGAACAAGCCAAAGAGGAAGAAGGAGAAGAAGGAAAAGAAGAAGAAGGACAAGGACAAGGAGAGGCACAAGGCTAAGTCCGAGGAGGACAAGAAGGCCAAGGCGGCCCCGCCCGCCAAGCAGGCCCAGCAGAAGAAGGCTCCCGCCAAGAAGGCCAACAGCGCGACTGTGGCTGGCAGGTGGGCGCCGGCGCCCCGTGTCCTGGACACCCATGTGGCGGGAGGATGCTGGATTCGGGGCTCTGTTCTGGTGACCTGGACCCTGGGCTGTTACGGGGAGATGGGGGCGGGGGTTGGTGGCCCTCGTCTTGCCCGCCTCGTGGGAAGACTGGGAGGACCAAACGAGATCTCTGCCTCGACAGCATGGGCTCCGGAGGGCGGCGCTCAGCTCCCCGTGGGGCCAGCCTCAGTCACAGGCATGGGGAGATCTCAGCATCTAGAGGCTTCGGGGACATTTTCCTGGTCTGGGCCCGGGAGTTTGCTTTGGGGGGGTCTTGGCGCCGTGTCCTGGGCCCTTGGCACCCCATCCCCGCGTGGCCTGGTCGGTGGAGGGTCGGGGGTGGAGGTGCACCTTGGCGCAGAGCTCCCTGGTCCCCACGGCCTTCACTCAGCCCCTGCCGTGGCCACGCACTGCCCCGAGGACTGCTTGCCGCACATGAGCAGGGACGACATGGGGAGGTGAGGGTGGTGGGAAGGCACGCCGGGCCGGGCGCCTCTCCCGGCGGGGTGGAAGGAGGGCGTCCTGGAGGAGGGGCGACGGCTGCACAGAGGGTCCGGATGGGGTTCCAAGAGTCAGGAACAGCGGGCACAGAGCTGTAGAGGCCAGTGGAATGTGTTCCTCGTGGGAATGAGGATAAGGGTGGGCACTGCTGAAGAACAGAGGCCAGGTTGGGAAGAGGGGAGGGTTTAGGCTGCCGAGGCTGGCCGGCTCGGTTGAGGTGTTTGCAGTTCGTTCTCCAGTGAAAGTGGTCAGATCCTGGCCAGTGTGGAGGATGGATTAGCGAGAGGCAAGAATGGGAGGAAGGATGCCCTCTGGAGTTGCCGTGGTCACGCAGGCAGGAGAGGCTGGTGTGGCCACGGGGGTGGAGCTGTGTTGCTTTGAGAACTGTCTGTGAGGCAGAGTGGACAGGCCTTGGTCCCTGGACGTAGGAGGAGGGGTATGCAGAGCTGGGGACTTGGGCTTTGGTAGCTGGGCGGGCAGTGGCACCATCGAGAGCGGCCGCGAGAACGGTCAGGGGTTTTCTCCCCCCTTTTGCAGGGGGAGGCAGAAATCAGGTTCCCTGTTCTGTCTCTGTCTCTGGTTTTGGTGTCTGTACAATGCTGGCCTCAAAAAGGAGTTGGGAAGTGTTCCCTTGTCTTCTGTTTTCTGGGGTAGATTTATAGCCTTGGTATATTAATTCTTAAATGTGTGATAGAATTCACCAGTGAAACCATCTGGGCCCGGAGTTTCACTGTTGGGAGGTTGTTAACCACGAATTCAGTCCCTTTGAACGTTCCCCACAAATTTGATATATTGTGATTTCATTTAAGTTCAAAATAATTTGTAATTCCCTTCAGGCGTCTTTTTTGACCATGGATTATTCAGAAGTGTGTTGTTTGGTTTACAGATACTTGGAGATTTTTCCAGATATTTTTCAGTTACTGATTTCTAGGGTCAGAGAGCACACTTTATATATTTTCAGCATTTTAAAGTTTGTTAGGATTTTATGGCCCAGAATACGGTGTGTCTTGGTGAATGTGCCACGTACGCTTGAGAAGAACGTGCATCCTCCTCCTGTTGGGTGGAGTGTTGTATAAACATCAGTTAGAAGATTAAAAAAAAAATCTTAAAAAAAAAAAGATACAAATGAACTTATTTACAAAACAGAAACAGACTCACAGACTTAGAGAACAAAGTTATGGTTACCAAGCGGGACGGGGGTGGGGGTGGGGGTAGGGGTGGGGGTGGGGGTGGGGGGGGAGGGATAGACTGGGAGTTTGGGGTTGACATGGACACACTGCTACATTTAAAACAGATAACCAGCAAGGATCTCCAGTAGAGCATGGGGAACTCTGCTTAATATTCTGTAATAACCTAAATAGGAAAATAATTTGAAAAAGAATAGATACATGTATATATAAAAAAAAAAAAAACTTTAAACCCCAAACAGACAAAAACATGTCAGTTAATAAGTTAATTTGGTTGATGGTGGTGTTGGGATCGTCTCTGTTCTGCTGATTTGTTCTATTAATTACCGAGAGAGAATTGTTGAATTCTGCAAGTGAAGTTGCAGGTTTTCCTATTTCCCTTCAGTTCCATCAGCTTTTGTTTATATATTTTGAAGCTTGGTTTTATATGCACACACGTGTAGGACTGTGATGGTCAGTCGACTCTTTTATCATTATACAGTGTCCCTCTTTTTTCCTAGTAGCATTCCTTTTTCTGAAGTCTACTTTGTCTGAAATTGTTACAGCCGTTGCCATTTTCTTTTGATTAGTATTTACATGGAATATCTTCCCCCCATCCTTTTACTTTTAACCTACCTCTGTCGTTATATTTCAAGGGGGGTTGTGTAGATTAGATAGCATCTAAATTGGGTCTTGGTTCTTACCCAGTCTGAGCACCCCTTTCTTTTAATTGGTGTGTTTAGACCATTTATATTTAATGTAATTGTGGATACAATTTGGTTTCCACCTACCATTCCCTTATTTTCTGTCTGTCCCTGCTGTTTACTCCTCTGTCCCCCTTCCTGCCTTCTTCTGGGTTACTTGAATACGGAGATGAGTTTGACCTGTCCTGCTTAAGATGCCCGTGGGGCACTGAGGGGAGCTGACCACCACGGTTGTTTCCTGGCCAAGGCCTCCCTAGGCCGGTAGCAGCCTCTGCTCTGACCTCTGGAGCAGGGTCTTCCGTGTCCCTGGAGATGTATGTGTGTCTCCAGGCAGTCGCCCGGCTTCTCTGTCTGGGGGTTGGGCTGCTCCTTGGTAAGAGAGCCTGGTCCTGGAGAGGAAGAGGGCCGGCGGGCAAGGGGTTGGGGTCTGGGGCGGGGGCAGTGGGGGGAACTTGGGGTTGTGGGGCAGGGGCTGGGCGGGGTAGGGGGCTCCAGGGATGGGGACGGGGGGCTCCACGCCATGATGCTCCTTGCCTTCTGCCTCAGACAGCCGAAGAAGGGCGGCAAGCAGGCGTCGGCCTCCTATGACTCGGAGGAGGAGGAAGAGGGGCTGCCCATGAGCTACGATGAGAAGCGCCAGCTCAGCCTGGACATCAACCGGCTACCGGGGGAGAAGCTGGGCCGGGTGGTGCACATCATCCAGTCGCGGGAGCCCTCGCTCAGGGACTCCAACCCCGACGAGATAGAGATTGACTTTGAGACTCTAAAACCCACCACTTTGCGGGAACTAGAGAGATACGTCAAGTCTTGTTTACAGAAAAAGCAAAGGAAGCCATTCTGTAAGTCGTCGGGACAGGGTGCCTTGCTGCCGCCCCTGCCCATCACCCCCTTCGGTGCCGGAGCAGACAGCCAGGCAGCCCCGGGGGTGGGAGTGGGAGTGGGTCGCACGCTGCCAGGCTCCTCGCCCCTCTTCTGCCTTGTGCCCTGAGGATGCAGGGACACAGCTTCCGTCCGCTCAGCTGGGGGCGGGGCTTGGCTGAGACCAGCTGCGGCCCCACCCCAGCCGGAGCCCTTCTTCCCCTGCTCCCGGGCAGGTGGGCAGCACTTGTGTGCCTCATCCTTCCCCAGAGCAGGCAGGACCCCTGGATCGGTCCCCAGCCCCATTCGTTCAAATGCTGGCTAAGGCCCTCACCACAAGCCTTCTTGAGGCTCCGTTTGGGGCCTGGGCTGCAGGCGACCTGTCGATGGTTCCCTGCCTGGGCAGACCAGTTCCCTTTGCCTGGGGTGGAGGTCCAGAGGCCTCCCAGGACGGACGATTGCACTGGCTCAGGCTCACCCTGGAAGTCGATGACTTCACTGGACGGGAACGAGTCGCTGCCTGGGTTGTTGGGTCCTGGGGAGTGAGAGGAAGGGCAGGAGGCCCCAGGCCGCCCCACGGTGGCAGGAGAACAGGGCAGCCACCCGGCCCTGAGGAACAGCACCCAGGGTGCACCTGCTGCTGTGCATGGCCCCCTCGGGCTGTGTGGTCCTCACTCGCTCTGAGGGGGGAAACTGCCTTCTCCTGGATGGAGCATGGCGTGACCCCTGCAGTCACGGCACGTTTGCCCCTCGGTAAGTCGCCTGTGGACTCAGAGGTGCTGGCGCAGGCACGCCAGGAGGTGGAGTTGGCTCGAGGGCGGAGTCTGGGCCTCACTGAGGCCGAGGGAGAGCCTCGGCCGTGGCGAAGGAAAACCATGAGTTGGGGGGTCAGGGCCTCAAGCCGCAGTTCTGCCCCTCACCCGGGGGCGCCGCCGTCTGTGCAGCTGTCTGCAGTGGGGGTGGTCTGTCCCAGCTCAGGAGTTTTGTGGCGGTTGCAGAGCCTCGCGTGTGGCGGGGCCTCTGTACATGTGGGCTGCCCCTGGGGCCGCCCGCCCTTCCCCGCCTGTGGCCTCAGCTCCCGTGCTCTTCCACAGCCACGAGCGGGAAGAAGCAGGCGGCCAAGTCAAAGGAGGAGTTGGCTCAGGAGAAGAAGAAGGAGCTCGAGAGGCGGCTGCAGGATGTCAGCGGGCAGCTGGGCAACAGCAAGAAGCCTGCCAAGAGAGGTACCCGTGGCCCTGGCGCTGCTCCGCCCGGGGGCAGAGGGCAGTGGGAGGGAGCGGGCAGCTGACCTGGGTCTGCGCCTGTGGCTCCACCTCGTAACGAGCTGCGTTTCCCTGGAGGAGGCTGTTGACCCCCCGAAACCCTGATTTCCTTATCTGCAAACTGGGACCAGAGCCCAGCCCTGCAGGGAGGCTGAGCACATGACAGGCGTGTGTGAAAGCGCCGCTTTGCAGAGCCCCTGGGAGACGACCCTTTGGAAGGGCGCAGCTGTGGTCTTGGGGGGCTGGACCCCATGACTTGGGAGGGACTGAGGTCCTACCCTGCAGCTTCAGTGGGTCCTGGCCCCCAGCAGTGGGCTTTCTGGCTGCTCTCAGACAGGAACACTAGTTCCCAGCCAGTTAGCCAGTATCACAGGTGGAGGGGGAGGGTCTGACTTCCAGCCCCAGGCCCTCAGCTCTGTGGACTCGGGGTCTTATTTTAGGCGAGCAGGTGATTTGATTCCTTGCCTCCTTTCCCCGGGGCCTGTAAGAAAAGGCAAATACCTTTGTCCTGGCCCCAGGGACAGTGGGGCCCAGGTGGCGGTCAGATTCTAGGTCCAGTCTTGGTCATGCAGTGGCCAGGTGCCACACCCTTGCCTCGCCCCCTTGCCCAGTGCCAAGCTGGGGCTCGGAGCCCTGCTCGCTCCCACTGATGGCTGAGAGGCCCCCCTTGCGTTAGCCCTGGGGAGGGCGTGGTTACTGCTCAGAGCGTGTGACTGTGGATCCTTCATGTGGCCGGCCACGTCCCCGCACGTCCCATCAGTTTCTCGTAGTAGATTGCCCTTTCTCCCAGCCTCTAAGTGTATTTAGATGTGTTGACCTCTGAGCTGTTTCTGCTCACACTTCCGACACCAAACGTGTGAGTTTTTCTCACGCCAGTTCTCCAGCTCCCACACGAGCAGGGTGTCCAGCAGTTGAGCTTCGTGCTGATGCTGTCTGCTCGGTTAAGGGCTCAGCACCCTCCCCCCCTCCCCAAGACGCCAGGTGCACGTCCCAAGCCTCCCGTGCCTTTGACTGACGGGCTGTAAATCGGGGATTCCCACAACCCCCTCCTCAGGTGTGAAAATTGGCTAGGACGGCTCACAGAACTCAGGAATTATGAGTGAAACCCCTTGTGGTTTGTTATAAAGGACACAACTCAGGGACAGCCAGGTGGACGAGCGGCACAGGGCAGGGTGTGGGGGCGTGGAGTCTCCAGGCCTGTCCAGCCACCACCCTCCCAGCAGCTGGAGGCCCCCTGAACCGGGGGTTCTCTCTGGAGCACAGTCTCCAGTCCCCGCCCCTCCTCGGCCATGGGGGCGGGGGGTGGGGGGGGGTGGGGGCGGGGGAGCTGAAAGTCCCCGCCCCCGGTCCCATGGTCTTCCTGGTGAGCAGCCCTGGGCTGTGTGGGGCCCCCTGCCCCGAGTCACTCGTGAGCGTAAACTCAGGTGGGAGCTAAAGGGGCTCCTTAGCAGTAAAAGATGTTCTTGCCACTAGGGAGATTGCAGGGGATTTAGGAGCTCTGTGCCGGGAACAGGGTACGAGCACCAGACGCATTTCTTACACCATCACAACCTCGTTAACGCGTTGCTGCATTTCAACAAAATCTCTTAACGTTTATCACGTGACCGGGTCAGGATCCGGGTGGGTCGGGGCATGTGGGGGGGGGGCGGGGGAGGCACGGACGGGCTCACGAGGAGGGAGGGGCGGCCGGCGCGTGGGGGGCGCACCCCTCACCCGCGCGTCTCCTCCAGAGAAGTCAGGCTCCGCGCCCTCGGGAGGGCCCTCCCGGCTCAGCAGCAGCAGCTCGTCTGAGTCCGGGAGCAGCAGCTCCAGCGGATCCAGCTCCGACAGCAGCGACTCGGAATAAACTCTGGGCTCTCACGGGACGGAACAAAACCAGTGGACGTCGCCCACGCCGAAACTCTGCAGTGTTCCCTTCTATGGTTAATATACTATTTTCGTTCCATGGTGTGCAGGTTCTCTTTTTAATTCAGTGTTATGGTATCTTCCAGTTTTGGCTTTAATAGGTCAAAGATCTTTCCGTGTGTGTCCATTAGACTTTATGAGAAGCTGTGAATCTGCATAACGCCTATCCTTCGTAACTGAATTCAGTCTCTTGGAGATGACAACTTCAAACGCTAACCTGATGACCGTAGAAAAACACGTAAGGTGTGATCCGGAGGTTCATGCAAAATCCCTTTTCTTACGCCCGACCCGGTCTGTAGCTCCAGCGAGAATTTCTCCAAAGGAGATGTCTCGGAAATGGTACCGTATGTGAAAGCTGCCAGCTTTGCGAACAGGCGTTTGTCTTTGTCTTTGGGGGCCTGGGCTCTGACCCGCACGTCCGAGGGGTCACCTCTTTCTGCAGGGGCTGAGGACAGCCGTGCCTGCCCCTGCCGTGAGGGCCAGGGCTGGGCCCAAGCGGGGAGGGGTCATCGTCTCTGCAGCCAGAGCTCCCGCGGGTGGCGGACCGGCGAGGGTGGGCGTGGAAGGGAGCCGAGTTTTTCTGATCTCTGTGACGTCGGGAGCTCCCGGGAGGGAACACGGTGGCTGCGTGTGCAACGCGCGGGTTCCCAAACACTGAAACTTTTACCTCAACTTAAAAAAAAAAAAAAAAAGAAAAAAAAAAGAAGAAAAGATTAAAAAATAAAAAAATACAGGAGGAGACTTTTTTGTAAGGTTCAGCAGTTTTCTACAAAAGGCCAGCCCCCACGTGTGTCCCCAGCCCAGCCGCTGCCACGCACTCCGGAACCATTGTCCCAGTTTCATGTATATATGAATACTTTATTTATTAAGATCATTGGTCATTTTTTTTTTTAAAAAAAAAAAAAGGAAAGAAAAACAAAACTGCAAAAGAAACACATTAAAAAAAAAAAAAAAGTGGCAGAGACGCAGGCCTTTTAAATGGTTTGAAGGGGAGCCCCAGACCCTGCTGGCCAGCGGGCCTCTCACCTCCAGGTGCTACAGCCTGCTGTCCCCGTGCCGGTGCTCAGTCACGTCTGTGTGCGCTTGCCCTCCTCTCGGGGCTGCTGGGGTTTTTGTTCTTGTTCTTTTTCGTGTGTGTATGAAATTTGGACACTTACAGGCGTAGACGACTTCCAGCTGCAGCACGTTCTGGGTTTTTATTTCGTTTGTTTAGTTCTTTTGTATCCACGTCTGGTCTCTCTTAGGACTGTTTTAAAAGACTTCAATTTAGGGAACCCCAGTTATATAATATGAACTTTGTAATCTGAGAGAAGAAAAATGTATAGTAAATCTAAGTCTTGATTTTTAACTTTCTATTGTAAAAAAATAATAATAATAATATACAGAGTTTAACAGAAGGTTATGTTTTGGTTTTGTTTTCTCCAGAGGCTGCCATACGGCCTTTGAGTGCAGGGATGCCCCATCCACACTGCCTACCTACGCTCTGACCATTGTGGCTTTGGCCAGGAATGCAAGGGCCCCCGGATGGGGCACCCCTCACCCCCCCCCCCACCTCCAGGAGAGGGGCGCGGCCCCCGCTGCCCCACGCGGTCTTCCAGCCGCCACCAGTGGCGGCACGGGGCTCCCTGCTCACGCATTTTCCAGTTAGCACAGAAGTGACCGCAACAGTCTCTCTCCCCGTGAGACTTTACTGACGGGGGTGCTGGGGGTGGCCTGGCCTCTTGTCCGGTGGCGAGTTCTTTCTGCCAGCACTTCTGGATGGATCGGGAGACTAGTCGTTGGTATCCTAACAGGCGGTGGTTTCTAAAATTCCTAAAGTCGACTTGGATCCCACTAACACTTATGGCTAGAGGATACCTCTGATGGGTATAGAACTCTGATGACGCGATGGATGGTGGGTTACCATTTTTCTGACTGCTGGTGATTCTGACCTTTGGGTGAGTTTTGAGCCAGTCTGTTCAAGTTTTTTCATTAAGTTTTGTTTGTAATAAAAATATAAATGAATTTTAGACTTGCCGTTTTTTAAAGCTGCCCTGTTTTTCAAAGGTGTTTTCTAAGCAGATCTTTAATGGAGTAAACAACCTATGGCTTGAAGGAATTACGACAGGATGGAAGGTCCTGAAGCGGGATCTCATGGGCAGAATGCAGCAGGCACGCATCTGAGTAACAAACAGACCCCAACTGGGGGGCCTGGAGGTGCTGGGGGCTCCCGTGGGGCGCCCCTCCAGCCGCGAGCGAGCGGGGAGGGTCACCTGTGCCAGCCACTCAGCGGGGGACATCGGGCCCTAGAGCTGAGCACAGCGGGAGCATTTCCTTACCTGCTGGTTCCGTGTTGGGAGAGATGTGGAGTCTCAGCCACCTGTGCTCCTTTCCTCTGAAAGATCTGCTGGCTTAGACGCTGCCGGAGGGCTTAGTCCGTGCTGAGCGGTTGTAGTTCATTGGCTTTTTTAAGGCTTTCTGTCCAGACTTCAAAACTGATTTCAGAGTTTTGGGGGGACCCTCTCCACCCCCTCACCGCCCCCCCCCCCCGAGGTCAGCCTGTGGGTGTTCGCCATTTCCATTTCTCTGCGTTGGGCAAGCGGAGTTCCAGTGCCGAGAACCGGAGGGCAGCCTGTCGAGGCTTAGGGCCTGTGTTCGGTGGGTTGGCCTCGTGCAGGGCACAGAAATGGCTGTGAAACAGTCCTCGTGATCCCTGGGGGTCGAGGGGGCGGCTTGGGCTGTTAACTGAATTCCAGAGATGCTTGCTCACTCATCTTGCTTACAAACTGTTAAGATACGTTTTTCTTCTGTGTTTGTTTTTTGGTTTTTGTTCTTTTGCAACATTCACATCTTTTACAGTTTGCGGGGGAGGGGGGACACCGCCCACGATAAAAGATTTGTTACACCTGGTGTAGCGCTGTTCCCTAATACTGGCATAACACTTCCAGGAGGTTTTTCTTTTATGTTTAAAATGTTACTTTTCTGTATGATGTGCATGCAAGTTTACCGTAACTTTTCTTAAACTTTTTAGTGCCGTTTCTAGTGTATTCCTGTGAATGTCAGTTACTGCAAATGAGCCCGGCGTAAGTAGTTTTAGCTTGTTTATTGCAATGCTGGCCTCAACACAACAGAATAAAAGTGGTAGAAAGTACTCTTTGATGTTTCTGGTAATCATGGACCCTTCTCCTGGGGCATTTGTTTTGTTTTCATAATAAAAGCAAAAAAAAAAAAGAGGTGCCGTATCCTGTGCTTTCTGGGCTCCCAGCTCTCCCCTTGCTGGCGTGTGACGACGGGGGGAGTCCCTCGTTTTGACATCCCGTAGCTTCTGGCAGGAATACCCAAAGCATCCCAGAGGGTCTTAAAGAGCTCAGTGGCTCTGGTCCAAAGCCTGGGTGGGGTGCCCCTGGGATTTAGGGAGCGGCTTTGTCACCTTTTCAGGTCAGCAGCTCTGTGGATGGGCCGCCCCCCTCCATGACCCACAGGTTCGGTCGCCTCGGTTCCCGCCTGCTCGGTCATCCATCCCCTGTCCCCGCTGTGCCCTCAGTCTGCACTGAGGTGCTTTCCGGGACCAGAGGCATCAAACGCTCGTCCGCTGGCCCAACGGACGTTTCCAGGAAACCACGTCGAGACGTTGTGCGCGCTGAGGTTTCGTCCACAGTGGAGGCGGCAGCAAGGAATGAAGGAGGTATCGAGACAAATGCCAAGTCCTGACGCCGTTTTCAAAACAGTCACAGCTGTTGGAGCCGAGCCTTGCAGTGACGTCCCGGGAGAAGGCTCTGCCCGAGTCCAGGCCCGAGGCCCCCCTCCCCTGTATTCCCTTGCCCCCCGTCACCCAGACTGAGCTCCCCGAGGACGGGGACTGAGCACGTCCGCCGCGGCATCCCCAGCCCCAGCCGGGAGGGCCAGCCGCCCAGGCGTCCCCAGGGCAGACGTGGCCTCCCCGCTCGCTAAGCAGCTTAGTGCCAGCTGTGTGCGAGCGGCCCAGGGCACGTCGGTCACCTGCACACCCGACCAGTGCAGACGGCGGCCGTGGCCCGTGCTTGCTTTCCCGGCCACCGCCTCTGTGCTTTGCGGCTGAGCCAATCACAGCCCGTTTCTAGGTTAGTCTGAGGGGCAGCGAGCATGCAGCACAGAGGCATTCCAGCTAAGTCAGAAGTTTGCCGCCTTCCCAAACTGAACTGAAGTCGAAGGAGCGCAGAGATGCCGACAAGGCCTGTCTACTGGGGAATTCCAGTGTCAGGGCGCCTGGACGGGCGAGCCTCTGCTGCAGAGTCCTTCCTGACTGTGTCGACGAGACAGGCTTCCCTCTTCGCCTCGGGGAGGTGCTTAAGGAAATCTGCCTTCCAGCCTCCCCACCTGAGGCAGTAAGCAAGCCGAGGCTCCCTGCGCAAGGACCAGGCCTCTGGCTGGACACGTGACGTCGGGGGAAAGCAGTCTGACCCAGCAGCTCCCTTCTGGTTGCTGTCTGCTAAGCACGCCTGCACGAGGAGCCACGCAAGGGGAAGCCCAGGACGTGCCGTGTGCATGGACAGCCGGAAGGTCTCTGCCCACCTGTGGGCTCACGGGAGCGCTGCCAGCAGGCCGTTGGAAGCGTGACGTAATCGCCCCGTCTGTACAGCTGAGCAAAACATCACAGAACCAGGCGCTGCGTGGTGCGGGATGCCGCCTCCGGAACCTCGGCACACGCACGCGCCGAGCTGCTGACGGCCGCTGCCTCTGGGGAGGGCGCTTCATGCGTTTCTGCACTGGGGTTTTTAGCAATCGTTAGATGTTACTGTTGTAAAAAAAAAAAAAAAAAAAAAAAAACCTGAAAGCCACGTTAGGATATTAGGAGCAAACGGATCAAAATAAGGAGTGAGGAAGGAAGGCGGCTCCTAAAGGAGATTTATTTAGAAAAGAAAACTCAGCTTTGACAAAAGACACTTCCACGTTTGCCTCGCCACACAGACCTTAATTACAGCAGACAGCAAATCCTTTAAAAATGACTCATAAAGCTGCCCACACAGGTGGGCCGAGGCTGCTTGTGTGTGATCACGGCCCACGCACATCAAACACTGCAGGTGGCCGGGAGGTGCAGCCTCGGAGTAGAGGCTGAACTGCTGTCCGCTGAGGACCTGCCTATTTCAGCCCTGTGATTAAATTTGAAATCACTGTTAGCAGCTTTTGTGTAACTTAATAATTTGGGGGTTTCCTTAATGTTTTGGGGATGCCTTTGCCCCACAAACCTCCAGCATCAGGAAGCTAGTGTAGGAGCCATCACAGTGCATCACACGCAGTGATCATTTTGGTTACTAGACTCAAAACTCAAGTGCCACAAAGTCCCTGCTGAAATGCTGCTGCCGACGACCGTTTAGGGTGAATCCGTCTTGGTCCCGCACATCGTGGTCCCGCACGTGGATCTGCGACCCGACATGATGCCAATTCCTTCACCTTTTTCTAGATCTGACCCACTCTTTACCAGGCAGAAGGGAAACCTAAAGGGCAGCCTGTAAGAATGTGACGAGGTGGGTCTGTAACCGGGGTGTCCCTCCCGCTTGACTTATTCGGAAGCATGACCAAAACAGCATCTAGCCGGGCCCCGGACCTGGCCTGTGCCTACAGCGCCTGCAAGATCAGAATGGAGTCCAGGAGCCCAGTCCACCCATCAGCCCGACTGCGAATGGGCCGGGGCGCCATCTCTGGGATTTTGGGGTTCTTCTACCACAGCTCAACCTTCACGTTCACTGTTCAGGATCTCCCAGTAAGGACTAGGGATCAGCAAGGCGGCTGGGTGCCTGGGCTCAGGCTTTCACACCAGAATTACATAACAGAGCAAAACTTGGATTGCCCCGTGTCCCGGGAGACGTCCAGCTTGTTTTTGTCCCGGACGAGGATGGCCTCATTTCCGTACTGTGAGTACCACGTGCTTCGGCTCCTGCTTAGGTACGTCCCGGGCGGCACAGATGCCAACTTCTGCTGCTGCTGTTGCCAGATGAGCAGGGAGGTGTCCCGGTACCGGAGCCGGGCGTAGCCTTCGGACAGGGCTTTCTCTGCCAGCGGGACGCGGCCGCTCATCACTGGCCGGAACCTCCCCTCTCCTGGGCTCCTGCGCAGGAGGCCTCTGAGCCCGTGCTTTGCGCTAAATGCACTAATGAACCGGTATTTCAGCTGCTGGGTTTTGAGGATTCCTTCTTTAACCTACTGGTACAAATGAGAAATTCAGGCCATTTACAGGCAACACCCTTGTGAGGGTTCTCTGCAAGGAAACTTGAGAGGAGCCTCCGAGCATTCTGAAAAGACACTTAAGAACCACACGTGAGTCGGCAAGCAGGTCAGCAGTGCCCTGGCCGCAGCGTTTCCTGGTGACGGCTGTGCACACTGTATTAGGCGTGCAGTTGACAAGGGACGAGGCGCCCACCTCAGGGGGGACTTGTGTCTGCAGCGATTCTGACACCACGACGTGGACCACTAAATTTGCAAAGGTATACCTGGTGTCCCGAATGAAAGGACATTGTACAACTAGACAGACAGGCAGCAGCTCCTGTAACTGCCCGCTCACGATCTGTGCTCGGGTCGGCTTTCAGCACAGCAGAGGCGTTCTGATCCCTGCCAGGGATTTGGAACCAGCATTTGTTCAGTGCTCTTTATCTGGCTAGTCTCCAGCTCCTGTCCAAGGTGATGCTACAAAGAAATGAACATGCTGTCAGGTGTTGGGGAGAAAAGGGCCCCAGCAGAAATGGCAGGTTATATGGCACAGAATCCTCCTTAACTCTTGGCATCTGAGCGTTAAACCAAGCTACCGACCGACACATTCCAGTATTTCATTTGCTCTCTGGTGACGCGGTGAGCCTGGGTTTAAGAGGTAGACCTGTGCCTCACCCTAGTTCTTTTATTAACTAAGGGGACGATCCTGGGGAAGCCACTTGTTGGAGCGTTAGTGTCCAGATCTGCGAAATAAGTCCTAAGAACTTGACGGGGCACAGAAGTGACCTGCCCATGCTGGGGACGCTGGTACTCACCCAGCCACCAGCGCCTTCTTTCTGCTCCAAGCATCAGGGAGGCCCCTGGACCAGAAAGAAAAATGACGTCAGGTGAAAACCAAATGGGAGCATCCACAACACCCCCGCCCATGCTTTCCCAGCCATGCAAGTTCACTTTCCCTTCTGTGTGGCCCGCGCCCCCATCGCCCTGCCGAGTCATCACTGCCGGCTGCCGCTGAGCCCCCAACGCCCGGCCCGGCCCGCAGCCAGGGCGCCCCCAGGGCGCGTCCGCATTGCCTCCCCGGCATCCCGGGTCCCGCCTGGCCCGGCCCGCGCCCAGCGTCCCCCTACCGCCCGCCCCCGTCACCTGACCCGCGCCCCCCCCCCCCGTCGTCGCCGCCCCGGCCGCCCGCGCCGTGGGGCCTCGGCGGATAGCGGGTCGCGGGGTCGGGCGCCTCGGGCGGGGCGGCGCCAGTTGGCTGCGTGTCCGCGTCGCTATGGCAGCGTCGCAGGCATGCCGAGCCGAGCGCCGAGGCCGGCAGGCGGGCGCCACGAGCCGGAGCCATCGATGGCTCCGCGGGGCGGGATCGGGGGGCGGGGTCTCCCGCTGGGGGTGGGGCAGCTGCGGGAGCCACGTGACCATTATTGTAGGTCGTAGCATGGTGTAGGTCGTAGCTTTGTGCTGCTGTTTGCGTCTGCTGTTGCTACTGCTATTAGCATTCTTACCCCTAATAACCTATAGCGTTGTTTTTAATAATTTCACGTTGTCCCGGGCGTACGTACTCTCTTAAAACCACGTGTCCCACTAACCCATGTCACCCAGCCGGGCCAGGTCCCCATTCTGCCATGAAAATTAGGTCTGTTTCCTTCCGCACCCACCTCCAAATCTTTTTGCAATAATACTCTCGTTTGGTATCTGTCCCTTTCCTTACTGAACTTTCATTTTTACGGTTTCCCCTAACGCTAATTCAGGAAGTCGACATAAGAGACATTCAAGCACACTGAACCCACCACTGTAGAATGCACATTCTTTACAAGGACACAGAACATCTCCAAAAGTTGACCACATGCCGGTCCGTGAATCAGTTTCGATACATTTCAAAGCACTTAAATCCTAGGCGAAAAGGGTCACAGGAAACATAGTCTATAAAACAACAATAAAAAGATACTAGAAGAAAACCCTTATATATGATTACTTTAAAATATATTCTCGAGCCCACCCAGGGATACCAAAAAAAAAAAAAAAAATTCTAAATTCCTCATGGGTCAAAGAGAAATTCACAGTACAAATTTTAAACTATTTTAATTGAATGATGATAAAAATACAATATATCAAAACTTGTGAGATGCAGTTAAAAATCATGCCTGGTGGGAAGTTTATTGTCTTAAATGCATATACAAGAAAATACACACGTGTATGGTGTGTTTGTGGGCTATATGGAAACTCTCAGTATTGTCTTTGCAATTTTTCTGTAAATCGAAAACTGTCCTAAATTAAAATGTAAAAGCTTATTTTTAAAATGAGTGAAAAAGAAAGTCACAAAGGTGAGAAGAAACTGGCAATATGTATAGTTGATGAGGGACTTAGGGTCCCTGGAAGACAGAAATCACACCAATGATTTGACCAGAAAGAGATTAATAGAAGGGATTGTTCATTAGGTACAAAGTTGTTAACTAGGTAACTTTCAAGTTAAAATAAAGACCTCTAGAAGTATCTCAGAGGCGGTAACCGCAGGAAGCAGAAGGACCAGAGAGAAGAGGGTGGAATTGTGAACATTTAGAAACTCAGAGGAGGGACACCAAAGAGCTGAAACTCAGACTTTTGAGGAGGGGTTGCTGGCAGCTGGAGCTGGTGTCTCCGCACCAAGAATAGGGTCCCCATAGGGCAGGGACCCAGACCCCAAGGACGGGGGGGTCCCAAATAGAGGAAATACAAAGTCCCACCAGTCGAGGGCTCCTTTTCTGGGTTAGGTTAATTACCTTTCCTATCAGTCTCCTTCTGTCTGAATATTCTTTTACCTGAAACTAAATTGCAAAGTTAACTTCCAACAAAACTGTACTGAAAGTCATAAGGGAAGTGAGGAAATAAAAGAAGAGCTAGATACAAATACATACGTACTTAACAGGCAGGGGGCAATATGGAGAGTTGTTACCGTCCTTGTTTCTGTAACAGTCAGATGGGGTTTCCTTTGCCTTCAGCAAGATCTCAGCTGGTCGAGGTTTCTTTAGCTAGTGGGGTGACTTATACCTTCATTCCTGAAGGGCACAAACCCTCAATTATCCTGCTATCTATCTATCTATCTATCTGTCTGTCTATCTATCCAATCCATCTATCCATCCATCCATCTATCTAACCATCTATCTATCTATCTATCTATCAGTCAATCCATCCATCCATCTATCTATCTAACCATACATCCATCTGTCTGTCTGTCCGTCCTTCCATCCATCCATCCATCCATCCATCCATCCATCCATCCATCCATCC
>NW_021703782.1:110907642-110918082 GCF_005190385.1 Monodon monoceros
TCCATCCATCCATCCATCCATCCATCCATCCATCCATCCATCCATCCATCCATCGTCTTTGGTGGCTGCAGCTTTCCATGAGCTTTGCTCTTGGTGGTAGAAATACTAAAATGTACCAGGGAGAATCCCCTGGGTTCTAAACATAGTTCTTCCTGCCCTCAACCTCAACGTGAAGCAACAACTCACTTTCTCCGTCACCCCAGTTGGTAAGGTAACCCACTTCTCAGTGTTTTGATTCAGTGGTATCAGGAGCCCCTGATTTCCAAGTGGCAGTCTCATCTTCCAAATCAAAGAAGCCATTGATGTGCTCCCTGGTGAGCCCATTCCTCTCTCTAGAACCAAGCCTTCCAAGTCATCAGAAGCTCAAAGACGTGGGGCAGAATTAAAACTGACGTGAGGCATCATTGGAGGGCCTCTCCAACCTCCACCCTTTGGTTCCCGGGCGCCTGTGGTGTGGCTTTGGGGAAGACAGCACCATATATTTTTCTATGGTTCAAAGCATACACGGTGAAGTTCCCAATGGGTGCTTCACCCGCGTCCTCAGGAGGCCACGCCGCTCTCTGCTGGGGGGCGCTCTGGGTGATGGGCGCATATAAAGCCAGTGGCTTCCACGAGCAAGGGCCTATAGTTTCCCTCCTTTTTCTCAGCAACGAGGTCCCTGCGCAGAATACTGCTGTGGGAATGGTGTGATGGTCAGCGAGTCCCTCCCTAAGTCTGTGCATGAGGGTGCTGGCAGGAAAAGCAAGTCCAGAATCCGTGTCTATTCCAGCAAGACTGCACCTCTGTCCCCTCCATGATGGATCAGTCCACGTAATAAATGTGCCACCACTTGGCTGGCTGGATCCCCGGGTAATGATGCCATACTGGGGGCTCAGCGTTGGCTTGCAGTGGTGGTGGGCAGGGCGGCTTCGGTGGTGGAGCTTGCATTGTCATCCACGTGGCGCCTCCATCCCTCCCTCCAAGATCACTTTGCACACGGGCGCATCCAATAAGCAATGCACCGGCTCGATGAAGAGGCCGAAGACCTCCACAGAATGGTCCTTGTTTCCAGCTGATATTTCCAGTCTCCTCTGCACTGGACGGGCCTTGGAGACATCTGTCCACCTGGGATACAGATATTGTCACAGTCTGCGTCCTTTCTAAGAAGTCCATCCGGTGCCTCTTCCCCAGAGCTCGCTGTCACCCAGCTCCCAATCCTTTTCTTTCCAAGCCCTTAACCATCCAGCCAAACCAGTAGCAACTACTTGAGAATCACTGTAGATCTATGCAATGGGAGACGATTCAGTAATTTAAAAGGAAATGAAGTACTGATACATGTTTCAATATGGATGAATCTTGCAAACATTATGCAAGGTGAAAGGAGCCAGTTACCAAAGACCATAGTATGACTCCACTGATAGAAAATGTCCAGGACAGGGAAACCTGTAGAGACAAAAAGTAGGTTAGTGGTTGCCTATGGCTGGGTTAGAGATTGGGAGAGAATGGAGGGTAACAGCTGCTAGGTATGGGGTTGCTTTTTTTTTTTTGCCATTTCCATTTTTATTTTTGGCTGTGTTGGGTCTGCATTGCGGTGCGTGGGCTTCTCGATGAGGTGGCTTCTCTCTTTGCAGAGCACGGACTCTAGGCGCTCAGGCTTCAGTAGTTGTGGCGCATGAGCTCTAGAGTGCAGGCTCAGTAGTTGTGGCACGAGGGCTTCGTTGCTCTGCAGAATGTGGGATCTTCCCGGACCAGGGATCGAACCCGTGTCCCCTGCATTGGCAGGCAGATTCTTAAGCACTGTGCCACCAGGGAAGTCCCTGGGGTTGCTTTTAAAGAGGCTAAAATGTTCTAAAATTAGATTGGGTGATGGTCGCATGATCATCTGACCATACTGAAAACCTCTGAATTGTACACCTTCAGTGGGTGAATTGTATAGTACGTGAACTCTATCACAATAAGCTGCTTTTAAAAGAAGAATCATAACTTTCTCAAGACGTCAGCAAAAATGGTGGAATAGGAAATCCAGATTCTGCCCCTTCACAAAGGAAAGGAAAAAATAGGCAAAAATTGTCACAATAAACTTTTTTGCAACTTGGGAAATTAACCAAAGGCTTGCAGGAACCCAGGAACACTTTTTCTTTTCTTTTAAGACTGATTTTTGGTACAAACAGCAAACTTTGTGGTGTTTTCATTTATCCTACCCCTGATTTCCCACAAAGATTTTAAGAGCATCACACTAGCTGTCAGCCCTGCCACCTTGGTCTGTGTGGGCGGGGAAAGTACGAAACAAGAAGTCTTGACCCCCAAGCTCCTAGGCAGGAGTCACACTCGACAACAAACGCAAGCCTCAAACAGGAGATGTTCAGCGACAGACACAGCTACAGTCATGGGAGGAAAGGAATAACTCAGAGGCTGGAGCCAAGACCTGCGAGGAACCATCCCTTGAGCCTCAAGGAAGTGGTAAAATGCCCAGGGGCTTCCCCTGGTGGCGCAGTGGTTAAGAGTCCGCCTGCCAATGCAGAGGACACGGGTTTGAGCCCTGGGCCGGGAAGATCCCACATGCCGTGGAGCAACTAAGCCCGTGCGCCACAACTACTGAGCCTGTGCTCTAGAGCCCTCGAGCCACAACTACTGAGCCCACGTGCCACAACTACTGAAACCCACGCGCCTAGAGCCCGTGCTCCGCAACAAGAGAAGCCACTGCAATGAGAAGCCCGCACGGTGCAAAGAAGAGTAGCCCCTGCTCACTGCAACTAGAGAAAAGCCCACGCGCAGCAACGAAGACCCAATACACCCAAAAATAAACAAACAAATAAATAAAAAAATTTTAAATGCCCAGAAATTTAGAAAGGTTATGGACTTGGAGCTGTGGTTTGTGTCCCCACCCCCAGCGCCGGCTTCCCTCTTTCTGAGGGAGCATCTAGGGTGGTTACTTATGCCCACGCTGCCTTTGCACATTGGGTGTGTGGGGAGGGACGGATCGCTGGCCTTTCAGTCCGTAAGGCTTTAGATGGACTCTGCACGATGAGCTGTACCTGCGGAGATGCACCTGTGCAGCCTCATCTGTACCTGGATCTGATTTAGGTGCCAAGAGCATGAGGCCATAATTGATGAGGCTTTGGGGCAAAGTCTTGGGAGGGGTGAGTTTATTCTTCATGTTCAAGAATTACAAACAGTTCATGGCCAGAGGATGGACTGTAATAGGCTTAAACATGTCCACAAATTCCTTGATACCCCTCTCTTCAAAAATGGAGCCTAATCCTTCCCGCTTGACTCTTGGCTGGCCTCGGTGACTCCTTCATGATGAACAGTATGTGGCAGAAGTGACAGTGCCTGACTTCTGAGGCTGGGTCCACAGATGGTGGTACAGCTTCCCCGCCCCCCGCCCCCAACCCCAGCTCTCTGTGTTGGAAGAGTTGCTCATAGAAGCCAGCTGCCGTGCTGTGTGGAAGCCCAAGCCACACGGAGAGACCTCTCATGGGTGTTCTAGCCAACAGCTTGAAGTCCTGACAGCCAGCCTTCCATGTGACTCCAGCCAGCCCCAGGCCCTGTGACACCTGAGAGGCCTCAAGCCAGAACCACCAAGCCAAGCCAGCCAACCCCCAAACCATGAGAGGTCACGATAAATAACCGTTGTTAAGCCACTAGGTTTGTTCTTCAGCCATAGAGATGTCCCAGGAGTTGGCATTAATCCAGAGCCAGCCTCTAGTAATCCCCCAAAGACCTGGTATTTCCTTTTCCTTGGGGCATGTCACTTGGGTGAAGGGCCACAGCTGCCTTTGCAGAAGGTCCAGAGAAAGATCTACAGCACGTTCCTGTGTCTGTGCTGCAGGGTCCTCCCTCCAGGGACCTGGCCTCCTCGTCAGTCATGAGCTGTGGATCGGCAAACCGGTGTCAAGTCTTGAAACTGGGAAGAGGCCATCAATCTCCATTTTGGCCACCGAAGTCAGGTTTTGGGTCACCAGACCTGGAGTTTTTCCTGCTATAGGGATCAAGCAACGTTTTAGTGGGCAACTTCGTTCCTAGGGCCATGACCCTCGACTATACTGGTGGGGCTCACTGATTACGTTAGCCCCCGTTGTCCTGTTCAGGAACTGGGCTCACCTCGGCTTTGGGAATTAATGCTGCCACTTTGTCTCTGCTACTCTGGGACCCCAGGATCTCTGAAATCAGGGAGCCCAGGGATTCCCACCATCACATGGTGGGAATGTGTAGGACTGTAGGACATGGCTGTAGGACATGGCTAGCTCAGCTGCCCCTCACCAATGCAGTCCTCAGTGCCTGAGCGGAGGGAGTGTTCCCTGGGACCTCTGGGGAGATATAGTCGGTGGGGGAGGGGAGGTGGGCAGGTGGCATTCCTCTCTGCCCAAGCCTTCTGATTCCTTCTGTTTCACACCAGTGAAGTTCTGGCATTTCAATCTCATTAAACACAGTCCACAGTCCAATTTCTGTCCATTTCACTTCAAGCTGCAAGAGCTACACGATTAAATCCAGAATCTCCGATAAGGACGCACTTACGAGCACACAGGGCCTGATCCAGGGTTATGTTCTGTCTTCCTTGGTCTAACACTCTCGGAATCCATCCCCACATAGATTGTTCTGGTTTCTGCCAATCTCTATGTGAGAAATCTTTCCATTCTTTTAGTGTAGAAGCTATTTCCTCTTGGATCAGTCTTTGTACTTGACCCTGGAGCATGCTGAGATCTGAACCTGGCTATGGATCTAGTGCAACAAGGGTGTCTGGGGTGGGTTTTGAGGAGAAAAATCATTTCCTTCTAAGACAGTTTCCCCAGGTGAGGTTATTACAGTGCTTTCGAGTCATGTCCCCTGGCAAGGCAGGCTCAGAGTGGCAGGGGGATTGGAGCTTCTCAGTTTCCTCTGAGTCTAACCAGATGTCCCTTTCCAAGTTTCAGGGTCCCACGCCTTCCCAGCCAATGTCACACGCTCACAAGACATACCTGGCGAGGCTGGGGACTCAACACGTGTTGTAATTCTGCAACCCACCGAATGCAATTTGGTGTCTGATATTCAGCGATACTGGCCTGGTGGCTGCAAGAAAGAAATTCTTTTAGGACTGTTGTGGAGACTCCATGGTTTTCTTGACCATGACCTGAGCTGAGGCTTCAAAGTCCTGAGATTTCCTTTCTTTGTGAAACTCTCCTAGGGCTCAGAAACAGCCATCCCACACCACAGTCCTGGGGCCACCACTGCTGTCATACGGTCAAGGGTATCGGTGCCCCTGAGACACCTTCTCTGTCCACCAGCATCACCGCAGGGAGTAGTTTGCTTAATGGCAATGCCACGGCTGGCCTGGGGTCACCAGAATCCCACTTCTCCATCGTGAGGAGCTCGTTGCCCTGTCCAAGCTCAAGCCCATGACCAACCCACTCCCCAAACTCCACATTTGAAAGTCAGCTTCCTGAGACCCTGCCTGGTACCAATTCAGGTATCCGTCAAGGTCCCACAAGGAAACAGAAACCACGCCAGTTCTTTGAATAAAGAAACTTTAAAATAAAAAATTGCTGGGGACTTCCCTGGCGGTGCAGTGGTTAGGCCTCCACACTTTCACTGCCGAGGGCGCGGGTTCAATCCCTGGTTGGGAAACTAAGATCTCACTAGCCACGCGGCGCAGCCAAAAAATAAAATAAATACATAAATAAAATTAAAAGCATAAAGAAGCGTTGACAGTGTAAAGCCGTCAATCAGGTCACTGAACGCATTGAACTCTAAGCGTGGGGAAGGTAGCAACTGCTGGAAGCGACCCTCCCCCCGTCCCGCCCCTGGCCCAGGACTGAGGGAACAAAGCTCAGAGGTGGCCCCGGGGAGCTCTGTACAGGGGGCGGTGCTGGTTGTGGAGGAGCGGCCTCCTGGGCCCAGACCCGGACCCAGATGGGTGAGGAGGGGCTGGTGGTGCTGTCCCGAGGCCGGAGCCTGGCCCTGCAAAATTGCTGCTGCTGGGGTGAAGAATCAGGGCTGGGGGTGCTTCATCAACTCTTGGGTTACCCTGAAATACAGTTCATACAGAAAAGGCAGAATAGATGCTTCATTCTTTCTCTTTACCTGTCAGTTTTCAGAATAATGAGTCAGTGCTCTATCAACTTCCAAAGGGATTATTTTTAAAATAAAATTTATTAATTTATTTTTATTTTTGGCTGTGTTTGGTCTTCGTTGCTGTGTGCGGGCTTTCTCTAGTTGCGGCGAGTGGGGGCTACTCTTGGTTGCGGTGCGCGGGCTTCTCATTGCGGTGGCTTCTCTTGTTGCGGAGCACAGGCTCTAGGTGCGTGGGCTTCAGTAGTTGCGGCACGCGGGCTCAGTAGTTGTGGTGTGCGGGCTCTAGAGCGCAGGCTCAGTAGTTGTGGCGCACGGGCTTAGTTGCTCCGCGGTATGTGGGATCTTCCTGGACCAGGGCCCAAACCCGTGTCCCCTGCATTGGCAGGTGGATTCTTAACCACTGCGCCACCAGGGAAGTCTCACCAAAAGGATTTTTTTTAAGTCAGGGATTTAAAAAAATATTATCAATATGACATCATGAATTTGAATGTATTTGATGTCTTTCAGTGAGTGGCCTGATTGTGTTTGAGTCTCAGGATTTTCTATGCCTGGCCAGTAGGAAATCAAGTTGTTGGCAGGCCCCTTCGGTCTAGAAGCTCTGGGGAGAGAGTACGTCCCAGGCCTCTCTGCGAGCTTCTGGTGGCCGCCGGCATGCTAGCCTGCGTGGTTTGTGACTGCGTCCCCCTGCCCCCCGGTCCGCCTCTTCCTGTGTCTCTCCACTGGGTGCCTCTAATAAGGACACTTGTCATTGGATTTAGCTAATCCGGGATGATTTCATCTCAAGATAGCTAATTACAGCTGCAAAAATCTGTTTTCCAAATAAGGTCACAATTCACAGATTTCAGGGGTTCGATGTGACAGCCCTTTCTGGGGCCCACCATTCAACCCACTACAAACCCTAACATGGAAACGGGTGCAGGGAAGATGGAGGAAATCTAGGATTGGTTATTTGGCCTGGCTGTGGCTAAAAGCAGTGAAAATACAGCTTTCTTAGGAGACGGGACAAAAGGGGCCACACGGCTGAGTAAACCGTTTCCTGTGGCACCCTGAAGTGACAGGCCCAGGGGAAGGCTCTGGAGGACCATGGAATGGTGCCCAAAAAAGAAGTGAATGGCTACGGTGTGGGATACTTTTTAAATGGCTCATCAAAAAGAGAATGAAAAGCTATGATTCCTCCATTTTAGTCCCAGATGCAGACTGATAGCCGAGGATGCCGTCGGCCAGAAGCGGAGGTGCGATATCTCAGGAGGCAGAGGCCTCCGGGTGGTTTTCAGGCTGGGCGATGGCTAGCCTTTAAGGGGGGAATGGCCACTCTGCATGGGCAGAAGAGGACCGCATGATCATTCAGAATGAATACTGCAATGCCAGGATCCCCTACGAGCCACCTCTGGGCCAGCCTCAGAGATCTGAAGGTTTTCCGGTAGCAGGCCGATTCTGCAACAACCAGGATTCTAACCAATTCAGGACTGGATGATTAACTTCTCCCTAAAGGCAGTATTTTCTTTTGACGTCTCTGTCACAGAAGTTTTACAGGGCATGTTCCCCTAGAATGGTGGTTCTCATACTTGCTCAAGTGTTGCCCAGAGGCTCCGGAGGGAGCATGGGACGCCGAGCTCCCAGTGAGTTGACTCAGGTGTCCCCATCCCTCCATCTCGTGGCTGCACTGCTTCTCAATCAGGGCCCTGATCCTGACCCAGGACACTTGCTGGCTGGAGCCTTCCTGGGAGCTTCACCGCTTTTCCTGCCTTGCAGCTCCGGGGGATGATGTCCCCTTACACCATGTCCTTTTTTTTTTTTCTTTTTGCGGTACGCGGGCCTCTCACTGATGTGGCCTCTCCCGCTGCGGAGCACAGGCTCCGGACGCACAGGCTCAGTGGCCATGGCTCACGGGCCCAGCCGCTCGGCAGCACGTGGGATCTTCCTGGACCGGGGCACGAACCCGCGTCCCCTGCATCGGCAGGCGGACTCCCAACCACTGCGCCACCAGGGAAGCCCACCATGTCCTTTTATGTGCTGCTCCAGCTTACACACTTTGCCTCCAGTGGGCGATTGATCACTCAGCCGTTTGCTGACTTTCTCCGATGCATTCACAGCTGTGCCTGTGACAGCCAATGTTTCCGTGGTTCCACTAATTACTCTCCCCTCACCATTCAGACGTCTGAGATACTGCACTCCAGTACCCTCTGTTGTGTAGGCATCCCGCCCCAGTTCACCAGTGAGGAAAGTTCTAACAATCACTGCCCCGTACCAGGCACTCTCCGTACTCTGACTTCCATTGGCAGTGGGGTTCTTGCCACTAGCTGGCCGAGGCCAGCCAGTCCATAATAGCTGCTCGGGTCTGCTTCCTGGGACCCCTCCACACACCCAGGGTTGGGAGTGGGGATCGGGGAGCAGGAAGGACCTGGGCTTCAGGGGAACAGCAGGGTCTGTTTTGCCTGGAAGGAAAGGCAGGTGGGGTGGCTAGGAAGTCATCGGGCCATTCCTGGACCCCGGCTTGGGGGTCCTACTGGCCCCTCTCTGGCCAGGGCAACAGGAAGAGCGGAGCACACAGCCAGGCCAGGCATGGCATCTATTGGCAAAGACCTGTCACGCCGGCAACTGCAAAGAAAATCAACGTGTGGCCCCTGGAAGCCAAGATGAGCGGGGTTCATGACGTCACAGGCTGCCGAGGCAGGGTGGACCTTGAGAACTTTGACCTGCATCTAGACCCTGGAGGGATGGTGGAGAGGAGATCTAGGGCCAAAGGCAGGAGAGAAGGTGGGTGACCGGAATACCATAACCAGGTGCCTGGTGAGGCTCAAGTTAAAGTGTGAGATGGCAGCGCTCTGTCCTGGTGGACATGCCAGTACCCAGGGGCAGACCCTTGTTCAGGCGGCAGTGGCTAAGGGTGCGAGCAGGGCAACATCGGGGACAGCGGGGCCTGGGAGGACGAGGCCAGCTGGGCCATGCTCTGAGCCAAGGTCCAGGTGATAGAAATGGCCTGTGTCCTGCAGGGTGGTACCTGGCGGGGGGCTGGGGAGGGCACCCCATAGCACCCCCCGCCCCGTGTGGCAGAGGCACTGGGATCCGCAGGTGGGCTGCGTTCTGGGCATTGGGACAATTCAGGGAAGTGGAGGCCCGTCACTGGAGGGAAGCCCTGACTTCCTGAGTCAAAGCAAGTGAGGCATGAAGCTACTGGCTGGGAAAACACACGAGCTGGGACTGCCTTTGACCGTGAGCCGGTGCAGGGTCAGGCCTGTCCTGAGTGCTGTGTGCGCATTGATTTTATTGACTCAAGCAGCGCAGCCTCTGCCCTGGGTTCACCGTCGTACCCACTTCACAGACGAGGAGACTGAGTCTCAGACACACATATCGCTTTTGCCAAAGGGCACAGAGTGGCTGCATGGAACTCGGGAGGCCTCACTCGTAGCCTTACTCTCTGAGGGAGCCCCCAGCCCTCCTAGGGGCACTCCTAGCCCTCCAGCTCAAGCACATGAGAAAGGCTAGAGAGGTGAGATCTCGGGGTTCTCCATAGGGGCGTCAAGTCTCAGGAGGTCCCCCTATGGCCCTCTCCCGCCCCAGCTCTGCTGTGTGCCCAGGGTGGGGTCTGTGAGGGGCACCTCCTACTGGGCCTGGCCTCCTGGCTGCAGGGTTGGGCCATAATCTTCTCCCACTAGTTGGAGTCAAGAAACCTGCAAAGGCCCCTCGTAGGGAAGCCCCTCCTGATCCTGCAGGTCCCCCAAGTGCTGAGCCCACTTGGGGGGCCTGCAGGATCACTCAGTCACAGGGACTTCTACTGGGGTAGTGGCATCACCACATGACATCAGGATGAAGCATGGGAGTGTGTGTTGGGGGTGGATGGGGGCTCACTATGTCAGTGGGGGGACTGAGCTCTGCTCAGACAAACAACATGTTGACCTCTGGGACCCCTGGGACATCCCTGGGTTGCAGAAGGCCTTGGTGCAGCCTCTGTAGCACCCGCCTGAGACCTCTGTCTTGACCGTGATAATCCTGGGCCAGCTTCATTTCCCCACCAAGGGGCAAGCTTTGTGCAGGGCGGGCACTCAGAAGTGTTTTCTGGTTGGATGGGGGTTGGTTGGGTGAGTGGATGGGGGATGGATGGGTGGATGGGTGGATGGATGGGTGGATGGATAGATGGATGGGTGGATGGGTGGATGGAAGGGTAGATGGATGGATGGGTGGATGGAAGAGTAGATGGATGGATGGATGGATGAATGGGTGGATGGGTGGATAAATGGATGGATGGACGGACAGACAGATGGATGGATAGGTGGTTGGATGGATGGGTGGGAGGATGGATGGATGGGTGGATGGGTGGATAAATGGGTGGATGGACGGACAGACAGATGGATGGATGGGTGGTTGGATGGATGGGTGGGAGGATGGATGGATGGGTGGATGAATGGATGG
>NW_021703782.1:110918092-110949125 GCF_005190385.1 Monodon monoceros
TGGATGAATGGATGGACAGGTGGTTGGATGGGTGGGTGGATGGATGGATGGGTGGATGGATACATGAATGGATGGATGGACAGGTGGATGAATGGATGGATCGGTGGATAGATGGATGGATGGATGGGTGGATGGATGGGTGGTTGAATGGAATGGATGGGTGGAAAAATGGATGGATGGATGGATGGATGGATGGGTGGGTGGTTGGATGGAAGGATGGGTGGATGGGTGGATGAAGGAATGAATTCATGCCAGGCACTGTGTTGGATGCAGGCAGGACACAGGGAGGTGAGACCGCAGGCTGGGCCCAGAGGAGGCCACCGTCCATCCCACTCCCAGCAGATGTCTCCAAGCAAAACACTGAGGGACACTGAGAAGGCAGGAGATGGTCCCTGAATGAAGAGATGGCTGAGATGGGTTTTAGGAAACACACACATTTTCTGAGTGGACCAGGCTCCTGTGAGCCCATGGCTGGAGCCAGCTCTAGTTGAGGAGCAGGCAGTTCAGAATTGCAGGTACATGAAGGATGAAGATGGGGTAAGGGGTGGGGGTTAGGAAGTGGCACGGGTTAGACTGAGGGGACTGTGATGGGGTGCAGGCGACTCCAAAATCGTGCCTAGGAGGCTGTGCTCAGAGGGCTGTGGGAACCAAGGGCTATTTTTTTTTTTTTTTTTTTTGCGGCACGCGGGTCTCTCCCTGCTGTGGCCTCTCCCGTTGCGGAGCACAGGCTCCGGACGCGCAGGCTCAGCGGCCATGGCTCACGGGCCCAGCCGCTCCGCGGCATGTGGGATCTTCCCGGACCGGGGCACGAACCCGTGTCCCCTGCCTCGGCAGGCGGACTCTCAACCACTGCGCCACCAGGGAAGCCGTGGTTTGTTTTTTATGTTGAGATATAATTGTATAAAATCCACCCATTTAAAACACACAATTTAATGGCTTTTAGTTTATTCACAGTTGTGCAACCATCACCGGAGTCAGTTTGAAAACATTTTCATCTAAGGAGACCCTGTCCGGGGCTTCCCTGGCGGTCCAGTGGTTAAGACTCCGTGCTTTCATTGCAGAGAGCGTGGGTTCGATCCCTGCTGGGGAGGTAAGATCCCACATGCTGTGTGGCGCGGCCCCAAAGATAAAAATAAAGAAACCCTGTCCCCATCAGCAGTCACGCCCCATTTGCCCACGTGCCCCCAGCCCTAGGCAACCACTAATCTACTTTCAGCCTCTAGATTTGCCAATTCCGGACATTTCATACAAATGAATCCCATAACACACGGCTTTTTGTGTCTGGCTCCTTTCACTTAGCGTAACGTTTTCTAGCTTCGTCCACGTAGTAGCACGTTCCAGTGCTTCATTCCTTTTTGTGTATGTGTGGCAAAATGCACGTAACATGGAATTGGTCATTTAAACCGTGTTTAAGTGCACAGCTCAGGGGCATTAAGCACGTTCACATCGCTGTACAGCCATCACCCCCATCCATCTCCAGGACCTTTTCATCTTCCCAGACTGACGCTCTTCCCGGTAGATGGTAACGCCCCATCCCCTCCCCCAGCCCCTAGCGGCTGCTTTTCTGTTTTCTCTTACTACAGATATACTGATTCTGGACATTTCATATAAATGGAGTCATATACCTTATAACCCCTTTTTCACTCAGCATAAGGGTTTAGAAAGGAGTTCATCTATGCTGTAGCAGGTGTGAGAATCTCATTCCTTTTTATGGCTGAATAACGTTCCATTCTAGGGATGGACCACGTTTGGTTTCTCCATCATCCGTGGATGGACATGGGCTGTGTCCACCTTCGGCTGTTGTGAGTATGTTGCTGTGTACGTGGGTGTTTGAGTGTCCACTGTGTGGACAGTGGGTGAGCGTTGAGCAGAAGGCAGTGTGACCAGCTTTGTGGGTTAGAAGGGTCGCTCCTGCAAGGGGTGGGGTGTCTGCGGGGGTCAGGTGGGGGAGAGAGACTAGAAGGACACCTCCAAGCCTTGGGGAAGTGTGATGCACAGCTGCTGTCCTCGGCTCCCAGCATGCACGCTGGAGGAGGCTGCTTTTGTTACAGTTTCCTGGAGTAGGCAAAACTTGCCTGATCCTGACGTGATGGAGGAGAAAAACCTCCATCGTAACGTCTTTGCTTTCATCGATGCAGTGAATGCCAGCCCCAGTGCTAAATCCTTTCCATCCACGATCCCAGGGAACCCCCGCCATGGGGAGGCAGGTCTCATGAATTCACAGGTGAGAAGACAGAGGACGTGTGCTTTCTGCAATGTCACACCTGGGGGAGCGGGGCCAGGCTTCAGACAGACCCCACGCTGCCCAGCGTGACTGCAGCCACGAGCCACATGTGGCTTCTGAAGTCTTGAATGCGGTTCGCCTGACAGAGGAGCCGAACTTTTAATTGCATTTAATTTTAATTAACGTAAAATCGGATACTCAATTCAGTTTTTGGCAAACTTTCAAGTATATTTGAAACGACTTGGGTACATGAATGTATTTTGTCAATGATACATTTTCTGAACTTTAAATGCAGATCAAACGTTTCTGATGACAATTTAATGCTCCTGCTGAAATGCGCTGGGGGTGTAACGTACGCACTGGATTTTGAAGACTTTAGCATGAAAAGTAAACTGCAAAATGTATCATTAATACGTTTTCAGGTTGGTTACATGTTGAAATGATAATGTTTCAGATATAGTGGATTCAAACAGAATGAATTATTAAAATGGATTCCACCTACAAGGAGCTATCACTCAGCCATAAAAAGGAATATAGTACTTCCTGATAGACACGAGTGAACCTTGGGATTATGCTGAGTGAAAGAAGGCCATGCATTACACGATTCCATTGATATGAAATGTCCAGGACAGGAAAAGCCATGGACACTGAAAGTGGATTGGCGGTTGCTAGGTCTGGCATGGGCAGGGTGTTGGAATGGCAGCTATGGGGCATGGGGTGTCTTTTGGGGGTGATGGGCACATTCTAGGATTCAGAGCACTCGTGCTGGGGTGCAGAAGCAGGGTCTAGCAGGGTCACACTGCCTTGACTGTGCTGACTTACTGCCCCAGGAGGGCTCCCTCCTGCCCAGGCCAAGGGCAGTATTGAACACCAGGAAGGGCAGGGGCAGACCTGCCCTGACCAGGGCTCTCCATGGCTCTGTGTTCTGAATACCACGGTGTGCTTCCTCCTTTCAATGACAGCCCGAGCTCCTGGCAGCCAATGTCAAGGCTGAGCCGGCCCAGGACCACATTCAACGGCAGCGGCACCCGGGCCACCCCTCGGGTCCCGTAATGCACCACCAGCCGCATGGGGCTTGGGGCTTCCCTTGGCCAGACTGGACTCCCCCCTCTGTCCTTCGCTGAGGTGGCCTGCTGGGGTCACAGTGATGGGGCTCCTGCAGAAATCTGGGATCTGCCCCAAATACCGGCTTCTCAGCCTCACGCCTACAAATGAATTAAGTCTTGGAGACCCTCCCCCCTCCTTAGAGCCTTAAATAACCCTGCACCCTGACCTCACAGGCGCCTCTCGAAGAGACCCAAGCCCCGAACAGGGCTCCGAGGAAGCTGCCCGGCACGAGGGGTAGGAAGTGCGACAAGCCCCACTGGAGGTGAGATGTCAGAGGTCACAGTCAGGGGTACAATCCATGGACCATGGCATTTGACTTAATTTTGAAAGTCGAAGCACAAGCAGTGAAAAGTCTGTATTTTGCCTTTTCAAACAAAACGTAAAAAGCCCACACCCAGCAATTCAGTGGGGTGTAATCTGACTCCATGGCGGGCCAGAGGTCTTTTTCTACACCTATGGTTTCCCAGGAAATTGTGACAGCTGAATTTGCATGATGTAGCTACAAATGGAATTTGCAAAATGTGTGTGTTCACGTGGTTTGGACGTGAGAATAAGTCCTTCACCCAGTCATGTTGGGAAGAGTCAAAACTTTCACTTCCCCTGCCCCAAGAACAAGGCCTGTGCTTAGTAAATGCGTTCTGGGGGGAGGATGCAGGAGGGATGGGTGGGCTGGATGGGTGGAGGGATGGAGGGATGGGTGGAAGGATAAAGGAGGGATGGACAGAGAGATGTGGGAGGGATGGGTGGACTGCAGCTTCTGGGGAGGGCCTTTGCAGGAGAAGCTCCCAGCACGTCCCTGAGTCCCTGGCTATGAAATAAGGGCCCTGTTGCGAAGAAGCACTGAGACCTCGCAGCAGCCCTTGGCATTCTGGGGGAAACCTGGTTGTCAGAGGAGGCCTGTCTGGAAAGGAGCGGTCTGGGATGTTTGGATGGGCAGAGAAAGCTTCAGGCAGAAGAAGCAAAGTCCCCAGCAGGAGGCACTGCAGGAGACAGACTGAGGGTTCAGACGAGGGCTCCAGCCCTGCCTCTGCCCAACGCCTAACCTCAAGCTCCATGACCATCCGCTAACAACAGAATAACAACACGCATGGCCTGGAGCTGGACGGTCATACCTTGCGAGGCGGAAGTGGGGCGGCTCCCACGAAGCGGCCGCAGCCTGTCGGCCGACCTCCCTCCAAAGGCCTCCTTTGGGGCCCGCCGGGACCCTGCAGCCACCAGGCTTCCAGGAGCTCGAGGCCGGTGGCAGCACTTCCACACCCTGTCCTCCTTCAGCTCAGACACAGGCTGCGTCCCCAGCAGCCCCTTCCCGGCCAGCTCTGCTGCTGCTGGCTGCGCTTGCACCCATTTCTGCAGTGGGTGTGTGCGTGCTGGCCTTTTAAGGCTGTTGCATTCAGGATCTCCGTGCTGAGTCAGGATCTCTGTGTTTTAGACACCACAGCATTTTCCCGTCTCCTTGGTCTCCAAACCAGCATGTCGACCGACAGCTTTCGGTTCCAGGCATGGAAACCCTTTGCAACAGCAAGATTTGGGTGCGTGAGCAGGTGCCGGGGAGGCTCCTTTGCACCTTGCTGGGTGATGCTGGGCAGTTCCCAGCGTGCTCGGTTTCTGTGTTTAACCACCCAGGGCAATGACTCTTACTCTCACCGTGAGGCTTAACGGAGGCCAGGTGACACATACAAAGCCCTCAGGCGAGCCACGCAGCACTTAAGAAATGGGAGTGGCTATTAGTCATGAATAGTTAGAATAATACGCTAAGTCAGTGCAAATCTCACAGGGTGTAATGTTACAGATTCACATAACAATGGTGAGATATGCTACAAATCAACAGATTACATAGCCTATTTTTTAAACCTTTGTATCAGTTTTACCCATTTCTGTGACTTCTACGAAAGAAGATAGCTGGATTTTAAAGTCGTAGCTGCAGTGCTTTGCTGACCTGTTGGTTTATTTATTCGGCATTTCAATTTTTTTTCTTTTGGCGGCGCCACGCAGCTCGCGGGATCTTAGTTCCTGGACCAGGGATTGAACCCGTGCCCCCACAGTGAGAGCTCGGAGTCCTAACCACTGGACTGCCAGGGAGGCCCTTATTTGGTGTTTCATTTAACGACTCTTTTTTGACTACCTACTGGGGCTGAGCCCAGTTTGCAGTGCTGGGAGTGAACTGGGGACAGGACAGAAATGGTCCCCTGCTGCCACAGAGCTTGACAATCTAGAGGGATGCGACCGAGCAACAGACACCGTGGCGGAAACTGCAGAGAAGAATGAGCCTCATAGCGGGAGAGGGTCAGCAGAGGAAGCGAGGGTGTGAGCCATGTGGCCATCTGGGCAAGAATCCCAGGCAGAGGGGTGGCAGGTGCAAAAGGCCCTGAGGTGGGGGCACCGCTGGGCGTGGCCGGAGGGCTGTGGGAACGAGGTCATCCGGGGAGGGGATGCGCCACATGGGACCTGCAAGCGATGAGATTTGATTTTATCTCTGGTGAGGGGGAAGCCACGAAGGGCCCCCCATCTGGGCAGGAGGGTGACAGGGCCTCACCAAGGTTTCACTGGGTCCTTGCTGGCTGCCGAGGACAGACTGAAGGGGGCAAGGGTGGCGCAGGGGGAGGCTGAGGGGCCCAGTAAGTGGGGGCCTGTGACCCTCCTCCCTCACTTTGGGGTATGTGACTTCTTGCCCCAAGGGTTTCATCTACTCCACTGAACTGGGACGCCCAGCTTCCCGCCTCTCCTGTGGGCTGTCCCGGTGCTTCCTGTGGGCCTTTCTCACTCGTGGTGCTAAAGGTGGGCCAAGCTGAGAGGCAACCCCCAGAGGGTACCGTTCACTTGTGGCCTGCGGGCTCCTCTCCAGGGTGCCACCTCTATAGAATGTGATGGGAATTGCGCCCCCTGGAGGTGTGCCGTGGGCGGTCCCGGCAAACGGCTGTGAGTCTGAGAAGACGTGGACGGTGGTAGGATGTTCTGCAGCGGTGTCCCCTCTTCCTGATATGTACTCTGAGTTGATACAGTCTGCACCTGCTCACGACACCCACGCCAAGTGTTTGGAGGAGGGTTCCTATCAGGTTCCATTCACGCAGTCATTCATTCACTCACACCCAGCCACACTGCGGAGCCTCCCGCAAACCCTGTGAGGTACACAGGTGGGCCAGTGTCCCCAGGAGGACACCGGGGATCAGGAAGGTGTTGTGATTGGCTAACACACAGCAGTGAGGCCTGCGTCTCCTGACTTGGCTCTTCTCCAGGCCAAACCTGATCTTCCTGCCGCTGGGCAGCGTCCCGCCAAGGGGCAGCCAGGCGGTGACAATGCCCTCTGCACCCACCAGGGGGCAGCAGACGATCATCGGTGCTGATGGCTGGAGGGTGGCTGGCTGCCTGAGTCCCAGCCCGGGCTCATCCTCTAGGTTGGTTCCCTGCCCAGGCAAGAAGGCCAAGAACAGTGAGGACACGAATAGGGTGCCCCATTCTGCCCCAAGCACTGTGCAAAGCACCTGGATGATTACTTCTGTTCAGTCCTCACCAGCGATTCTGACGGGATGGGGCGCTCCCCATTCTACAGAGAGGGAGGGCGGTCCTGCCAGGGGAAGGTGCCTGTGCAGGCTCTGGGGGCGGGGGTGGCTGGAGGCGCCGGGAGTCAGGCTCTGTCCCCCACTTTGTGATTTCTCGGGGTGATGCTAGAAGAAGCCGCCTGCTGCCGCGGGGTCATCTCCTTTTGTCTCGGGCAAGGCAGGCTCGATCTCACCCGTCTGAGGCAGGCTCCTTCCTGTCCGTGTTCAAGAAGGTGCCGCACCCGTTTCCTCGGAGGAAGGATGCCTGGACAGGAACTTGGAGCTCACCAGTCACTTGGCCTGATTTTACTCCTGCCAGAGTCTGGGGTGTGCCCTGGGAGCCCAGCCCCTCTTCCGCTCCTCTCTGTGGGCCAGAACCTTGCCTGGGTCCCCATGCTTCCTCTTCAGTTTGGGAAGGGGCCAGCCTGACTCTCTACAGAGGCCACTGCCCAGAACAGAGGGCTCAGGGGACCCTCACTGGGCTCGCAATGAGGTGGGGTGTCACCCTGCTCTGGCTCCTGCCCCAGGAATGCCAAAGGAAGAGGGGAACTGGGTCATAGGGGCGGCTGCCGGGTGCTGCCCCAGGGTTCAACCCAAGTGTGTGGGGATGCTCAGAGACTGGTCACCCCCAGGCTCACCCCATGACTGAGCCAGTCTTAGAGGGGGGATCAGGCTTGCCCAGGGTCACCCGGCTGAGAGCCCAGGGCTCCCAACAGCTGAGCCAGGACCCACGTCATTTCGTCGCCAGATGGGCTCTTTATGTTCTAGAAGCCCTCCCACTGTCACAGGAGGCCAGAGAACACTGCCCACCCCCTCCCGGAGGGCGTGGCCCAGGAAGGAGTTCAAGGCTCGGTCAGTAGACCCCGCAGCCAGCATGGAGGCGGGCGCTACCCAGGGCCGGGTCTGGCCGCATCTCTTTCCCTCTCTCCCACTTAACTTATGTCACATCTTCCATCTCGGACGCCAGGATTTGCCCAGCTGCGAGTGGCAGGCCTCTGGGTTTCAAAACAGGCGAATCCCGGCCTTTGTGCGAGGTCGGGGGGCTTCCTGCGGGTCCCTAGCCAGCGCACAGGATAGGAAGGGGATCTGGGCGAGTCCCCGGCCCGTGTGCCTCCCGCCTCGAGTTCTCCCGTGGGGACCAATTGGTGGACCGAGAGGGCGCGGGACGACTCCGCGCAGTAGGTGCCCCCGCCAGGGTCTGTCCTTCCCGAAGGACCGTGCAGAGGCCCCCCAGAGCGACAGGGGCCACCTCCTGAGCTCGTCCTGAAACGCAGGAGAGACGCAGAAACAACGACCGGCCATCACTCCACAGGCGAGGTCGCGCGCCCCGGGCGCAGAGCTTCCTCAAAATCTTGGTGCCCCTCGTAGAAGTCGGCGGACCCCGGGCTCCGGCCGCGCCGCAACCCCCGCCCTCTGCAACTTTTGTGAGCGGCAGCCGGGCAGGAAGTCGGGGGGGGGGGGGCGGGGGCGGTGCCAGGCGAGCGCGCCGGCCCCGCCCCCACCCCGCCAGTGGCCGCGCCCCCGCGCCCCCCGCGCCCTGGAGCGGCTGAGCCGCGGAGTCGGAGCCCCGGGCGTGGAGCGCTGAGCGCGAAGGCGGGGCGAACAAAGCGGCGGCGGCGGCGGCGAGGGCGGCCCAGGCCCCGGACGCGCGGAGCAGGCGACCCGCCGGGCCTTTGTCTCGGGCGGGGCAGGAGCTTCGGCGGCCGCGGAGCGCCCCGAGCGCAGAATGCGGCACCCGGCGGGGCGGATCGCGGAGCGCTGCGGCGGCGGGCTGCGCGGAGGCCGGCCCGGGGCCCGGGGGGACTTGCGTGTGTGAAGCGGGGGTCCGACGCGCTGCCCGGCGGCTGCCCCACGGCCGCACGTGGGCGGGAGCTGCGGCGCGCTAGGAGCCGGAGGAGGAAGAGGAGGGACGCGCGGCGGCGCAGCGGAGACCCGGGGCCGCCCGCGCGAAGCCCCGCCCCGGCCGCCGAGCCCCGCGCGGGCGGGCGGGATGCCCCGCGGCCGCTGCACTTCGGCCGGAGCGCTGCCCTGAGCCGGCCGGCCCAGCGAGCGGCGGGCGGGTGGGCGCCGCGGGCGCCATGGAGCAGTGGCGGCAGTGCGGCCGCTGGCTCATCGACTGCAAGGTCCTGCCGCCCAACCACCGGGTCGTGTGGCCCTCGGCCGTGGTCTTCGACCTGGCCCAGGCGCTGCGCGACGGCGTCCTCCTGTGCCAGCTGCTGCACAACCTCTCCCCCGGCTCCATCGACCTCAAGGACGTCAACTTCCGGCCGCAGATGTCCCAGGTGAGGGTCCGGGCGCGCCGGGAGGGGCCCTGGTTTGCGGTCCCGGGACCCCGGTCAGAGCGGCGGGCTCGGGGACGTCGGCAGGCGGCGGGACGGTGAGCGGAGCGGGGGCGCGCCCCGGGCCTCGGAACCGGCTCCTCCGAGGGGCGACCCCGGGAGGCACGAAGTTGGCAAAGTGCCCCAAGCCTGGGCTGCGCCTCCGCCGCCTCCGGGCCCTGCCTGGGAGCACCCGCTGCTGGGCCTGCGCCTCCCGGGGTGAGGGGCGCTCGAACCCCGGCGGGGCGCTCACCACTGACGCCCCTTCTCCCGGGCCTGGGCCCCGGGAAGCAGCGAGTGCCCCAGCCCCCGCCCCGCCGCCGACCCCAGGATCCCGCCGAGCCGGTGGCCTCGTCAGGTGTAGGGTCCCTGGCTTCGCGCCTGGTGGCTGGACGCCCTGGAAGACAGGGGCTCGGGGCGCGGCGGGAGGGGCCCGGCGGGGCGGGGAGCCGGGAGCCCTGGGCTGGGGGCACCGCCCCCTCGCCGGCCTCAGCCTCCTCCCGAACCCTTTGAGGGGGGCAAGCGGCGCCAGTCCCCCAGGGTCGCGCGACTTGGTGGGAACAGGAGCCCCTTATGCTTCCCTGTACCCTCCAGTGTGGCCTTTGTCGCGGCCGAGGCGCATGTGGCTGCCGGGCGGGCAGGAAAATGTCTGCTTGGCCGGCGGGCGCTGCCTTTCGTGGCCCCTTAGAGGGAACTTGGCGAAGACTTAAGCAGAGTGGAGGCTGCTGTCCTGCCCCCCCCCCCCCCCCGGGTTCCACGACCCCCACCCCAGCACCTCTGAAGGGGCCCTGGGTGCCCAGCGGGGCCAGGGGCCACCCCAGGTCTGGCCAGCACTGCCCAGGAGCAACCTTCCTGCTCACCCCACAGCCCCTTCTTCTGTGACCCTCTGGCCTTCACAAGCCAGTGTGACAGCTGAAACGGGCTGGGGGGAGGGGGATGGAGTGAGTCACTGCTTTTCCAGGCTGGACTGCGTGGCCTCTGCCCTTTGGCTGTGACCGCATTTCCAAGGAGATGGGGGCATTCCCCCCCTTCAGGGAGGATGGGGGTGGCCGCTGACCAAGAAGAGTCTTGAGGGGACGGGGGCAGGGGGCCACCCTCCCACTCCACGGGAAGCGGACGGCCCAGGGAGGGAGCCCTGGCCTGCCGTCTGGTCCCCAGGCCCCACTGAAGCCAGAACTATTCTGGGCCCTCTCAGTGCTAAGTAGCCCAAGTCCCCGGGACCGGGTGCCCTCAGATCCAGTCCTCTCCTCTGCCCTCACCCCCCAGGGGCCTGGGACATACTTACCCCATTTTGCAGCTGGGGGAACTGAGGGTGTTGGAGCTGCTGAGGGCAGAGCTGGGTCTTGAGCGGGAGTGTCTGCCTTCGGCTGTGAACTGCAGGGGCTGCCCAGGCTTGCTGGCTCCTGGCTGACTGGTAGAGAGCCTGGGGCCCAGGGCACGGCCGGGGGGTGGCTGGGGGCGTTGGCTGGGTCCTGGAGCTGCCCCTCCCAGCTGTGTTTGGCCAGGAAGGGGGAGAGGGCGCGCTGGCTGTGGTAGGTGGCCTGGCTCAGCCCCTGTGCTTCCTGGGGTCCCTGGAGCCATCCTTGGGCCAGCAACGCTGACCCGGCACAGTTTCCTTGAGCCCCCCTGCTCCAGCCCGGGTGAAGGGCTGTCGGGGGGCTGGGCGGTAGGGAGACCCTGATGGGCGAGTGTCTGTGTCTTCATGGCCATGTGCTCTTATTGAAACCTGGCACTGTCACCTCCCTGTAGTGACCGCTTTGGGGGCCTCAGTTTCCCAATCTATGTAATGAGGACAGCACTAGTGGCTGCCTCATAGCCAGGTTGTGAGGACTCGGTGAGGGGAGGGTAGAGAACATCCTTAGTGCTGCGCTGGATGGACGTTAGAGATCTTATCTGGGCAGGTGTGGCCCCTTGTGTCTGAGGGCTGGTCTCCCCTGCCTGTCCTCTTACGGAGGGTGGGGCTGGTCACACCCACCTTTGTGTGTCTCTTGCTGGCACAGGGATGGCTGGGTTAAGGCGCATGGCCCCATCTGTGTATTCACGATTAAAGAAACAATTCTCTTGACCATGTATGGCCGTGCAGGGTTTGGGAGAGGAACGTGGCGGTCTGTCTGTGTGGCTGTTCTTTGCTGTGTGGGGAGGAGGGGAGACGACGTGGTCCTCCGGGTCCATGGTGGTGGCACCACAAGGAAAGTCACAGCTGCCTTTTCTTGCCCGCCCTGCCCTGAGCTAGTCATGATTCTGGGAGGCATACGTCACCCCTGTTTCACGAATGAGACAGCTACAGCTCAGAGAGGTCAAGTGACTTACCCCACATCACACAGGTAGTAAGTGGTAAAACTAAAACCTGGACTTAGGTCTCCCTTCCAGGACTGTTTATTTCAGAAGCCTTCCCTCTGCTGTCTTGCTGAGTTTCTGATGGATGCCCCTGGCCCGCTTCTCAGGGTGTTCGCGGTGTGTGTCTGTTTCCATGGGATGGATGGGGTGGGGAGTGCGTGCCTGTTTCCTGGGGGGTCTGGACACTTTGCTGGCAAGTGGGCAGGGCCCTTCCGTCTTCCTGCTGTCACTCTGTGCCCTCACGTGGACCCGTCCAGCTCAGAGGCCTTGCCTGACGTCCCCTCGTTCCAGAATGCCGCTCTGGCTTCTCCTGTGACAGGTGACATCCTGTTTTCCAAGTATTGCGCTTCGAGCGCCCCTCCCGTTTGCTGCGTGGATCTCAGCTGGGTTATTGGCCCCAAAGGCGCGTGATAGCCACACGCACTTGCTGAGCATCTGCTGTGTATAGAGCCCCAGGTGCTAGGAAGGGTTCACAGGCAGATCCAAGCTGCCCCTTGTCCTGCCCTTCTGGATCTGCTCGGGTGTGCTCTGTTTTTTTTATCCAAAATGCCTGGCAGCCACGTTGGGTTTACTTAAAGTAATTCGGTACGGCCAAATCTGCTGACCCTAATGAGCCCGCGTGTGTCTGGAACAGCTTCAGTTACGAGGTCCTGAGGTCGCTGATGCCAGCAGACGGCCCTTGCGTTTGGTCTGCAGTCTGAATCTTTAGGGCACCAGCCGCCCAGCCTTTTGCCCCCCCACCCCGGCAGGCCTCCTCTCCGTAGAACAAGGCTGGGAAGCTCGTCTGCAGGGACACGGCAGAGAGAGCTCCCCCACGCCCACACCTCCAGCTTCAAGTCCTTCCCGTCCCAGCCTTGTGCCGACGTTCCAGCCTGCGCCCCCCCTCCCCTAAGCCTTTTCCATCAGGGTCCATCGAGTGCCGGGCCCATGCTGGAAGACTACTCCTCCTTTTGTCCTGGTTCTTCCTGTAGGAGCTAGTCTAGTGGCTGCCTCCTCTAGGAAGCCTCCTCTGATTTCACTCTTCTCCCATCCTGAAGCGTTGCGAGCCTGGCCCTTGACCCCCCGCCCCCCGCCCCACCATGTACCGGGTATGTACCTCTAACCCTGCGTTTTCCACACTTTGCTTTAGTAAACAAGCATCCCTCGGAGCCACGCTCGTAGCTCACTGTCCTGAACCCAGGACGGTGAATCCCTCCCCCTCCGGGCTGGTGTGAGCCCTCCCAAGGGGTCTCCGGGTCCTGCCGAGACGGGCCTCCCTTTGCTGCTGTGTCATTCCGGTCCTTCCTTCGAGGAATAATTGCGAGCCCCTGTGCTTCCAGGCAAGGGCCCAGTCCCTGCTCCGAGATGCTTTCAGGTGAGCAGGACACACAGCAGGTTGTTGAGGTGCCTGTGGATGAGGAAGTGGCCTTTAAAGTGTCCTGAGAGCTCCCAAGTGCAGGCAGGGGGACGCGGTTCCTGAGGCCAAGGGGTGTGATACCTGGGCTGCCGGGGAGCAGGGACACGGAGGCCGATTCCAGCGGAAACTAGGACGCCTTTTCTTTTCAAGTCACGTTTTGTTTTTGTTTTTTTTTTTTAGATTTTATTTATTTATTTATTTATTGGCTGCTCTGAGTCTTCCGTGGCTGTGCGCGGGCTTTCTCTAGTTGTCGAGGGCTGCTCATGCGGTGGCTTCTTTTGTTACGGAGCACAGGCTCCAGGCAAGCGGGCTTCAGTAGTTGTGGCACACGGGCTTAGTTGCTCCGCGGCATGTGGGATCTTCCCGGACCAGGGATGGAACCCCTGTCCCCTGCACTGGCAGGTGGATTCTTAACCACTGCGCCACCAGGGAAGCCCCAGGTTTCGTTTTAAGTGTGAACATATCTTGACACTCGAGAGTAAGTTGGTGCCCTGCACCCTCACATTTCCTACAGAAGAAGGTCCCCTCTGCAGCCACAGAGCCGCCACCTGAACCCGGGAAACAGCGGGGATGGTGCCGCCTTGGAATCCACTCGAGCTTCAATGCGTGTCTCCACAAATGCCCATTTCAGCAAATGGTCCACCTGGGGGCTGGGACGGCCCCTCCGCCTCACCTTGATTTTCCCGACCTGGATGCCTTTGAAGGTGACAGGCCCCTTTTTTTGCAGAATGTCCCTCCCTTTGGGTTCATCTGCTGTTTCCTTGCGTTGGATTCAGGCTTTGCACCCGGAGCGGGTGGAGTGAGCACGCTGTTGCCTTCTCCTGGCATCCTGTCTAGTAGGTGGCACGTGGTTTCCAAGCGTCCCCTGGCTGGGGGTGTTGGCTGTAACCACTTGACGCCGGCACTGTTTGCCGGACGGCTGCGCCGCGAAGGCCCTTGGATCCCCCTTGTAAGTCACGAATATTCTTGAGAAGGTGCTTTGAGACAGTGACAGGATCAGTCCTCCCTCCCTCCCTCCCTCCCTCTTCTCTTCCTCTTTTCCTTTCCTTCCTCTCTCTGTCTGCCACTGTGGATTGTGGTTTCCTATCCTCTTCCACGGATTCTCATTTGTTACCGTCACTCTTTATTTTGACGCTCAGATGGTCTCAGGTTTGACCAGTGGCAACTGCTTCAAGCTGCTTCCGTGTGTCTTTTTGACACGTTCCCATCATTTTGTGAGCCCTGTCTCCTTCCTGGCACAAGATATCTGAGCTCATCTTGTATTTTATTTTGTCCGGCTCTGGAATCAGCCGTTTGTGGAAGGAGCTCCGGGTCCGCAGTGCAGAGGCATATGTAGAAACCAGGATCTGGGTGTAGGCGCACCTGTGCTGGGGTGTCTCAGCCCTGAGACCTGGGCGGTGTGCACCGCTGAGTTAACACAGGCGTGTGTGTGTGTGCGTGTGTCCCCGTCTGTGTGCTGCACGTGTTCACATTTGTACTTCTGTATCAGTGCTGTCAAGTAGAAAATGTGTGAGCTGCATCTGTCTCTTAAAATTCCTGGTGGTCACATTAAAAAATTGAAAAGAACTGTGTAACGTTAATTCTAATAATACATTTTATGTAATCCATGACCAAGGGGGCAGAAATCAGATCTGTGGGGGTAAAGAAATCATATTCTTTTTATGCATCAAGCACAGATGTACCCAGAGAAAAGAACAGTACGGTACAGATATACAGTACATCTGTGGTATTAAAATTTCATGCGGGGAGGGCGATTAAGACAATGCCGGGAAAGGCTCCTTAGGGGGGGTGATACTGACAAGAAGGTTGAGAGACGCTGATTTCCCGAATATTACCATTTCCTGGTGGCAGGGTTTGTGGCACCCAGTTTGTGCAGCAGGGGGTGGGGGTTGGGATGGGGGAGGCGAGAGCAGAGGCCGGTGGACCAGGGGTCTCGTCTTTAGCACTGACCTGCTGGCTGGAGGGTCACTTGCAGGGCTGTGTGGGGCAGGGTCCGAGGCTTGGGTCTGGAGTTGGCAGGGAAGGCCGTCGGGCATCGCCTGCCCAGGCCATGGGTGGGCGCAAGCTGGCGTTGGTGGAACGTGGTTTGTTTGTGCCACGTGTGCTGATGACAGAAACCTGGCTTTGGCGTGGGCTGCCGGGGTGGAACGGCGAAGAATGCTGTGTTGGGTGGGGAGTCCGTCGCGAGGGGCGGCCCTCACCTGTCTGTGGTCTGGGCCCTGGAGATGGGGCATCTCCGTGCCGGGAATGGGGGCCCTGCTGCGCGTGGGCCCAGGGCCTGACAAGGGTGAGAAGGCACAAGGTGACCCCCCCGCCCTGGTGTCTCATCTCAGCCCGTTGCTGCCATGAGGTCCACGTGACCGAGGATGTCGCCTCCCCGGCAGGGCGGTGCCCTCCAGCCCCTGACTCCTGTCCCCGTGTCCAGGCCACGTCTGTGGCTGCATCTTCCCAGGACAGGGCAGTGCTGCTGGGAAGACGCCCTGCAGCCCTACCGCTGAGACCCTGCCAGGTGGACCTCCCTCCCGACTGCCCCTTGAACCCAGCTGCTTCTCCCCCGGCGCCCAGCCGGCAGCCACCACCCCCTCCCAGAGCAGGGGTGGGCAGACGTTTTCTGTCGAGGGCCAGGCAGTAGGTACTTCAGGCCCCGTGGGCCAGACGGTCCTGTCGCGGGTACGCACCTCGGCCCTCATCGTGCCGAGGCAGCGCTGTTGATCTGTGAACGAGCGAGGGGCTGTGCACCAACATGTATTCGTGAAGAATGACACGTGAATTGCATATATTTTCCACATGTCACGAAATACTGTTCTTTTTCTCCCCAGCCATTTAAAAATGTAAACACCTTTCTTAGCCTGTAGGCTGGGTAAAACCAGGCAGTGGGCCGGTTCGCTGCCGCTTGTCTGCTCAGGGCCCTTCCCGGGGCCTGCGAAGGTGTCCTGGTCCCCGGGGCTCCCCCCTCCCTGTTCCCACCGCGCTTGGCAATCGTGTCTCCATTTGTATCCAGAGCCCTTGGCATGGGCTCCTCAGACAGGAAGTGATCTGATCCATGGAACAAAGCTTCCTCACCACTTCCCTGGTGCCAGAAAACGTGCTGAGCCCCGTGGGGATGACCTCCTCTCGTCCCCGGAGCGCGTGTGGCTGAGGCTGTGCTCTCAGCCCGATGAGCTGCCTGAAATGGTGGTGGAGGGGGCCACACTCGGCCACTCGGCTGCCGTGAGAATCCTGGTGCTGACGTGTCACTGGCCTGGCTGAGCCTCGCTCTCCCTGCCTGGAAAGGGGGTGACGGTGGCCACCTGCGTGGGCTCCCACCAGGCCCGCTAAGTCTCAGAGCACTGCGCCTGCACCCCACGCCCGGCTGGCCAGCTTGCTCCTGCTGGCCGGACCCCGGCCCCGGCTCGCCGCCTGCCTCTTGGGCCAGCTGCCTTCCCCCGTCCACCTGGCCTCACCTTGCCTCTGGCGGCCCAGCTCCTGCAGAGCCTCGTGGGATGCCAGGGGGCCCGGGGCTTGCCTCTCCCTCCTTCCCTAGCCCCTAAGCCCCTCCCACTCGGCCCCAGGTAGGGGGAGTGGGGAGGGGAAGGATGGAGGATCCTTGGCCCAGGAGTGGAGGGGCCCAGGGTTGGTGGACCGCCGCGCTGCCCCTTCCTCTGGGGGTGACCGGGGACTCCTGCCGGAAGGGGCCTCACACGCTCTCTCTGCCGCTTCCTTCCGAGGAGCCCCTGGGCTGGATGGGGCAGGACTTGCTGTCCCGTGCGGGGCTGTGCTGGTCCTCAGCAGGTGCGGGTGTTTGGATCCCTGGGGGCAGAGACCTCGGAGGGCTTCGTGGAGGAGGTGGCACTTGAGCTGGTGGTGAAAACTGGACGCCTTTAGGTAACTAAAGGTTGGAGATGGGTGGTTGCTGCAGGGATGGGGCTCTGTGGGGGCAGAAGCTGGGGTGTGGGGGTTTCCACTCCGCCCCCCAGGCAGATCGCTGCTGCCTGGCCATGCCCTGTCCTGACAAACTTTGTTCCCTGGCAGCCCAGCCAGGGCGCCTCCCCTGGGCCTGGGGAGACCCTGTGAGGCACTGGGTTGGGCGGCTGTGCCCCCCGTCAATGGAGAGGTGACAGGCTGGCCTGGGGGCGCACAGCTGCGTGGGGGCTGAGGCCTCTCGCCAATTCGCCCAGGTCTCTTGGAGCCTGGAGTGCCCTTCGCTTCGCTCCTCTCTTCGCCAGCAAAGCAGCCTTGGCACGGTCCTCCGTGGGTGAGCAGGCTGGGGGGCCACGCAGTGCCTGAGTCCAGACATGGCTGGGCTGGTTGGCTCGGCCTTCCCCTCACCTGCTCCCAGGCGGCTGGGGGAGAGTCACTCCATCATTTACTCAAAGTCCCATCTGCCTACGGGCCTTGGGCAGAAGAGGCAGAGACCCCTGACCTGTGTCTGACCTTCTGGAGGGGAGACAGAATAAGGGATTCGTGAAGAATTAAGATGGAGAGAAAGACAGCGGGCAGAAGGCTGGTGGCTGGGCTCAGGAAGCCCAGGCAGGCTCCCGAGGAGGGGCAGGAGGGGCCCCTCTGCAGCCTGCTTCCTGCACCTGCTCCCCTCGGGTGCTGTCTCAGCTCTGAGCTGGAATAGGGCGCGTGGCCTGTAAGTGAAGTTCAGCCCCGCAGTGAGGGGCGGCTGCCCGAGGCCGCGGTCTCTGGGGGTTCCTTGTGTGCCCGAGGCCCAGCCACGGGGCCAGGCCAGCTCTGCGCCGTCCGGTTGTGAGCAGCTGTGGCTCCCGCTTCAAGTCTGGGCCGCAGAGCGTGGCATCCTTGTCTCCTCCCGCCCCGTCCACATCCTCCGTCCCGTTCCCGATGGCTGCGTGGCGTTCGCGCCTCCACCACCCGGGGGTCCTGGGCCGCTCATTTTGGCCGAGCTGTCTGGGGGCAGCACCGCCCCGCCCTGGACCCGTCTCCCACCTTGCGCCTGGCCTCGTGTGCTGCTAGGCAGTGGGGCGGCCTCCGACTCGTCCCTGGGGTGGAGACGGGTGCAGCGCTGTACCCTCTCGGACCTGGGTTCAAATCCTCGTCGCCACTTCTCGGCTGTGTGCTGTGCCCCACCCCTGCCCCAGCCCCTGTTTCCTCTGCTGTGAAAGGGGGTTTCTGACAGCCACCTCCTGGGGGTTGGCTGAAGACAGAGCAGACAGAGGGGACCCAAAGCTCTCAGCCCAGCATCTGGAGGTGCTGTGTGCTCGGAGGGTGTTGCCCACCCCTCCACACCCTCACCCTGGGCAGCCCGGCCCTTTGAAGCCTGGGGCTCTGCTTCTCCCTGTAGATGCCCCTCCCCTAGCACCTGCCCCTGAGCTTGACCCGGGAGAGAGGTCGGGGCAGGGGCGCAGATCTGGCAGGCCCTGCAGACCTGCTTCAATGCCGGATCAGGAGCCAGCAACGCGCGTGTGTGGGATGAACCCTTTGCCCCGCTCAGCCGGGGAAGCTTCGGGCTCGGCCAGGAGGGGCCCCCTGGCCCTCTGCTCGCGCCGCGTTCTTGGTCCTCTGAGGCTCCACGCTCTCCGGGGCCGCTCCGGTCAGCATCCTGTGGCTGCTCTGACTGTTTTGGTTTCTGGACCCAAATGGTAAACAGGAATAACAACGTACGGCTGCAGAGGGGGCAGGGCCGTGCCGTGGGTGCCGGCCGGCTGGGATGGGGGAGCGGGGTTGGCCCCCAAGCGAGGCTCCCTGCCTTTGGGAGCTTAAGTGTTGCTAGAAACGCACGACATTTCAGTTTTGTGGGGATTGTTTGTCATCTCTGCAGAGTTTATATAAGGATTAAAACACTTATTTTTATTTATTTATTTTTTTGCGGTACGCGGGCCTCTCACTGTTGTGGCCTCTCCCGCTGCGGAGCACAGGCTCCGGACGCGCAGGCTCAGCGGCCACGGCTCACGGGCCCAGCCGCTCCGCGGCATGTGGGATCTTCCCGGACCGGGGCATGAGCCCGTGTCCCCTGCATCGGCAGGCGGACTCTCAACCACCGCGCCACCAGGGAAGCCCTAAAACACTTATTTTTAACACACCTACTCCTCATTCCCCTGAGCCAACTTAAACTTCAGGCCGTAAATGCTCCTGTCGGTTTGTTATGTTTTGTGCTTTTGGTTTCAAAGGCAGCGTGCGCACATGGTGTCCGGTGAGAGCCTGGTCCAGGCAGGCAGGGGGCCCCGGCTGCCTGCCGCCTGGCCTCCCATCCCTCCGTGGGCTCGGTAGCCTCCGGGCCTTTCCAGGGATGGGGCGCACTTCCAAGTCCCCCCTGAGGCCCCCCCCACCGAGGCCCGGTTGTCGTCTGTGCGGAGTGGGGGGCACTTGTCTGTCTTGTGCTGTCAGAGGACTTTCTGAGATGCTGCCCCACTGCCACCTGCCAAGTTCATCCGCGCTGCTGGGGGCTTCACGGCTGCGGCAGGAGGGGTGTCTCCCGGGATGTGGAGGGCGGCAGGGTGGGGTGCTGGGGGGCCGTCGCCAGGACCGGAGTCACCTGGCAGGTGGGCGGCTTCGGGTTCCGGATGTTTCTCTGCTCCACGTGTCTCACCCCCCACCCCAGCCCTGCCTCTGCCCGGCCTCTCTCCTGAATGTGCCGTCCACACATTGCCAGCTTCCATCCACATTCGCTTGATGGTCGTATTTGTCTCACAAACGTAGGATGCCGTCAGGGGAGGGGGCTGCAGGCACCGTGCTGAGCGCGTGGACGACCCCAGCCCCACGGAGGGGCCAGCGCGGCCCCGTTGGCGGCTGAGGCCCAGAGTCGCTAAGCCACCTGCCGGGGCCACACAGCTGCGAGAGGCTGGGCCTGGGCTCGCCCCGGCCTTCCTGACCCCAGAGTCCAAGGCCCACGTTTTGCTTTCCTCCCCTCGGGGTTGGCTCTGGCTGGTGGCAGTGTTTCTGCCAGGTTTGGCCTGGTAGGGGAGGCGGGGCTCCGCACCTGGCCTCCGTGTCCCTCCAGGAATGGGGAGGTGCCCCCTGGGACAGTGGTCGTGGGTGCAGCATGGACTGTCCCACCTTTCAGCTGTATGAGGGGTGTCTGGGTCCCGGTCCCTGGAGCACGGGGCAGCTGGAGAGGTTTATCTGTTCACGCCCTGCCTCCAGGTACCCCTGAGGTGGTGGAAGGTTCTGGTCCCTTAAGCTCATGACAGTCACATCCTGAGACCCTCCCTCCCTTGCCTTTAAGCTTCTCTCGTCCTTAATCTACCCTCCACCCCAGAGACTGGGCATCTGTGTTTTCCTCCCCGCCTCGCCCAGCTTATCTGGCTCCCGGAACAGGAGAGAGAAACACCCAATAGTCATTTTGGTGAGAGACAAGGAACCTTTCAGATCCGAGCTGTTTTCCTCTATACACGACGGGTTACTCACACATACGGATTCTGAGCACCTGAGCCCCCATCTGGATGCCAGAGGTCTCTCTCCGCCTGAAGCGGTTTTGTTTTTTTTCACCCCAGGGCTCAGAGGAAGCAGGCGGGAGGCAAGGCGGTGGGGTGTGACCCGGGCCTGCAGATGGACGGGTTCCCTGGCTTCCCCCGGCCTCCTCCCACCTGCCGCATTCCCCCTCCCCTCTGGGCCTCTGCGTTCCTAGCTTAGAGGGACCAGACGCCCCCATCTCTTGTGATGTCCGGGCACAGTCTGTGTGGTTAGGGCCAAGGGCTGGAGCCCTGGCTGTGCCACTGACCACTGTGAGCTTGACCTTCGCGGAGCCTCAGTTTCCTCCTCTGTAGGACTGGGATAAAAGTAGTATCTTCCAAAAAAAAAAAAAAATAGTGTCTTCCTCGGTGGGTGATGGATAAACAACATGTGGTCTATCCAGACAATGGGATATTATCAGCCATATAAAGGGAACGCGGCACTGACATCCTGCAACATGGATGAACCTTGAAAACGTTACGCTGAGTGAAATAAGGCAGACCCAAAGGGACAAGCGTTACGCGATTCCATTTCTATGAAATGACCAGGACAGGCAAATCCACGGAGGCAGAAAGCAGGTCGGTGGCTGTCGGGGGTGGGGGGGTGCAACTGCTAACGCGTACGGGGTCTGTTAGGGGTGATGGAAAGTTCTGGAACTAGATAGTGGAGGTGGTTGCACAACGTGGGGAATGTGCTAAATTTCATGTTATGTGTACTTTTTTTTTTGGTCCACACCGCGCAGCTCATGGGATTTTTAGTTCCCCGACCGGGGATTGAACCCAGGCCATGGCAGTGAAAGCACTGAGTCCTAACCACTGGACCGCCAGGGAATTCCCTACGTTATGTGTACTTTACCAGAATAAAAAAAGTAGCACCGCCCTTGTGGGACTGGGAGAACTGCGTGAGGAATTCGAGCAGCTCTGTGGCCTGGGACTGCAGTGGCCCGGACACCTGCCCCTGTGTTCTTCCTCCATAAGGAATGTCAAGTCACATTTGATGCCTGCATTGGTGTAAAGGCAAATATACGAATAGTGTGTTTAAATATCTAAATATTTAAATACTGTCTTCGATCTAAGACACTTTCACGGGCTCTTAGAAGTGCTGGCCCGCAGCGCCGGCAGGTGAGTCAGGCCCGCGTGGTCTTCTCTGGCCACTCCAGGCAGGACAGGGAAGTGAGAGCCTGGACTTCGGTGTCTGTCATTGATGTGTTGCGTGATGCTGGGGAACTTACTTTCCTTCCTCTATAAACTGGAGGTGCTGGTGCTGGCAGTAAGGGTCCTCACCACACTGTTCCGAAAGTTGAACAAGCTCATGTGGGTGGCAGGCTCTGCCCGATGTCCGGCCCATTTTACGCCCCCCTCCCCTGCCACCCCCCAGTGTAAGGGTCTCAGGCTGGGCCCTGGGGAGCAGACCCCGAGACGGGAGGTGAGCCAGTGAGGCCAGGGAGGGAGGGACGGAGGCCGAGGCCCTCCTCCTCCAGCAGCTTCCTGCCATGGGCACTGAGTGCTGGGGGCAAGACGGTCCTCGAGGGGCACAGCCCGAGGGAGGGGAACCCGGGGTTTCTGTCACTGCTCCTGGGTCCCGGGCCGGGCAGCAGCCTCGGGCACAGAGGGCAGTGCTGGGGCAGGCCCCGGAGTGGTGAGCCCTGGGGGACGTCGGCGGGGTGCCTGCAGCTGCTAAAGGAAGGTGGCTCTTCATCCTGGGTGAGAGATGATGACATGAGACCTTTCCTCTCTGGGCTCTAGGAAGCGGCCCAAGGAGCTTTCATCTGAGTCGCTGTTGGCAGAGGGCCTGGAGATGGACCGGGCCCCCTGTGTGTATGGGCAGTAGCAAGCACTGGTTTCTTTCTTCTTTTCTTTTTTTTAAAAATAGATTTATGTATTTATTTATTTTTGGCTGCGTTGGGTCTTTGTTGCTGCACACGGGCTTTCTCTAGTTGCGGCGAGCAGGGGCTACTCTTCGTTGTGGTGCGCGGGCTTCTCATCGTGGTGGCTTCTCTTGTTGTGGAGCACAGGCTCTAGGCGCGCGGGCTTCAGTAGTTGTGGCACACGGGCTCAGCAGCTGTGGCTTGCGGGCTCTAGAGCACAGGCTCAGTAGTTGTGGCGCACGGGCTTAGTTGCTTCGCGGCGTGTGGGATCTTCCTGGACCAGGGCTCGAACCCGTGTCCCCTGCATTGGCAGGCGGATTCTTAACCACTGCGGAGGGCTGGTTTCTGATAACAGTTATGAATGACCTAACAGGCTTTGGAGGAGGAGGTGCTCCGTCACTGCTCGGGGCTCCACGTCAGGTGGGTTGGAGAGCCACCGCTATGGTGGTGTGGGACGCTCCCAGGCTAGGCGGAGTCAGGGAACTTTTCTGCAGGAAGTAACCTTTTAGCTGAGCCTTGAACAAGGAGTAGGAGTCAGCCAGGTTGGGGAGGGGAGGGGAGCCGTTCTAGAACAGGTCGACAACTTCCCAGCCCCCGTTCCTGGCTTGCCAATCTCAGGCCAGGCCAGGCCTGGGTCAGCCACTGGCTCTGAGCCCGTTTCCTCCTTTCTTATTTTCCTCCTGGGTTGCCTGTCCTCTCGTCCTGGCTGCTGTTTCTCTGCAGAAGCCAAGTGGGAACTTGACGCTCACCCCAATGACTGGGGACGTTCTGCATCGGCCTTGCTCTGCAGGGGGCACACTGATGTGGGCGCTGATGGGTTGGGTGAGTCTCACCAGCCATGGGCTGGGACCGTCCCTGGGGTCCCAGGGGATGAGGGGCCCGCTCTTGATGGGACGCCTGGGGCCCTTAACCGATGGTTGGATTGTGTTTCTTTGGGCACATCTTCCTACTCTGGTGAGCTGAGCCCAGTCAGCTTCTCTGGGTCTCTTTCCTATCTGTAAAATGGAAATGGGGGATTTTCTGCACTGCTGCCCACTGCTGATGGCCTCGGGGGCTGGTGCACCTGGAGAGTTGGGTCGTAGGCAGGGATGCTCCGGTGACAGTTCCCAGCCGGGGGCGTGGGAGGGAGCCAGGTGTTCGCAGGCACCTGAGGGCCGTTATTACCTGATGTATGACTTTGACAAGTTTCTTGCTGTCTCCGAGTTTCTTGGGGTGACACCGCTTCCTCCTCCACAGATGGGTTGTGAGGCTGAAGGGAGATGATGCCCGGGGCCTGCTAGCTCCAGACCAGGCAGGGCCCGACACCCGACAGGCGGTGGCCTCTGTAGGTCCGTATGCAGAAGGGACTTGTCCTAACCTCCTGTGACCCACGTGCCTTCCTGGAGGTGATGAGGGAAGACGGGCCCAGGGAGCACGGGAGATCTTGGGCCACTTGCTTTGTGCCTGGGTCTCAGTTGGCTCACCTGTAAAATGGGGCCATCATTTCTGCCCCAGGTGCCTCCAAGGGTGGGAGGGGGGAGGGCTCTGGGGCGTCTGAGGTCCCTATAGGGCCGCCTGCCTCTGGGCGTCTGGAGGGGAAGCACAGGATCTGTGCGTGTGGAATCCTCTTGGCGGGAGCCACCGAGCCCCTGGCTGCGTGAGTCTCTGTGTTCTGGTTGACAAGCTCCCTCTTCCAACACTTCTTAAGGAGGGGCGTCCCGGGAGCTGCGACCATCTCCAGGAACCAGCGTGTGGACGCAGCGTCTGCTTCCTGGAGCGACGTGGGTTTTCTGTGGTGTTTGGGAGCATCTCGGTTTCCCTGAGTTGGCTGATGACGCAAGGTTCCTGGAGCATCCCCGCCTGCCGCCCCCAGCACTGCAGGGACGCTGGAGCACTTGGGGATGACCCGTTGAAGGGTCACATGGGGGCAGTGCGCTTCCTGGTTGTTCCCATGGCCGGAGCTGAGGGGTGGACCGTGGAGGACGCATGCCTTGTCTGGAGTGAATAACCGAGTCAGTAAATCCAGGCTGTAAACCTCACCTCCGCGGCCCTCGTGTGTGTGTTTACCGTCTGGCTTACCTCTGCAGTGGACAGCTGTGCTTCCCGGGAGCATGCGGGCTCATTTCTGGAACCAGGTGCGGGTGTGAACAAAGTCGAATTGATTTTGTAGTCGGGAGGCCAGGCTTGGTCTGCCGTCGGTGCTGTGCCCTCTCTCCGCCCGTCTGCATCCCTGATACGTCTGGGTGATGCCATCCACCTCCTCTGGGTAGTTTTGGGGCCCGAATCCACTCTCATTGAAGCGGCTGAGGGCTCTGGGGTTTGGCCCACAGAGCTCTGTCCACCCTGGCTGCTTGGGGGGAGCCCTGGCCACCTCCCGGCCATGGGGCAGGAAACAGGTGGTGCAGGTGGCCTCTGAACTGGGTTCTGTTGATGCTGGAGACCTGTGGCTGTGGCTTGGCCACACCCTGGGCCAGCTCTGGGGCCCCCATCCTGCCCCCTCCCTCCTGTCTGGGCCTCCTGCTGGTGGTGGGAAATGGTCAGCCCGGGCAGGAGACCAGAGTGTCATGGACATGTCTCACCCTGCCCAGTGGAGCGGCTCTGGCCCTCAGCCTTTCTCCCGCGTTGCCATCTGGTGACTTGGGGAGGAGCAGGCCAGCACCTGGGCTGCCTCTTGGTGGCGGTGGACCCGGCCGGGACAGTGCTCAGCCCACTCTGATACTCCTTGGGCGTGATGGAGTCACCTGTCTTGCTGTGCCTGCTCCGGGCTGCTCCCAGGGCCACCTGGCGATGCTGAGATGGTCATAATTAGTCACAAGACTGGAGGCAGAGGGCAGCCCCATGGAGTGGGAGTCACTGTCACCCATTTGACAGCATTGGAAACCGAGGCTCAGAAGGCAGGGCCTTGTCTGCCTTTACCTGTAGGAGATGGAGACAGCATTCCCGTGGCCTCCGCGCTCCCGTGGCAGCAACATCCTCTCCCGCAAGGCGCCAGCGGGCTCCTGACGTCTGAACACTCCCCGCGGTAATTCACGTGCTGGCACCCCCCTCTCTTTTCTTAACTCATGTGTGTAATAAATTTTTTTTTTTTCCTCAAAAAAAAAAGGGAAGATAGAATTTTCACACACCACTCCCTCCTCATGCAGATAAACCTTGGGAGAAATTGGCGTGTCATCTCTTTGGGTGTATTTGTGGTAATTTAGCGGCTTAAATGAAACATCTGTTAGCCAGCCAGGCTCAGGCCGAGCAGAGCTGTGGATTTGCACCGGAGCGCCTGGGAAGTAATTTACTGCAGGAGCAGGGACTCTCCGGCCAGAGCCGCCCGCGTGCAGGCACATGTAGCACCCGAGGCCACGGTGACGGGGTGAGGGGGGGCTGGAGCCTTTGTACCCGGCCCCCTTGGGTCCCTGAGGACAGCAGGAACATCCTTGGTCGTGGCTGGGCCAGGGGCTGGCGGTGGGCCTTGAAGACTGGGAGGTGCTGGGCTTCCCGTTGATGTGTGGGCTTGGCGGTGGCCAGGACTCAGGGAGAGGCTGCCCTGTGTCTGCAGCCCGTCCGTGGGCTTTTAAACCCAGACCATCCTGGCCGTGTTCCCTCCTTCAGGGGAAGAAGGGTGGGCTCCCTGTCGTGGTCAGCAGCCCGGCGGGGCCGGAGCTCAGACCTGCCCCACTGCTGACGTGGCCGTGTGTGCCCTGGACGAGCTTCTTCATCACCCTCCCCGCACCCAGTCTCACTTGGCTTGTCTGTAAAATGGGCTGCTGTGTGGCTGTGGCTCCCAGTGGGCACTGGATGGTGAACCAGTTCCCCTCGTCCATTTTGGGAACTGCCATCTCTGTGAAGTGCACTTTTGGGAACTGGCAGGCACTGGTTTCTATCTGAGTCACTGCGTGGTGTGACGGGACCGTGCCGGGGCACAAGTGGGCTCTTGGTGGAGGGCATCTGGCCCTGGGCCTTTCTGTGCCCGTCAGTCGAATGGTGGTCACGTCACTTGTAGTTGGATTCTTGTTGGGGGGGCGGCTGCCTCTTTTCTAGAGAGTCTTCCTTCCCGACCACCTGTTGGAGCTCTCTCTTCCCTTAAGGTCTGCTAGACCTCTCACCTCCTCCAGGGAGACCACCTGGATTTCACCAGCTCTTCCTGCAACTGGCACAGGTCATCTGGGCCATCTAGCTCTTAGGGAACATTTTTTGAGCCTGTGAGCGATCGGCCCTCAGGGTGAGGGAAAGGTAGGTGAGATTCTGTGCCTCCGTTGAGGAGTCCAAAGTCTGGGGGGAGAGCAGGGTCAGGGAGGGACCATGGGAGCAGTGGTCATCTCTAGGGGAAGTGACAGGGACTTAGAGCCACTGCCTTGCAGGAGGCGGGGTGTGGTTGGTGTGTGGGTGGCTTCATCCTGGGTGCCAAGGAATCCCGGAAGGGGTTGGAGAGAACACGATGTGCCTGGATTTGGCTCCAGAAAGTTCTGCTGTGGCTGCAGTGCTGGGAGTGGATCGGAGGGCAGGCCTAAAGTCTGGGAGGCTGGGGAGGAGGCGGATGTGGTCATCCCTGCAGGAAAACTGACCGGGCCTACACTGGGGGGGTATGCAGTGTGTGGGGAGGGACGGAAACAAGGGCTTCAGGGCCCAGGAGGAGGGTGGGCAGGGCTGGCCATCCATCAGACGTGGGATGATGAAGAGGGCGCCCTGATGTGGGGCTTGGGCTGGTGGGTAGGTGGTGGGGCCTGTCCGGATTCGGCCCTCGGGGCTCGGGGTCGGCTTTGGCCGAGGGCCCAGGGAAGGCCGGACTCTCCCAGCGGTCGGTCCAGGATCTGCCCTGACCGGAGCTGGGGGATGTTTCAGCCCCACCCCCGTTGTGCTCTGTGTTTGGCTTTGAGCTTCCTGCTTCCTTTCCGGTGTCTGTGTGACTGACCAGTGTCCAGGCTGGACTTGGGGTGGGGGGGGTCATCCTGCTGGTCTGGCCTCCGTGTACCAAACTCCATTCTCACCATGCTACCAGCTTTGCCTTCCGAAGCACACAGTTTATGCAGAAGGTTACAAACAGGTGCTGACGTTCTCACCCAGACGCGTGGGGCCAGCGTGCAGGATCCCAGCTCTCTGGGGACAGGCAGGATCCCCAGCACAAGGTTTATCTCCAGGTAACATGATGGCCTTTGCAGAGACCCAGCAAAACTGCCTCAAAACCCGCAATAGTTGTGTGTTATTTTTAAGTGGTTTTTGCCCGTGGAAAGAGTGGTTTTTCTTAAAAAGGGCATTGCCTCAGATGGATTTCTTCAGGACTGCTGTATTGCCATTGATGCGGTAAAGCTTTAATCAGGAAACGACCGCACAGTGGGGTCTGTGGAGGGTAACGTGACAGCCTCGTTGACTTTTTATCGGGGGGCGTTTGCCGCACATGAGCCAGCTCTCTGGGGTCTCATCCTCAAGGCCAGAGCTTGGGTGGGGGCCGACCCAGCAGGGAGCCCAGGGGTGTCAGGACGGGGAGCCTCTGTCTGACTACACGGGAATCAAAGATCGAGGAGGAGGTCCTCTCCTGGGCACCCCTCCTCTGTTTCTTAGGGTCACCAGGTTCTGTAACGTCTGGACAGATGCAGCTTTATCCAGGGCCCTGGGGATGACCCCGTGGGTAGGGACCCTGGAGCATCCCGGGGCGCCTCCAGAAGCAGCTTCTGCCCCTCTGCAGGCCCGGTGTGGGTGGTGCCAGGTATATTTATAGGCATGTATATTTCAGGCTGACTGGTCTGCTTACACCCAGAGGAACTCTCCGTATATTCAACTGGACGCACCCCGTTTTAGTCGTGGAAGTGGGCTGGGCTGGGCGAATCTGCTTTTCCCATTTCCACACCTGCCCCAAATATCTTTCCACGCACCTTCTTTCACCTGCTCCAAGATGGGGATTTTCTCATGTTCTCACTTTTCTGACGTCAGCGTGGTCTGGGAGCCTTATAATCGGGGTGTGTTGGGAGTTTCCTGGGCAGTGTGTTCCCAGTGAGACGTGAAGTCTGCCGGGCTTCCATCTGACCGTGCCTTCCACGTGACTAGACGTGGCATTTGTACACCCCGGTGTTTCAGGGCTGCCTGGTGTATGGAAGTTCCAGAGGTGACACCAGCCCCCCCGTGATTGGATGCTCACCACCCTCCTTTTTGGAAAGCCTGTCCTGTTTACCTCTACCATGGGGACGGCCACTCTGAGAGCTCCCTGAGCAAAGGCTCTGTCCAGCTGGTATCCTTGAGTCGGGGTTGTGTCTCCGAGGCCATGTCTGAGACAAGGCCCCTCCCTTGAAGAGCCTGTCCTCACCAGGCGGGGGGGGGGGGGGGGGGGGGGGGGGGGGGGGGGGGGTGGTGGTGGGGGTGTGCTGTCCTAAAAGTGACCGTCATTAAAGCTGCACACGTTAACACTCATTATTGACTAAAGCGGGTGAAACTGAAATCTGGAGGAATAAGAGCTGATGGAAAGGACCTCAGGATGACAGGAAGGTGCGGGAAGTGCAGGGAAAACCCGACGCGAGAGTCCAGCCTCCAGGGTCACAGGGAAGCAGGGAAGATACCTTTAGCGAAAGAAAACTGGAAGTTGAAACAAAAACTCCAAATCAAACAACGATCTCTAGAAACCGGTCAAGGAATTAATCGAGGCATTAGAGCTCACCCCGAATGGTGTTTCCAGTTTCCTCCTCGTGGGTAAAGGCACTGAGATGCGGGTGTTCGCGGCGCGCGTGGGCGGAGCCTTGCGGGTGGGCGTGGTCTCCCAGGCTGTGCTCAGGAGGCGGGGCTGGGTGGGCGCCCCTGGGCTGCGTGACCTCCCTGAGGAGGAGACATCGCCCGAGGAGGGGGGAAGCACACCCGGGGGGGTGGGAAGAGCCGGGTAGGTAGAGTTGGGGTTGGCGGGCCTCCCCTGTGATCTGCTCCCCCCACCCTCCAGCCCTGGGCCGGCTCGTTTTGCTGCGTCTTTGCCCAAACTTTGGCTTCCATAAGGACCCCCGCGTGGGGGCGATGGTGACTGAGGGCTATTAGGAGGGGGTGTCCCAGGACCGAGCTGTCAGGAGATGGGGGACGATGCTGGGGCTCTGCACAAGGAGTTGAGGTGGGGGTCCTCTGAGGGTACCCCTTCCCCACTCCAGGCCTAGAGGTAGGTACAGAGCGATGGGCGACTTCTGGGGATCCGCGGCTGCCCTTCCACGCTCCTTCACACCCATTGATTCGTGGCGTGCTGATTCTGCATGGCTCTCAGTGGCCCGTCCCCAAGCCGCTCGGGTGTGATTTGTCCTCGTTTCTTAAAGAGCAAGGTACTGTTGGCTGAGCGGTCCTCAGAGCTGGCCGGTGTGGGGATTGGCCATGGGAGACAAAACGGACCGCAGCTGTGCGTCCCGTGGGGACCAGAGGTCAGCCAGCCGGGCCTCGCCATGCCCTCCCGGCCAGTTTTCTCCCAGGCAGCCCCGGCTCCGGGTCAGGAAGGGGGGTGGGTAGCTGTTGCTAGACCCTTGAGCAGTAAAAGGAGACTTGCTGTGCCAGCCTGAGAGTGGGGCTCGTGGAAGGGGCCGGGCACACACCCCCCCTTGGTGCCCCTGATTCCAGGTCTCCTGAGCCTTGGCTGGAGCAGAGAGGGGATTCCAGACCTTCTGTGGGGTCTGCAGCTTCAGATAACCAGCGCTTCCCAACCTTGGTTCTCATCAGAGGAGCCTGGACCACCTCTGGATGCCGAACCATGTGATGGAGAGCCAGACTCCCCATTAAAGGACCGCATTTCCCCTAAGCTGCCCTTGGCTCCGTGGTCACAGGCTGACCCTCAGCCTCACTGGTGGGTGCCACACTCAGTCCGGGGCCCAGCCTGCCTGTGCTGAGCAGGGTGGGGAGGGGCACTTAGGCGTGGCTGCTGGGGGGTGCAGGTGGATTAGTGACGTCTGCATGGGGGATGGAGGGTGACACACTCTGCTTATCTGCCTTCCCTGGTGCAAGGGAATGCCGTCACCATTGGAGCCTGCCCTGGGGTACCCAGTCGTGTGACAGCCCCCTCCGTGTGCACTTCCCCCTCCTCGGGTTCCTCCAAGGCCAGCCCAATCAGCCCCGTCAGACCACTTCCCCTGTTCCATGTGCCTGGCTCCACTCCTAGCCTGCTGATGCCGGCCCTGGGGGGCTTTCATTCCCTGGCCTGGCACAGTGGGGGCATGTGAAGAGTCTGTCTTTCTAAGGGAGTTGTCGCTACCCTCCGATCTGCTTGGATCTGGGACCTCTTCTCCCAGGGTCTGTGGCCTCTTTTCTCTGAGTCTGGGACCCCTTCTCCCTGGATCTGGGACCCCTTCTCCCAGGGTCTGCAGCCTCTTTTCTCTGACTCTGGGACCCCTTCTCCCAGGATTTGGGGACTGTCTTCTTTGAGTCTAGGACTCCTTCTCCCTGGATCTGGGGCCCCCTTCTCCCAGGGTCTGGGGCCTCATTTCTCTGAGTCTGGGACCCCTTCTCTGTGGATCTGTGGCCCCTTCTCCCAGGGTCTGGGGCCTCTTTTCTCTGAGTCTGGGACCCCTTCTACCTGGATCTAGGACCCCTTCTCCCAGGGTCTGGGTCCTCTTTTCTCTGAGTCTGGGACCTCTTCTCTGTGGATCTGAGGCCCCTTCTCCCAGGGTCTGGGGCCTCTTTTCTCTGAGTCTGGGACCCCTTCTACCTGGATCTAGGACCCCTTCTCCCAGGGTCTGGGGCCTCTTTTCTCTGAGTCTGGGACCTCTTCTCTGTGGATCTGACGCCCCTTCTCCCAGGGTCTGGGGCCTATTTTCTCTGAGTCTGGGACCCCTTCTCCCAGGATTTGGGGACTGTCTTCTTTGAGTCTAGGACTCCTTCTCCCTGGATCTGGGGCCCCCTTCTCCCAGGGTCTGGGGCCTCTTTTCTCTGAGTCTGGGACCC